>NC_054744.1:47393839-47707160 GCF_018143015.1 Lytechinus variegatus | reverse complement strand
AAAGGCTGATTAGTTGGTGAAAATGGGTTTTGTCGGTAGGTGAAGACCACGACAAATTGGTCGATGGTTTTGTCGGAGAAATAACCGACAAATTTTCATGAAATGGAATTTAGTCGGTGATAGTAAATTGTCGGTGAAAATAAAATTGTTGGTGAAAATCACAATTACTCGGAGTTAACCACCGACTAATTGTTTGATGAAACGCCCCAGGAAATACGCAATTTTTTGTTGAACCCTCCGGCTACTGATCAATACGCTAAGACACGAAGTCATGAGAAATACAGTTGTTTGGTGATTTGTCATGGGGCCAATATGCATAAAGGCCACCGCCACACCTTACGACCCAACTGGTCACCACTGGTTTGTGACTGAGTGAGGGGAGATGATTCGCAAGGTAGTCATAAGCCTCGACACCGCACACCTTGCGATCGGACTACATGCTGTCTGCGACTCACGTTGCGTATGCGCGTTGTATGTCGTGGTAGCGTCGGTATTCTGCTGTCTGATTGGCTGGAAGATGAATTGAGCTTTCGGTCAAGTAGTAATGATTCAACATGGTTTATATATATGGTTTTATCAATTCTTATTGTCCTATATCCCATTATTTATGGTAGATTCAGTATTATTTACAATTTTAAATTTACGATTGTTTTAATGTTTGATGCTTATCATTGTAATGCTTGTAGATACATAATGATGTGATTGGGGAGGCATTGTGGGGGTTGACTTGAGGTGACAAAGTCACATGAATGACCATTGTATTTTGCCGATTCTGAATATCTTCATTTTATTTTTATTTTCACCATTACTGTTATGACCTGGATGGGGTTGGGAGGTTTGGGGAGGAGGACTGTGGGTTATGGCTATTAAGTTAGCCTTTTCCATACCCAGGCAGCCTCTCCAACTCTCATCCGGATCTTATTTTCTCTATCATGTACAAGTTTGATTGATCTTGTCTTTGATCTGTTTGTATTCTTTGTCTTTTGAATGCCAAATAAAATAATAATAACATTAATAATTAATAATGACGTGTCCTTATGATTTTCATTGCGATTTTGTCTCTGCCGGTACGTCTGCGTCTCTCAAGCTGCCAAGAGCTGTGACATCACATCCCTTCACCATGTTCACTCAGTCGCAAGCCAGTGGCAGACAGTCCGGTCGTAAAGCCCCTTTCACATTTGACATAAGATCATTAGCGTCCTTCTGATTGCGCGACAGGCTGCAACAGGCATCAATCGCTATTCATGTCGTAAGATCGCACAGAGGCTTTCACAAATGCAACAGCTGTCTTACAACAAAAACAACCAGTAAACCCCGTTCACGAGTAAGTCGCATATGCTCGTAATGGCTCGTGCGAGTGATCATACGATCACATGTGAGTGTTGCACGAGGGATTGGGAGTGGTTTCATATCAGTCTCAGTAGTTACACGACTAATTGCATTAGTCGTGCACAGGCGAAATGAGACAATGCGATTGCTCGTAACGTTTGAATGAAACCAGTGCGAGTGTTCGTGTGATTGATGTAAGATATAGACCAAATCCAACTCAGAGCAAAACACCCATAGCTTAGGGCTTCCATGTACGAATGAGCTAATAAATTGAACCTGCACCATTACAGATTTATGTAACAATTAGCTATCCATAATTAAATCCATGATTTAAACATGAATTTAGTATATATGGGCCTTTTATTGAGGGGGGAATTATTGTGCCACTCATTTTTCTTTAGGTTTTATTTCGGAAAAGTTTGATTTGTGTTTTAAAAGACAGAGATATTAACACTTTCTTGCTGCCGTTTTAATTACAATTTTTCTGATAATTTATGCCCTATATCATTTATTCATTCTTTACTCCTATTTTGTACCACGAGGAACGGTCGCTACATGCGAATGCAACGGTAGTGCACTGTTGTAATCCTCGTTGCGATCGGTCTTGCAACAGTCTTATGACCTGTATATTATCTTACCAAGGTCGCTAGCACATGTGCAAGTGTTCTACGATCTCATTTGACTTTTAGTTGTACTCGCATCAAGACGTACAATGTTGAATAACACTCACACGATGATCGCCCGACCGATCTGATGCGAGTAAATCGATCGTATTTGATCGCATTTGGATTTTGAACATGTTCAATGTTCAGATGCGACCAGCCACGACCACCTCGAGTTCGTGCGATCGTCTACAACGACTGCGAGTAATCGCAAAAAACACCATGAGATCGATCGTGCTGCAACAACAAGAAAAAACTGTTGCAGGCGGTCGTAGGTTGTGAAATGGGCTTAAAGCCGCTTTCACAATTGACGTACGACCATTTGCGACCTTTTGGTCGTGCGACAGGCTGCAAAAAGCTAAATCGCCAGTCATCTCATAAGATCGCACAGAGGCTTTTACAGTTGCAACAGCTGTCGTACAACAAAAACAACCAATTAAACCGTTGCACGAGTAAGTCGCTTATGATCCTATTGTGCTCGTGTGATCACGTGCGAGTATTTCATGAGGTATTGCGAGGGGAACGGTCGAATACATACAAATAAAACGGTAGTGCGATCTTGTGAGCAGTTGCGATCAGTCTTGCAACAGTCTTATGGCCCAAATGGTATCGCACCCAGTCGCAAGACAGGTCTCTGTACATATAGGTCGCAAGCACATGCACAAGTGTTGTACGACCTCCAGTCGAATAAATGCGACTACTTAGTTGTGCCACCTCTCGCCCCAAGTCGTACAACGTTGAATAACACTCGCACGATGATCGCCCGACCGATGGTACGACCCGGGTACGACCTGATGCGAGTGAATCGATCGTATTTGATCGCGTTCGGATTTTGAACATGTTCAAAGTTCAGATGAGACCAGTCACGACCACCTCGAGTTCGTGCGACCGTCTACAACGACTGCGAGTGCTCGCAAGACACCAAGGGTCGATCGTGCAACAACAGGACAAAAACTGTTGCAGGCGGTCGTAAACTGGTCGGACGTCAATTGTGAAAGGGGCTGAACGGTCGCAATTTCGATTGGTCTTGCAACAGTCTTATATTATCGCACCTAGTCCCGGGGGGGGGGCACTTACATTGACAAGTGGATACCATGCACGACAAAAAAACACGTTAATAGGATCTCTTTTTCACGATAGGGCACGTTACGTACGTAACGTGATAAGGGTGTAAGAAACACAAAAATAGTGAAAAAAAGGGTATCTATTTCGCTCAGAAAATCACGTGTTTAGGGTCGAATTAGCGGGAAAGATAAAACAAAATTAAAATGTTTTACAAAGGATGTCCTTTTTGCCCCAACACTTCGTGTTTAGATTCCGATTTGCGCGAGGTGTAGAAGGTGGGGTCGTACTAAACCAAATAAGGTAAAGCCGGAGACCGAAGGACCCGTAACAATAAAACATTCCTGTACTAGTTTAGGGGTTCATTTCAGGGAACATTTGCCAGGAGTATCGTTTTGTTTCCAATACTTGTTAAGGGTAGGGTTTCAAACGCCAATACTTGTCAAGGGGTGCATTTTCAGAATATGGAAATTACGTGTTTAGGATGCTTTTCGAGACCCCATGGTCGCGAATGGTATCCACTCGTGAATGGAAGTGCCCCCCCCCCCCCGGGAAATAGTCGCAAGACTGGTCTCTGTAGGTCTCTAGCAGATGCGCAAGTGTTTAAACGATCTCTAGTCGATTAAATGCGACTATACGTAGTTGTGCCACCTCTCGCACCAAGTCGTACAACGTTGAACAACACTCACACGATGATTGCCCGACGATGGTACGCCGTGATGCGAGTAATCAATCGTATTTGATCGCATTTGGATTTTCAACATGTTCGAATTCAGATGCGACCTGTCACGACCAGCTCCGATCACCTCGAATTCGTGCGTTCGTCTACAACGACTGCGAGTGCTCGCAAGACACAAGAGATCGTTCGTGCAACAACAAGAAAAAACTTTTGCAGGCGATCGTAAACAGGTCGTAAGTCAATTGTGAAAGGGACTTAAGGTGTTCAGTGGCCATAGCGTGCCTTCCCGTATGCATGGTTTGGGCATTGTCTAACATAGCTAATTTACATATCGGTGAACTATTTTACTAACATTGAGTGAATTGTAGCTTTTTGATGAAAATGTATTATACAACCATATTGAAACAATTCGACGTGATTAAAAATCTTCATTTTCATGTATACAAATATTTTCAGGCCATTCATAAGTAGTAAATAGATGATATAGTAACCGGACTACTTAGTCATCGGTAAAATAAATAAGTGATACGTTTTCTCTACTTTGTTATCTCAAACGGCCCAAAGAAAAAAAAACTTTACAATCAAGTTTGGTTTTTGGTCGCTACAGCCTCTTTCTCCCCTTTTCCCGCCATTCTTGCCGTGGCATTGAGTCATATCTTTTTATCTCATATCCATCTCTTGCTGATCATGAATGTATAAATATTTCATGATTTCGTGCTTTCTCTCACATTCTTCTTTCCTTCCTTTTTGCCGCTTTCATACATACCTTGTTGCGGGCGTAAAGTTTATACCTATGAAAAAACTTGTTTGCCCCTCTCCTCCTTCCAATTTCTTGATTTCTTGATTTCATAAAGTCGGTACAGTGGAACAAAACTGGAACTAGTTGTATGGCAATGTGTGGTTTCAGCAAGTTAATAATGAAAACATGGGCATGTAAAAGATAGGTTTGGGTTAAACTTATCCTTATTCGGCTTCCAAGATTTCTGCAAGTTTGATTTGAAAGAGTTTATGGAAGTACTCTTCACTACTTGGCTTGGCAAGTTATTCCACTCAGATACTACTCGATGTGAGAAAGAATTTTGTCTCTTTCGAGTATTTGCTCTAGGTTTCTCGATCTTATATATATGTCCTCTAGTTCTGGAGTCTTCATTGAATTTGAAGAATTTAGAAGTCTCTAAATCGTCAGTCCCTTGAGTTATTCGGAAAACTTGGATAAGATCTGCTCTGTGACGTCGGTAAGATAATGAAGGTAACTTCAATTGGGCCAATCTTTCCGGGTAACTCTTGTCGTGTAAACTCGGAACTGCTTTTGTAGCTCTTCGTTGAACTCTTTCGAGTTTCGTCTGATCCTTCTTTAATATGGATGCCAAATCTGTGAACAATACTCCAAAGCAGGTCGAACTATGGACTTATAAAGTAGCTTAAAGCTCTTAGGTTCAAGGAAAGAGAAAGATCTCTTGATAATCCCCATCTTCTTATTTCCTGCCTTTGCTATCTGATCTATATGCTGAGAAAAACTTAGCTGATCGTCGAAAATTATCCCTATTTTTGTTCTTCCTTTCCCTTTTCTTTTCACTTTTTCCCTTTCCTCTTATCCCTATCTTCTTTTATTTTTTTTCGTTCCTTTCACTGACAACAACAACAAAAATCAATCACTTTATATCTTATCCATCACTGTATACCTTCTTAGTAAATTTGTACATTTTCATTCAAATCTCTTGTTCTCCCCCCCCCCCCCTCTCTATTTTAGCACGTCAGAACTAACGGGGAGTATGGCTGCGCGACATTTACATCGGGGAATGGAATGCATAAGCTTCAGGCATATCTTCCGGTGGCCCGTATGGCGAGTCAGCCAAGAAAAAAAATTGTGGTGGTCATACAAAGACTGCCAAAACGAATGATCCTATGCCACGGTGAAATTCGTACGAATTCTGGGTTTCGTAATTAACGATTTCCAGATGGAGCTCGCTTTTTACAGCTTTCTTTTGATTCTAGCACAGTCGAAAATGCTTATAGGTCAAAAGCACGGCCGTCATATGACTATAGGGTTCCCGGGTATTATTGTCCTCGGGGTTGATCGTCCGGGGTCATTGTCCAGGGGGTAACTGGCCCGGGGTCATTGTCCTCGGGGGTCATTGACCGGGGTAGTTGTTCGGGTTGATTGTCAAGGAGGTAATTGTCCTCGGGGGGGGGGGGTAATTGTCCGGGGTTGTTGTCCAGGGGGTAATTGTCATGGGGGTTAATTGTCCTTAGGGGGTAGTTGTCCGAAGGATGATTGTCGGGGGAGGGTGTTTGCCCAGGGGGTATTTGTCCTGATACGTATTTCGATTGATTGGTTCTTTTTTATTATTTCCTTGTAAATGCACATCCATCCTGGCTTAATCAATCTAGAAATCTCAGCTCATCCCAGCAACTAAAGGAGCTGTAACATCAGCAGCAACAATAATTGTAGCAGGAGATAAAACAATCATACAGGCACATCCAACAGCAGCATTATTGTAAATGCACATCCATCCTGGCTTAATCAATCTAGAAATCTCAGCTCATCCCAGCAACTAAAGGAGCTGTAACATCAGCAGCAACAATAATTGCAGCAGGAGATAAAACAATCATACAGGCAACATCCAACAGCAGCATTATTAATAAGTAAAATAGGGATGCACCAATGCACCAGCAAAATCAATATCATGAGCAACAGCATCAGAAACAGTCATGACACCAATGAAATATAAATGTAATTGAATCTCCCGAACAAAGGCCATTGAGGTAACATTTTTCCATATTCTTTGTTTTTTCAAAATGAGCAATCATTATTTTATTCTTTTACACGTTAAAGGTAATTGTTGCAGGAATAATAATTATCATAATAAATAATATCCACAGTATATGTAAGTCATAGAAAAAAAAATCATGAATTCTTGACTTTTGATTTGCCAATCATTAATATAGATTTCATTTGAATTTTCCAGGTTGAAAAAATAAGTTTAAAAATCGTTTAGATATTGACTGATTTTGCTAATAAGTCACTTGAATGGTCATAAGTGGGGAGGTATAAGACATCCTGAAACGTTTATAAAAATAGTCAATGGTTGTTGTTGTTGTTGTTTTAGCTTATACGGCGCGTGTCATTCAGTAGTAAATATTTGCGCCAAATGGTCTTGGGGAAATCTGTAAGCTTTTTTCATCCACAAATATGTATGAAAATGAAAATTCGATTTCAGTAAAACTGTATGTAAAATTAAAATATTCGGTAAAAAATAAACAAAATTTTGTGATTGAAAACCAGCAAACTATTTTTTTCATGAAACGCATCCTCCCCCCCCCCTCCTTAAGTAGAGCTCATGTTGGAAATCATTTATTGAAATATTTATTTATTCATTCACGTTTTCTTTAAAAGACAAGGATCCCCTTTCAAGCCAAATATCATGCCCTGTCAAAATGTACATACATAATAAACATGACATATACAGAAATCAAAATAGTGATGAAAATTAATAAAGGCAAAGATTTTCATAGAAAAAAAATCATAAATGAAATGAGTACAAAAAAAAGCAAAAAAAAACAACATAGAAACACAATGGCAAAGCATGATGGGTAAAACATCATTACAAGAAGCAAAAAAATAACAAAAAAGAACAATTTATGATTAGACAGTGGTGATTATGGTTGCATGGAAAATTTGTTCAATGGGTCTGGTGTTGCCTAAGGCATTTTTTTAAAAGATTTGGAGGGAAGGGGATATTGAATCTGAAGTGGTAGGGAGGTGAATTATCTGGGGAGCGTTTCATCAATATTTTCATCCGACAAGTTGTCAGATCTGACATCTTTCCATGATTTTGATTGGCTGAGAGGCACTGTTCCTATCGTAACTGTCGGGAAAATTGGACTTGTCGGATAAAACGTCCGAAAAGTCCTTTCATGAAACGCACCCGGATGGTCTAATACCACATGGTCTACTTATCAGTTTGTCTAACTTCACATAGTCTAAACTCATTTCGTCTATGTCTTATATGCAATTTGTCTAATTCCCACTTGGGTTAATAACCAGTTGGGCTAATTTCCACTTGGTCTAATATTCAATTCGTCTAATTCCTACTTGGTCTAATATTCAATTCGTCCAAATAGCAGTTGGGCTAAACCATTTAGTCTAATTTCCAGTTGGTCTAAAACACTTGGTATATTGTCTACTTCGGCTAATTTACACTTGGTCTAATTTTCATTTAGTCTAATTTCCACTTGGTCTAATATTCAATTGGTCTAATGACCACTTGGTCTAATAGTCAAATTGTTTAATGACCACTTGGTCTAATTTTCATTTGGTCTAATTCACACTTGGTCTTATGTCCATTTATTGTAATATATCATCATTCATTATTATTTATTTTATCTAAAATTAGCAAATATGGCACGTAATGGATAAATACTATGCATCAGTTAATACATATCGCCAGGATCCGGAGGGGTGTAGCCTGGGTAGGGCTGGTGAGCGCAAACCTCACTGTGAAGGACTATCGATGATGAGATAGTCGCTCATCAAATAAATTATTCTAATAAAAAAATGTATAATTAAGCCTGTATATCAATTAAAAGATGACGATGAAGATTAAATCATACTAATAATGATTGCTGGGGACCTAGTAGCTCATAATGGTCGAATGGCGGGGTTTCATCAGAATGAAATTATTATGAATAAAGGAACGAAAATATAATGTAATTGATTGTGTGGATACGTATTTGGTAAACAATTTTATGCCTCTTTTAAATCATTGTGATGCACCATTGCGAACGATACTTGAACTTGATGGCCTAGTTATTCAGTTTGGGGGATTTCAAAAGTACAAAGCATTAGATCATGTAATTTTGTTATCAATATTTTGTCTAGTTATTTCAATAGTTAGTTTGGAGGCAAATAACAGACCAGTTAGATATATACACAACAAAAAAAGTAATTCCCCCTAAATCAAATTGCTGCAACTTTTGAACGGAATTATTTTGAGATATGATATTTCGTAGGTGTTTTTTTACACTCATTAGGCAACTCCTAGTGAAAAAGGAGATTGATTAGTTGAGTCATGCATGAGTAATTAAAGATTGAATTAAAAAAGACAATTTTTTAAAGTCACAAGAGTAGTTTTTCAGATTGTGCAAATACAAAGTGCAATAGTTGTTATTAGGTGAATTTTATGGCGTTAAAGCTGTTTTAATATCCATCATTTAGCCGCTCCACACACAATTTTGATATCGTATGTTCATGGTTGAGTGAGCACAATATTGCAGGGCCGCAGAAGCAGGGGTGGGGGGGGGGGCTGGGGGCCCCACTTTTTTCCAAAAGCATGTACAAAATGTATAAAGTGACCATACGATTGTGATTTTTTGCATGGTCACCCCCCCCCCCCCTCCCACTTTTGGCTAAGCCCTGATACAACCGATAATTGGGACCTTTCGCAATCATCACGGACGCTAGTATTAGGGTCCCCTAACACAAAAGTTAACGCTTAATCGTACACTTGATTTTTAAGATTGATTGTGCATTACAGTCAATAGAATCAAACGTAAAACTGCTCTACGATCAATGCTAAGCTTTGTGTAACAGGGGGGTTACAGGCCCTACAAATCTGCTTTTCGTGTGCAAAATCCCTTTCCGCGACACCCGTACCGCATACATGCATGTATATTACGACTGATGGCTGGAGATATTCAAAATGCAGGACCTAAAATAGATTTATGACATGGAGAAGAAAGTGGTTTTTCAAACAAATCGAGAACATATTGAGTGAGGAAAAAACTTACTGAATGAAGGCTTAAATATAGATCATTACAGTCCATCGAATCGATATTACATTTAATGTGGATCACTGGCAATTGATTTCATGGATAAGATCAACCTCTCCAGCCGAACATTTCGCATGCGTTGATATGTACACATCATATGCGATACCTTTGAACTCGTTTCCTTTTGTTTCTTTTGTTTCTTTGTTTCTTTTGTTTACTCCTTATACACAAGCGATATGCCTCTCGCACACGATGTGAGGGGCATTATGTTTTACATTCCCCAGAAATGGGGATTAGATTCGAATTCCGGGGGGACCACTTCCATTGATGAGTGGATACCAGGCCAGGCAGGACCATGGGGTTTCGAAAAGTACCCTAAACATGCTAAACAAGGGAAGCAATTCCAGATTATGAAAATGCATCTCTTAACAAGTATTTGGCTTGTGAAACCCTACAAGTATATATATCCCTTATTTCAGCATTTTAAACATCGTTTTGACACCCTTATAACGTTACATAGGCCTATATACGTAACGTACCTGCCCACTCTGTCCCCTTTTACGGGTGGTCGCTACTGGTATCCACTAATCAATGGAAGTGGGCCCCCCGGGCGGCCTCTCGAGCTCTAGGAGGAGTCAAATGTGGCTTTGGAAAGTCGTCCTCAATCGGATAAATCGCTGTTACCATAGTAGCAACCAGAATTTTGCACACGAAACGCATATTGAATGTTTCCGTCGCAGATGCGAAACGAAAAAAAAATCTCATGTCACACAAATTGCATTGCAGGACTGAGTTTTACGACCATGATGACGGGCCCAAAAGTCCCTTCCAAAGTCAACGACCGTTGTAAATAAGCGTCCGCGTCCTCAAACGAAAGGTCGGGAATGTCGCACCAACGCATAATGTCGCAGATTGCGACATTCCCGACCTTTCGTTTGAGGACGCGGACGCTTATTTACAACGGTAGTTGACTTTGGAAGGGACTTTTTGGGCCCGTCATCATGGTCGTAAAACTCAGTCCTGCAATGCAAATTGTATGACATGAGATTTTTTTTTTCGTTTCGCATCTGCGACGGAAACATTCAATATGCGTTTCGTGTGCAAAATTCTGGTTGCTACTATGGTAACAGCGATTTATCCGATTGAGGACGACTTTCCAAAGCCACATTTGACTCCTCCTAGAGCTCGAGAGGCCGCCCGGGGGGCCCACTTCCATTGATTAGTGGATGCCAGTAGCGACCCCGTAAAAGGGGACAGAGTGGGCAGGTACGTTACGTATATAGGCCTATGTAACGTTATAAGGGTGTCAAAACGATGTTTAAAATGCTGAAATAAGGGATATATATTCAATACTTGTAGGGTTTCACAAGCCAAATACTTGTTAAGAGATGCATTTTCATAATCTGGAAAAGAATTGCTTCCCTTGTTTAGCATGTTTAGGGTACTTTTCGAAACCCCATGGTCGTGCCTGGTATCACTCATCAATGGAAGTGGTCCCCCCGGAATTTGAATCTAATCCCCATTTCTGGGGAATGTAAAACATAATGCCCCTCACATCGTGTGCGAGAGGCATATCGTTTGTGTATAAGGAGTAAACAAAAGAAACAAAAGAAACAAAAGGAAACGAGTTCAAAGGTATCGCATATGATGTGTACATATCAACGCATGCGAAATGTTCGGCTGGAGAGGTTGATCTTATCCATGAAATCAATTGCCAGTGATCCACCAATAATCCACATTAAATGTAATATCGATTCGATGGACTGTAATGATCTATATTTAAGCCTTCATTCAGTAAGTTTTTCCTCACTCAATATGTTCTCGATTTGTTTGAAAAACCACTTTCTTCTCCATGTCATAAATCTATTTTAGGTCCTGCATTTTGAATATCTCCAGCCATCAGTCGTAATATACATGCATGTATGCGGTACGGGTGTCGCGGAAAGGGATTTTGCACACGTAAAGCAGATTTGTAGGGCCTGTAACCCCCCTGTTACACAAAGCTTAGCATTGATCGTAGAGCAGTTTTCTACGTTTGATTCTATTGACTGTAATGCACAATCAATCTTAAAAATCAAGTGTATGATTAAGCGTTAACTTTTGTGTTAGGGGACCCTAATACTAGCGTCCGTGATGATTGCGAAAGGTCCCAATTATGCCAAGAGCGTCCGACGCATAATGTCGCAGTCAACGCATAATTGGGACCTTTCGCAATCATCACGGACGCTAGTATTAGGGTCCCCTAACACAAAAGTTAACGCTTAATCATACACTTGATTTTTAAGATTGATTGTGCATTACAGTCAATAGAATCAAACGTAGAAAACTGCTCTACGATCAATGCTAAGCTTTGTCTAACAGGGGGGTTACAGGCCCTACAAATCTGCTTTTCGTGTGCAAAATCCCTTTCCGCGACACCCGTACCGCATACATGCATGTATATTACGACTGATGGCTGGAGATATTCAAATGCAGAACCTAAAATAGATTTATGACATGGAGAAGAAAGTGGTTTTTCAAACAAATCGAGAACATATTGAGTGAGAAAAAACTTACTGAATGAAGGCTTAAATATAGATCATTACAGTCCATCGAATCGATATTACATTTAATGTGGATTATTGGTGGATCACTGGCAATTGATTTCATGGATAAGATCAACCTCTCCAGCCGAACATTTCGCATGCGTTGATATGTACACATCATATGCGATACCTTTGAACTCGTTTCCTTTTGTTTCTTTTGTTTCTTTGTTTCTTTTGTTTACTCCTTATACACAAACGATATGCCTCTCGCACACGATGTGAGGGGCATTATGTTTTACATTCCCCAGAAATGGGGATTAGATTCAAATTCCGGGGGGACCACTTCCATTGATGAGTGGATACCAGGCACGACCATGGGGTTTCGAAAAGTACCCTAAACATGCTAAACAAGGGAAGCAATTCTTTTCCAGATTATGAAAATGCATCTATTTGGCTTGTGAAACCCTACAAGTATTGAATATGTATCCCTTATTTCAGCATTTTAAACATCGTTTTGACACCCTTATAACGTTACATAGGCCTATATACGTAACGTACCTGCCCACTCTGTCAGGCGCGCCGGAACACTTTCAGTTTTTTTTTTGGGGGGGCAAAATCCCGAAGGGAGCACAATATTTTTGACCGCGTGAGATACCGAAGCGATCGAGCGGGAGAGGCTATGGGACCCCCCCCCCCCACGGTAAGGATTTTGTGTAAAAATGGAGTATAAAAGTTGCGTTTCTAAGTGCATTCAAAAATAAATTTCTTGAGAATTAAACAGTCTTGGAGTTCTTTTAGCTCCTTCTGTTTCCTCCCTTCTGACCCAGCCTGGTGTTTCTTCACGACCAGGGTCGCAGTTCCAGCAAATTACGAGCCTTATTGCAAACGAAATTGTTTCAAACCAGTGTAATATAGGCCTTTTAAAGACTTTAAGATGACAAACATGACTGTACGCAGCCGGGGGCCGCCGATCGAGAGGGCAAAATTCACAAAATTCACCAAAAGTGTGCACGAAATCCTTCAATTTCATTCTAGAAAATGCAAAAGCTCCCCCATCACAAATCCCCTCCCTCTTACGTTTCTTCGAAAATTTAGGTCTTGCAGCCCCACCCACTCCTGGTTTTTTTTTTTATATTTTTGCAAACGTCCATGAATAACAAAAGCTGGGATGAACCAGAGAACATAGCTGCCATCTCGATCTGATTAGTAACAGGTAATGGGAAGAAGTTTTGGAATCTAAAATGCATAAGTGCTATATATGAGCTGAAATAGTATCAGACAAAACGCCTTCCAATCATGCCAATGAAAAGGAATAGAGGAAAATACGGGGCTGTGAAAATATCTTTAAGATTTTTTTTATAGTAGAGCACTACTGTAACGCTATTTTTTTTTATATTCTTTATATTTTTATTCACATCTCGGATAATATGAGTCCGTTCAAGAAGACACTTTCACAGATGATTTTATTTTTTTCATGTCTAAACATTATCTCTAAGTTGCTTTCGAGTGGGATTCACCATTTTTACAAATTATAGATTATAATCCTCTACACTTGATTATTCTGAGTGCAATTTTCTGATAACATGTCTATATTGAGTTGAAATGACCTTGGTATTTTCTTTAGGGCACTGAATTGTTATTATTTGTTTGGCGTCACCTGTGCCTGGGAGGCGAAAAGCGAACTGAATCACTATGATCCACAGGTCTCTCCTCCCGATATAACTGATGGGGGGGGGGGTGCAGGTGGACCTCGACACCGGGGTTTCCCCCTACTCTCATACGAATAGTGCAGTGGGTTCTTAACTTGCAAAGGTGGTGAATCTCCTCTACACGGGGCCTCCATTAAACGTCCTATCCGAGGGACGGAGTGTTTTCCATTGTAACATAGCCTGCATCTATGAAACATGGGAGAGACGTTTACACACAACGCACTGACTTCAGTCATCCGCCCAGGGTGGACTCGAACCTACGATTTCGACTTCGACGGGCAGACGCGTTACCGACTGAGCCAACACGGTTCTCTTGTTATCACTGTATTAACTCAATTTATATTTAGTTGAAAATGAAATAATTGAAACAAGTTTCTCGAGATGTTATGGTTTCTGGGCTTGACAGCTATGACATAGATTCCTTATCTTGCTCGAGTAACTAGTGTTCACGCGCGTTAGTTATATCGGGTCCGGTCTGAGCGTTTCTGGGCGACCGCGCGTTTGTTAGACGACACAGCCAGCATCATAGAATTATAAACCTAATCATTGGTGGACCACTATCAATTTGCCATTCGCTTTTAGTCTGAAATGTATTCATTAAAAGGTTAAACGTGATCACACTGTAATAAGATGGAAAAGTGGCTTATCAAAGCTATGTTTCACAGAGGAACTGTTCGTCAAAAGAAGCGAGGCTTACTAGATAATGTATTTTCCCCGTCAGGGGCAAAATTTTTTCATTTTTGACAATGGAAATGACAATTTTCAGGCAGAAAAGTGCTTTCATTTACTTTTGTCCTTTTGTCTTTTTGTCCCAGGGTGGACTCGAACCTACGATCTTTGGTTCGACTTCGACGGGCAGACGCGTTGCCGACTGAGCCAACACCGCTCTCTTGTTATCACTGTATTAACTCTGATACTAATTACTATGATAATGTATTTGCCCCGTCAGGGGCAGAATTTTTTCATTTTTGACAATGGAAATGACAATTTTCAGGTAGAAAAGTGCCTTCATTTACTTTTGTCCTTAAATAATTTATCATTTTTCATCTTTCAGGGGGGCACGTGGGGGGGGCAAAATCTCGTTTTGCCCCCCCAAAAAAATTTTATTTGGGGGGGCAAGTGCCCCCCTGCCCCCCCCCCCCCCCGCTTCCGGCGCCCTTGCACTCTGTCCCTTTTTACGGGTGGTCGCTACTGGTATCCACTAATCAATGGAAGTGGGCCCCCCGGGCGGCCTCTCGAGCTCTAGGAGGAGTCAAATGTGGCTTTGGAAAGTCGTCCTCAATCGGATAAATCGCTGTTACCATAGTAGCAACCAGAATTTTGCACACGAAACGCATATTGAATGTTTCCGTCGCAGATGCGAAACGAAAAAAAAATCTCATGTCACACAATTTGCATTGCAGGACTGAGTTTTACGACCATGATGACGGGCCCAAAAAGTCCCTTCCAAAGTCAACGACCGTTGTAAATAAGCGTCCGCGTCCTCAAACGAAAGGTCGGGAATGTCGTAGTTTTCTAACGCATAATGTCACATGTCGCAACGCATAATGTCGCAGCAAATTGTCAACGCATAATGTCACATGTCGCAACGCATAATGCCACAGCGGTATTTTCTTCAGGAATCGATCTACAGATAAGATATGAAATATGCTTTTACTTAGTATTTTGAGACTCAAGAAAGAGAATGAAATTATTTGGAAATCAGGATTACTCTTTGTATGGATATTTATCGGTTTATTGCCATTTCGTCTACTACCTTTTTCCCCACTATCGCATGGTCTGATATCATTTCGTCTACCATTCGTTAGTCAACTATCAACATAGTCCAATAACCATTTCGTCTAATTACCATGTCGTCTAATAGCCAGTTGGTCTTATAGCTGTTTTTTTTATTATCATTTAGTCTAATTGCATTTCTTTTCAATTGGTCCAATATCCACTTTGTCCAATATCATTACGTCTATTACACTTTGGTCTTATAGCCAATTGGTCTAATAATCACTTGGTGTACTCTTATTTTCGTCCATGTTCCATTTGGTCTAACTTCAGTTGGTTCGCTATCACTTTGTCCAAACCCATTTCGGCTAACAATCATTTGGTATCGTTGCCATGGGTCCAATCACCAATAGGTCTAATCACCAGTTCTAGGACAATTACCTCCCAGACAATCACCTTCCGGACACTACCCCTTGACAATTAGCCCCCGAGGACAATTACCCCCCCGGACAATTACCCCCTGAGGACAATTACCCCCCCCCGGGACAATTACCCCTGGACAATTATTCCCCAGACAATTACCCCCGAACAATTATCTCCGAACAATTACCCCCTGGACAATTACCCCCCCCCCCACCTTCTCTCCGGCATCGATGTTAGAATCAAACGTGACCGGGGGGGGGGGGCACTCGGCCAAAAAAGTTGTAGGGGCGTTCCGCGGGCGAGACAAAAAACGGGGTCCTTGGAACAGATCGCCAGCATGTGAGCGCTTATGCATCCCAATGGAACGGGCATGCGTGCATGATGCAGCTAGCCCGGCGGCACGGCCCCCGGGTGCGCTTGCCCAGAGGCGATGGTCGGACAGCGCTCTGCGGCCGCATTTCACCAAAATTGCAGCTCATTGTAGCACATCAATGCGACTGGAACGGCGTAACGAAAAATATGCCAAGCTTTGGAGCGGATTACTTTCTTCTTTTTTCTCGATAAGAAGAAAATGCTTTGCTCTGGAGCGGCTTTCTTTGTTCTTTTTCTCAATAAGAAAAAGATGCTATGCCTTGGAACGGAAATTTGAGTGTAAGAATTGGGGTCCCCTCTGCGGCACATTATTACTACTGAGTGCCCCCCTCCCCCCGGGCGTGAACCACTGTAAGTCTTGGTCGGTGGCACAGGTTTTCAATATATTTCCTGCTTTATCTTATGTTAATAACTTTCTCTCTTATATTTCTCTTTCTCCTTTTTTCTCTCTCCTCTATCTCATTTTCTTCTTTTTCGTTTTTTCTTCCTTTTCCGCCTTTTCCTTCCTTTTTTGTTTAGCAATGCCTTCTGCATCATGAAAAATGGGGGTGGGGGCTTGCGCTATATAGCTACGCATATACATCAGAAAATGTGTAAACTGGCCCTCATACTAAGTCTTCATAGAACAATTGAACATTCATGAAAGGACACGATTAGACATCATAATCACTAATGCATAATAATCTGATTCTCTGATTTTTTCTTGATTTATTTGGGGGTTAATTTCAGGAAAAAATCAGGCAAATAGATAAAACGTTAAAAAGACACCTTCACAGGTAGAAATATTGAAAGTCGGTAATGCAACCATCAACACTACCACTGACAAGTAGGACCTATAAACCTGTTATTTTAAAACAATTCATCTAACAAGAAGCTAAGAATTATGAAACAATGGTGCACATTCCAGATTAAGATGTGGCTTAAGTTTATAACTTAATACAGTAAGCCAAAAAAAATATGCAAAGATAATACACACAAGAACGCCTTGTAATATTACAATTTAGGCCCTAAATAGTAAAATTACAAGGTGTTGATGATCTCTTGCTACCGTGGCATCAAAATTATGATAGAATTCTGGGTTTCGTAAGGATTTTCAGATGGAGTTAACTTTTTACGGCTTTCTTACTGCGTTCGTTTGATTATAAGATACCCGAGAATGCCTTGAGTACTTCTTACGTCAAACGTACGACCGTTGTATGACTCTGTGCACTCCCTTTGTCTAGGGGGTTATAGTCCCCGGGGCAGGGTGATTGTTCCCGGTGGTAATTATCCGGGGGTAATTGTCCTCGGGGGGGGGGTAATTTTCCTAAGGGGTAATTGTCGGGGGGTAATTGTCATCGGGGGGGGGAGTTGTCCAGAGGGTAATTGTCCAGGGGTTATTGTCCTCGGGGGGTAAAATTGTCAGGGGGTAGTTGTCCGGAAGGGTGATTGTCCGGGGGGGGGGGGTAATTGTCCTAGAACGGGTGATTGGACCTATTGGTGATTTTTTTTTTTTTTAAACAAGTGCACACCTTGTTACCAATAATGCAAATAGCATTTCCATTTATTTGAAAGCAAGATAAAAGAGCATTGTAGATTAAATGCCTTGCTCACGGGCATAGGTGCCGCGGCCGGGGATCGAACCCCGGACTTTCCATGTATAGCCAGGCGCCTTAGACTACTCGGCCACGGCACGGTGATTGGACCCATGGCAACGATACCAAAAGATCGTTAGCCGAAATGGGTTTAGACAAAGTGATAGCGAACCAACTGAAGTTAGACCAAATGGAACATGGATGAAAATGAGGCGATCTGTTCCAAGGACCCCGTTTTTTTCTCGCCCGCGGCACGCCCCTACCACTTTTTTGGTCGAGTGCCCCCCCCGGGCCACGTTTGATTCTAACATCGATGCCGGAGAGAAGGTGGGGGGGGGGGTAATTGTCCAGGGGGTAATTGTTCGGGGATAATTGTTCGGGGGTAATTGTCTGGGGAATAATTGTCCAAGGGGTAATTGTCCGGGGGGGGGGTAATTGTCCTCGGGGGCTAATTGTCAAGGGGTAGTTGTCCGGAAGGTGATTGTCTTGGGGGTAATTGTCCTAGAACTGGTGATTAGACCTATTGGTGATTGGACCCATGGCAACGATACCAAATGATTGTTAGCCGAAATGGGTTTGGACAAAGTGATATAGCGAACCAACTGAAGTTAGACCAAATGGAACATGGACGAAAATGAGAGTACACCAAGTGGTTATTAGACCAATTGGCTATAAGACCAAAATGTAATAGACGTAAAGGACAAAGTGGATATTGGACCAATTGAAAAAAATGCAATTAGACTAAATGATAATATAAAAAAACGGCTATTAGACCAACTGGCTATTAGACGACATAGTAATTAGACGAAATGGTTATTGGACTATGTTGATAGTTGACTAACTAATGGTAGACGACATGATATCAGATCATGCGATAGTGGGGAAAAAGGTAGTAGACGAAATGGCAATATACCGATAAATATCCATACAACAAAGAGTAATCCTGATTTCCTAATAATTTCATTCTCTTTCTTGAGTCTCAAAATACTAAGTAAAAGCATATTTCATATCTTATCTGTAGCTCGAGTCCTGAAGAAAATACCGCTGTGACATTATGCGTTGCGACATGTGACATAATGCGTTGACAATTTGCTGCGACATTATGCGTTGCGACATGTGACATTATGCGTTAGAAAACTACGACATTATGCGTTGACTGCGACATTATGCGTCGGACGCTCTTGGCATAATGTCGTAATCTGCCATATTATGCGTTGCTGCGACATTATGCGTTGGTGCGACATTATCGGTTGTAACAAGCCCCTCCCCCTCACACTTTGAAAACCGTTCCGCGGCCCCTGTATTGTGACGTATCATCATAGGGATTTTTGGTAGTAGTCAACAACTTGTTAGGTCATATTAAAATTTGAAAATGTTGGTGGCTCCCCGATTATATGCCCCTCCCCCATTTTTAAATTCTAGATCCACCCCTGATTTGTCCTTAAATTAAACTGATCAAGAGAAATTTTCAGGAAAAGAATACATTTATGCAGTATAAAGGTTATTCATTTCTAAGTTTTCGAAGTGCTCGCTGAACCATGAAAATGTTAAAAGTTCGGAAAGTGTGTGGTGATAGAAATGATGGATGATAAAACAACAGTAATTAAAGTCACATTTGCAACCGAATTTGCCCGCAATTTTCACCTTATTACCATTTTAAATGAGTCTGTGACATTGAAAATACCCATTTTCCCACTTTGATGCATGCTCACTCATCCATAAATAAACAAATCGATTCCATTTTTGCACAGAATTCTGCCGATAGGTTGATAAACATCAGCCTTAAAAAAAGTTCCACCATATTGAATAAGGGGTTACTTATTCTTAAACCTATGCAACCATAATGTACACAAGTCTATGAGTGAGGAAGTAAAAAAAATAACAAATATGAAATAAGGGTTTGTTTCACGGACGGTTTTTGTTACTTCTGCCAATAGTTGTTTCATGAAACTTCGCACATGGCTTCAGAGTAACACTATCCAAAATGTGCGCACACCAAAATAACAATTCGATACGGCACAGAGTGTGGCCGAGGCCTTGAATTTTCTTCTCATTTGCATAATTTTCGAATATGGTGTGCTCACTGATGCATTAAACATCGGGATTTTCATAAAAATCAAATCAAATGAACCATGCAAGGTTTGTGACCGATATCCATAATTACAAATTTCATTTTTCCAATAACGTAAAAAAGAGCTAATCACATTCCACATATTCATTCAAGCGTGAATGTTTAATTAAACGCCTTTGAATCATTGAAGCATGTTACTTGGTCATGAACATAACGAAAAAGTTGATAAAAGATCAGTTTCAGTTACCAAAATGAGACAATACTTGCCTATGATATTTGAATATCGTATTTTTGTTTTCAATAAATGTTTATCGAATATGAATATTGAATATGAATATTGTTGAAGATACTCTTCCCAAAAATAATTGTCATCATATTCTATAATTTTTATTGATAAAATGTGTAAAAAAATCCAATTATAGAAAATTTTGATTTGTGTTATTCAACCGTGAAATTTAGCCAGAAAAGTCGCATCGTCTTTTAGAAAGTACCTTTTACAAGCCTTCTAACTATTTTTCATGATGAGAATGTGGAATCAGTTCCAATAAAATGGAATCAGAGTCATGATATTTGGCTTGTGACTTTTGAAAAGTGACATTTTTTGCCTTCTGATGGGCTCACTGGAGCATGACATAAAATACGTCAATAACATTTACTCAGATGGTAGCTTATAAAATTACCTACACGCTCATGTAAAAATATATCAAAAACTCGCATTGGCTCGGAAATTATTAATGTTTGTTCAAGGGGGACTTACTTTTTTGTTGTGTATAGTTTGATAAGTTAGCGACAACAACAACAACATCACTGCGACCATCTTGGTAGCATCCACATCATTCTGACGTGTAATAACACAGTATAGTCTACGCTTGCAGACTTTTATCAGTTATCACCACAGTAGTCATTCATCTTATATATCTTCTCATTCTGTTTTTTTCTACTTCTTCGCGTCCTCCTTAAAGATAAATTCCAGTTTTGGTAACGATCTCAAAATGACTTTTTACAGAATCTAATATAATGACCACCTAAGTGTATGTTTGAATGAATAAAAAATATGTGCCAAACGATTCTGGGAGAAATTGTGTAATTGCTGAGAAATCAGCAAAATAAGCGCGGATTCGGTCACTTCCGTCGGGTCTTTATTCCAGCAATAATAATACACTGTCCCACGTGTGCCTATCTGTGTTGGTGATCTTAAGTGTGAACATTTTTCAGCGTAGATTTCAGGATTTCACAAAGTTCAGTTTATGTAACTGTACCAGATCTAGATCCTCGATGATATTCTGACAGTTAAGCCTGATTTACAGACTTTCTCATGAAATTAGTGTTTACTGCAACTACTGGCATTTCTCTTTAAAATGGTTTAGCAAGGTTCCCACCGCATCAGGGAAATCAAGGAAATCAGGGATTTTTTAAACGTTTTTCCACTCAGGATTTGCCCCAAATCCGGGGAAAATGCCTCAATTTAGGACAAAATCAGAGAATTTTGATCGGCCCAAAAGTAAAAAGCACGATAGTCCTTCAGACTCTGTTATATTTTTTTGCATATTTAATAGTATTCATTGAATGACAGTGTTGTGTTTTTTATGCAACCTCTTTTACTGCAATACAAGGATAGGCCTATTGGTACATTATTGCATAACTAAAAAAATAATGAGACATGTTTTTCACTGCAACAACTTAGAAAACATGAGAAACTGGGAATGTTTTTTTTTATTTTTTAACTTCATCAGAGATAAATCAGGCATCTTTATTTTATTGAAAAGTTGTGAATCATTATCTACAGTAGATCGTATACATAGAGGTGGATAAATAAATATCATATTTTTTCCACCTCACTATATCAGCGTTATTTTACAGAAAATGGCAAATTTGATTGTTTTTCACCAAAACCTTCAAAAATTTGTTTAATCCCCATATATTTTTCGTCCCCACAGTCTTTCAAAAATCCCCATATTTTTAAAATGCAGTTGGGGACGAAATATACGTCACTCTAACTGTACTCCAATATCGAGGGGCGCGCGTGTGAAGATTCGAAACCGGTGCGGAGAAAGAACTTAAAAAATTTCACCAAAAAATTGAAAACAAGTCACCGTGCTGACTTTACAAATTAGACCAAGTATGTAGAGGAAATGAATGTTAGACTATCTGGAAATAAGAACAACTTAGACCAACTGCCCATTATACCAACTAGTATTAGACCATCCGGCTATAAGACGAACTGGTATTAGACCAAATGTAATCAGGCCAAGTGACAATAAAATACATTAGACGAAATGACAATTAGACCAAGTGACGATAAGCCCAACTGGGCATTAGACCAAGTGGCTATTAGACCAAGTGGTCATTAGACCGATTGGCTATTTGATCAAAAGAGAATTGGACTAAGTAGATTTAGCCCGAATTTTGTTAGCCCATCTGATGATTAGACCAAGTGATAATAGACCATCCGTCAGTAAACCGCTCGGGAGATGAAAAGTTTGGTTGCAATATAGGCAAAACAACGTTTTTGTTATCTGTTTTGGGTCTAGGCAGGTATAATCGATTGCTAAGAACATGTCGAGTAGGGTAGATGGCATGGCGGTAAGTAATGAGTTTTTCATTTTAGATATAAAGGGGGATAATCCATTTAATATTTTTAAAACTAAAACGCAATATTGACAATTAAATCTAGTGTGTATATGGATTGCCATTTTAAACTACTAAGTAATTGGACCCTAACCCTAACCCTTCCCCACACACCGAGGCCATAGTGATGATAAGCTGCTTTACACAGAGCTGTGATTCACAAGAAATGGCTTAGGCTTGATTTAACGTTTGATAATCCTCATCGAGCTTAGGTAACATGTGGAAAACAAGTATTACATGAAATATGAAATGTGGTCCCACTTTTTTGTTTGCATTCAGTTGTGTCCCCAGATCCAGCTGCCACAAAAACGGGCCGAAAATTTGTTCTTACATAGGGTTGAAAATGTTAATTTGGTGGCAAAGTTGTTACAAAAATTTTAAATGTATCTATTTTATTTTGTTTCCCGAAAAATGTAAAAGAAATGTTAATAAATGTATCTCACAGTCAGTTTGTTTTACATTACTACGGAAACCGATTTCTGCGAGCTTCACAATAATGAACAGAGCTCACTCAAGTTTAACATTCCGTCTAAAGTTTATTCTATTTGAGCCCAAACGATTTTAGATCATTATGAAGCTTAAGATCTAAGCTTTAATGTGATATAGATTTCAGAAAAAAATGTGCTTCAAATGGGTCAAGATCCATCTACTAATAGGCCAGTTACATTTTTCAGCTTGAAAACAAGAATATTGATTGGTCAAAGAGACCACACGCCCACCCGAATTCCAACGGTTTCCATGGTGAGGCCTCTCCATTCTCACACTCACCATGCGGTAAATATCTTCAAATTACCCGCGCCTGTTATGTTGAAACATTATCTAGCCAATCAGAACTCTGGATTTCATGCTACTCATTAATTTGAGAAATATGGTCTTGTATCTTGTTGGCAAAATATGGATATTGACCCATTTCCAAGGCGCCACATATCAAGAGTGATATTGTAAGAAAGTACAGAGAATGAGTTTTACGATGATATAAATAGTATTTGGGCTCAAAAAGGGAAGAAAAATCCGTTTTAGTCTTCTTTCAAGCCTAGAATTCACTTAGATTCATATTTTTAAATCCGAAATTAAAGACCAATATAAAAAAGTAACATTTACTCTTTCCTATGATGGAATAACATTCAATTTAACTTGAAGATGAGGTGCTAAAATTCTTTGAGAAAGAAAGACCAACAACTCACGAGATCTTGAGTGGGAAGTGAATTTAGCTACTAGAGGATTTGAATAAATCTCGCTTAGGGACATGCAGTCTAGACAAATATCAAATAAAACCAATCTTCGGAATGGTTTTGGTAGAATGAATATGTTGGCCTTTTTTAGCTGTTATTGGGCGTGTGACATTTGTAAACTGAATTGTCTAGAAAATTTTATTATGATCACTGACAAACACGTCTGACACAGTATTTTGCCTCTGATGTAAACAGGGTCCACTGCAATAACCCTCTATTAACGCCAAGGACAATTAGAGATAAATCTTTCATATTCATGTTAAAGAGTAACATTAAAGAGTACTTGCATTGGTTTCCAAATGGACCAGCATTTAGTTCTTACCAAATAATATGAATACATATTTACAACATTACAAAAACATAAATGCACTTGAGTTTACCATACTACGGATATATTTACATGAAAAAGTACGAACTACAACTACAAAAACACCGTGCTTAGTGCAAATATTCATAAAACATATATCGAGAACATGAATTTTATTGATAACTTGACTATGAAATGCTTCTAGAAAGCAATTCTTGGAGAATTATCAGAAAAGAGTATCATTTATGAGAACTGTCATGAAAATAGAACCTTGGTTTCAAAGCTAATCTTGAATGTCTCTTCAAATGAATGTAGCGTAGCGTTGATAGCATCATGTGCCTATATCTCTATGGTTTCCCGGATGGTACAATACTGGCATATTGAGTTCCCTTTTTTGATGTAAAATTTGTGTCCTTTTCACCGAGAACAAGATCTGCGTAGATTAACCCCTCAGCATTCAGATCTTGACTCGAAGATTCCTTTGCTTTATTTTCTTCATCACCATCTTGCTTAGATTCTGTAACTCCTGGTTCCTCTGCCGATTCCACCAGACTCTGTCTTTTGGAATCACCAAAGAGCCCTTTTTTGCTGTTTCGGATTTTTTCAGGCTTTGCATATAAAGGAGAACGCTCGGTGATATTTCCTCTGGCTGTTGCGTTACGAGCTGCCAATGAAAGGCTACTACCACCTCGCATCATGTCTGGAAGACCAATCTTACGTTCAGACTTGAGAATTGGGAGTGTAGAAGATCCCTTATAGGTACTTCCGGTCTGACGTTTCATCTCAAGAATAGTTGCGTAGGCATCGTTTCCACCGTGCTCCATTACAGTTATAGGAGATGTGATCGGGATTCGTTTGCCTTTACGTCGTCGCACAATTTTAACGACGATGATGATCACGATAGTGACGATAAAGATGAATGCTCCTGCAGCAGATGAAGTCATGATAAATATCCTCCCGGTAAGGAAGGCTGGAATTTTTGGTTTCATACCAACAGTGACATTTGAGCCATTGATCTTAACGATGTTTGGAAACTCTGTACTTTTTTGTGTTGGCTTCATTGCTCTTTGCCAATCAGTCTCATCCGTGTTCATATCATTACCACCGTTGAGAATAAAAGTCGTTAAGTCTGGATTATCGGTCGTCATCCCTGTAGGTTCAATTGAAATAACCAATGTAGCTGTACCGGTAAGCAACTCTCCGTTGATTGTCTGCGCCTGGCAAGTCACCAGTGTATTATCATCCTCTTCACGAATGTTCTGTATCTCTAACACCTTATCATTGTGCATTAGCTGCATTCTACCAGGTATATTCTGGTGAATGTCTCTTACTGATGGTTCTACGTTCCAGGAGTAACCCCTTACACCTACATTGCTAGTAGTCATCAATGCGCAAGTGAAAGTGGCTGTTTCTCCAACCTTGACAGAATTCACCGATGGCTCTATCTGGACCTTAGAGGGTACAGCCATTGGTCGAATTGAACATGCACGTCGTGTAGTTATCATTGGACCTCGCATCAAACATGTATATTTGATATTAGTGTCTTGTGGCCGTAGGATCTGGCGATGAACTGCGTATCGAAGACCTTCATTTTCCTCCAGCTCCTCTTCACCACGAAACCATGTAAGGTCAGGGACAGGATTACCGCCCTCCGACGTACACACCAAGTCAACTGTGTCTCCAACCTATTTGGAATGGAATGTGAGAACGAAAGTTACTTGCAGTTGAACAGAGGAAAAACAAGTATCAACATTTGAAGAAAAAAAACAACTAGAAAAGAGTTCCCTAATCATGCTAAGTGCAGGTCAACATTGTATATTGTAATTGTATACAACCAACGTGTACAACAGCTTTTTGGCAACTCTTTTTTTATTTAAATATTGTAAAGAAATTGATGAAGAGAACAATGGTAGGCGTAGCTTAAATCAAGGTTCCCCAGAGCTATCTGGGGCTGGAACTATCTGGGGCGTAGCTGAGGCATGGCTTGTCATTGTTCAAAACTCACCTTCACCCGACAAAGGAAAACATGATTGGTATGGTGTCGAAAATCTGTCTACCTGACGGTCAATCGGATCGGGCTCTCCCTAGCCACTAACCCGTCTCTGTGGTCTAGTGGTTAAGGCACCGGCGTTCAAATCTGGGGCCCGGGTTCGATTCCCGGCAGAGACATTTTTTCGGCATCACCAATTTTTCCAAAGGGTAGATAACTCTGGGGAACCTTGATTTAACCCGTTGCCAACGGGAGCCGGCTATATACGGTTCCCTAAAACTCATTCATGTACGGGAGCCGTATATAGTCGGTTCCCCAAAGGCTATTACTCGAATCCATTTGCAGGCCTTAAAAATACAATTTCATGCTATGTTTCTGCCTTTTCTGTGTTATAATTACAATGTCCATTAATTAAACTACACATTCAAGAAAGTCATACGTTTTTACCTTTTGTTTCTATAGTTTACAAAGCATTATAAAACGAGTTATGCTTCGATGAGAGTCCAATATTCGCGTACAGTGGGCATTGCCGCGATGAAAGCTTGATTTCACTGATTTTCAGTTTCGCAGGACCACGTATACACCGTAATCAATAAGAGTGAGGGAAAATAATGGGAGCAGCGAAATGCAACCCAAAACGCACGCAGAGCTGCGTGCGTGCGCTGATATGATCAACGATAGATCGAAAACGATCGACATGATCGATACTATATTAGATTGCTTTCTCTAAATGGGAAAACTTAAATATTAGACCATGTATTGGAGCCCAGAGCCAGTTCTCCACCGGATAGGGGATGGGGGTGTTCATGGGAGGGTTGGGTAATGACAAGGGCTGAGTTTGTGTTTGAATTTATTTGGGTGAGGAGGCCGAGGAGATGGGTCAAAAATATATATGCTGATGGCTTCAATTCGTTTAGGTTTTATTAATGATTTATTTTTGTATTTGGAAAATTTTTCTTATGTTTTTTATTTGACACTGGAAAAAAAATCAATCATGTTGGAATTTTCTGTAGAAGTTTCTTCTTGATGCATATATTATAATCAATGTTATTTATAATTATATATTGGAAGATGTTTGACATTGTGTTTTATTGTAACATTCATGAAAATATTATGTTTCAAAGTTTTATTTGTTACATATATTTTATTTTGTATATGAATTGAAGTTGTCAATAAAAACTACTCAATACAAAAAAAAATTGCTAGTGAGGTTTCAAAATTGCGCGGTTGGTAGAATATAGGAAGAAAAAAAAATCATGATTTCAGTTTATAACACATCGATTTTTGTTTTCTTCTTTCATTTAGGTGCATTATTTTGCCTCTTGAAAATGGTTGTCATAATATTCAACTTCATGAACTGATCAAGCTAGATCAAACTAGAAGAGAGTACACGACTTTAAGTTGATATCGATTTCTATAATCCTAAACAAAAGTGTATACAGCTGGCTATTGAGAATACCTCGGATCGTACATACACTCTATTTTGTTCTAACGATACGGATGGGGTAATTGATGGAGGCATGGCCCCCTTTCCTTTGAAAATAACAAAAGGGCATCGAGCGAAGATCAATAAAGTTGCCACTTACTAACAATATAAAAGAGTGACTTGAAGGGGAAGGATGTACGGATGAATTCACCCTTTGTCAGTTTGGTTTAACACCAAGGAGTGATAAACACCGTGACATAGGCATAATCATGCTAATTAAGACTAATATGTGTTATTTACGATGTACAAAGTATATGAAGCATGTTTTATCCATATAATCTCATTATATGAATATTCGAAAAATCTAAGGTTTCCCCGATTGATTTTATTCTGATGCATGTTATCGTGGTTTGGTTTGACCTGCATATAAAAAATGTGATGCGATAGGAATCCAGAGCATGGAGTAAATATGCATTCCATGGATATATTATTCGAGAAGATAGAGGGAATGAAAAGCAGAATATATTAAAATAAAATATCTATGTTTATGTCTGCAAACAGGCCTATAATGCTTTTCACGGAACAAAATTGATGTAAGCCGGGTAATAAATAAGTAGAGCGCCTTGATCACAATGTTTAGTGGATATTATATGAATTATCTATCATTATCATCATGCGGCTCGTTTATTTTTTTTTAATTGCTTGTTAGAAGGGTGCGAGAAAAACGGCATAAAGCATATTGTGATTCCATATACGTCCATTCGGTTATTTGTTTTATTTTTAGCCGTACTCCATAGACCATAACAGACGCTCAAGTTGGATAAAGATATGAGATAAAGCAATCAGTACATGAATTAATTAATAAAGACAATAAATTAATTAATTAATTAGAGATAATATGTATCAGTCAATATGAGCTGTAATATGATATTTAGGCAGGCGAGAATGGCCTTTCTCTTTTTAAGCACGCTCTTCCTCTTACAGTTCTCTAATTAACTCGTTATATTTGTATTTTCATCGGAGCTCTTATGGATTGTTGGCTACAAGGAAAAAGGAAGGGGAGAAATACAACATAAGAATTATTTTAATACATCGAAATTCTGTAAAGGTGAATGTACCGGGTGAGAAATTATATACACTTACGACATTTTAGAATTTTACTTTGGCAATGCAGGTTATCATTTTCAGAGTCCTTTTCCATCTTGACGAAATTGTATATTAATACAAACTGAACGCAGGAAATAATAATTTCCAAAAAGAAAGTTCCTAAAATGTAATCAAATCATATTGTCCGAAAATTTGACAGTGAGTGTGGTGAATCAAATAGGGGGGTGGGGTTAGACAATGGAATATAATTCATATGCACTAGAATTAGAAAAAAGGGGTATAAAATAGTAATGGTGTAACTTGGGTTGCGATTTCATTGCTGACCTCTATTTCCTCCCCCCTTTGCTTGTCAGAAAAAAAGTAAAGAAAAAGTAGCGCATTTATAGTCCCCTCCACCGAGAATTCCTTGGTTCACCGCCGATCTCTAACAAATAGATTACCAGTAAAACCGAAAATGTCTTTCTGGTCACACTCATTTTTTATTTCCATTTTAAATTGTCCAACATATACTTATGTTATTCTTTCTTGCATTTTTCCATGCATTACTAATCATTTGTTGATCATTAAATCCTGTGCACATAAATGTCAAGAAAATAACCACACACGTTCTAAACTAGTGAAATAAACTGAGAATTGAGTTAGTCCACAATAAATAAAACGGATTGCAGCGACTTATTGTATATTCTTGGATAATGAAAGAAAGGCAGAATGTCTTGTTTATAATACAAATTTAATTACTAGAATCATGTGATACATAATATTCATTTTTTTACACAAATACATGGCAACGTCTCCTTTGGATTTTGAATTAAGGAAATAATTTGGAGTTTTTTGTTAAACATTTCTAGACGACGTAAAATCTAGACATCATTTAAAATTGATTATGTGCCGAATATGCCGGGCACCTATCCTAAAATAGGTTCTATTTTTATTATCGGTTGGGCTTGGAGGGCCGGGTTTGGACATATTTCTGTGATGACGAGATAATACTAAGAAGGGAAAAAATAGAGAGAGGGCCGGGGGCACGGAACAGGAGATGAAGAAGAGAGGGAGAACATAACCCACTTGTCTGCGCAGTGTTGTAGTACATTTTTTTTTCGATTAAAAGCGCCTCGTATGAAATAGAACCCTACCCCCCCCCTGCGTAAGCTACTGATTGAAAAGAAGGGAAAAAGTAAAGGGAAAATAGAGGAGAGTAGAGGTTGACTAGAGGTAAGGGGATTAGAGAGGGTAGAGGGGATGGCATTCAGCGAAACTGATTCTTTCGGGCTGCGCCAAACAAACATGACAATAGCAATAATACTTTTTCAATCGAATTAAACTAAATTCTTTTATTCTTTACATGTAAATATTCAAATGTTTACATAATATCAATTATAACAATTATAAACATTACTATCAACACTAACAGTGATAATAACAAATAATTAAAGAAAAGATAACAATCGAATAATAAAAATAATAACAATGATTTTGACAATAACAACAATGATCAAGATTATGAATATAATATTGATAAGACAAAGAAAAAAGATAAAATAAAAAAAGCAGACGAAACAGAAAAAAAAGATGAAAGGAGAAGATAATGGTGATCATGGGGGATGGGGTGGGCTAAATTAAATAATTGGATGATAAAAGATTAATAATCTTCAAAATAACTGTCGTATACCACCTTGCAATCTTTTGGATTGGTAAGAACTGCTCCCTATCGAGAAGATTATGATTTCTCGTTCAGAAAATATTACTTGTATGCATATAAAGATATTTTGAAGATTCATGTTTTGGCGGACATACTTTTAAAAAGAAATATCATATTCTTCATTTTTTTCATTTTGAAAGAAAAGAAAAACAGAGAGAGAACAAAATAAAGTAAAATAGGATGACGGGAGTAAAAGAATGAGAATAGGTAAGAGAAGATAAGACGACGAAGAAAAAAAACGAAAAGGAAGAAGCACAAGCAAAATCATAACAAGAATAAATAGAAGGGAAATAGAAAAAGAAAACTTTGGAGATGGAGGAGGTGTAGGATTGCACAATTATCAGTGAAGAAGAAGGAGGAGAAAAGGAAAAGGGAGCATTATAAAAAAGAAAAAAGGAAAAAAAGGAGGATTTCATTTGCAGGAGGAAACAAAGCAAGACTATATCAAGGGAGAAGGGGGGGGGGTCTATAAATAGGAAGTATAAGAACAAAAAGATGAGACACAGATCGAACAGAAGAAAGGAAATGAGGATGATAAGATAAGAATATCAAAAAAGAAGAATATGAGAAGAAAAGAAATGAGAATAATAATTTTGATAATAATAAGATCGAAAAGAAGAAAAGGAAGAAGAAAGGAAGGGAGAATGATAATATTATGATAATAGTAATATCAAAAAAGAAGAAGTCCAAGAAGAACTTCAAAACCCACATCACAAACAATACATTCTCAAAGAAGTCACTTTGTGCGGACATAATTATTGCTCTTGAGCGACGGGTGAGCTCTGAACTCCGTGCAGCCAAAACAGGAAATGAACTACGCATGCGCGAAAACTATCGATCGATCAATTCACTCATCGTGGATCGCACACACGCTTTTGTAATCAACGATCCAGCTCGCACGCACGGAACAATGGAGCTGTTCGAACTTGACATGGTCGGCTGATTAATCTCGTTTGGGGTGTTAGAACCTATTCTACTATGCCGTCGCGAACGGGTTAAGCTACGTCTACCATTGTTATCTTCATCCATATATACATATATATAAACATACATATTTTGGTGTGTGTGATTACGTGTTTTTTTTTTCAAAATGCATGATACACTCATCTATTTAAGTTAGTTTGTTTTTAGAGATTGTATTACTATTCTGATTCATTAATTCTTTAATAAACCAATACCGTTAATATGAAAAAGTCTTGTCCTAAATTTGAACTTTTTGTTTTAACATAGTAAAGTCAGCTCAAAACAACGAAAATCAAACTCAGATGGACCCCATGGAAAGTTTTACATTATTTTGTTGTACGGTCCTACATTTTTTCTGTCATCATGATATCACACCCCCCTTGTACTTTTTACCTTAAGGAATTGTTTTTCCTTCTCCAAGAACAAGAGAAGCCAAGAGAAAAATAAGTGGTTAAAAAAAGGGATGGGAGAATAATTTTAAAATAGACAAATTTGAAGTTTCTTTACAAAATATGCAAACTCTGCTTAAAGTGATTGTTTAACATTGGTGTGACTTTTAAAAAATCTGAGCTAGAAGGTCACACTTGTCACTTGTGTCTGTGATGTTCCGAAAATGAAGCCTAGAAAAAATTGCGTTCGAAAATGATTATTTAGTGCTTCAAAAATTGAAATATAAAGTGACCGGAAATACCATCTTAGTTTCATCCCATACACTTATGTGTACTATTTAGGTGTCTATAAGACGCCTATTTTGTAAATAGGCGTCTTATAGACACCTAAATAGTAGACACCTAAATAATAGTAGTGCCTTGTAGTTTTAGCTTTTCATTCTCAATAATGGTTGTTTTCAGGGTTTATTAGTTCTAATAAGCCAGTTCGTAGTTCCTTTCTGCGCATGATCAAAAGATTCTACGCATGATCAGAAGGTAATTTGTACTAAAGTGACATGGCGCTTTAAAAGCACCGACTTTGATGTCTTGATTATTCATTTATTCTTTTGAATTGTCGTTTTCATTTACATCCACAAAAAACAACAATAGGCTTCCACGAACGACTGGTATTTCACAGTTTGCAAAGTACATTGTGCAACATGCTAAGATATGCATTCAAAGAAGGGAGGCAACAAATGCCTTCATCAAGTGTTCATTGGTGTGCTATTCTAGTCATCAGGTCTTTTCAATTTCTTCATCCTGCTATGTAAGGCAAGCTTACGTAATATCTTTCTTTGAAATCTGCCTATCATGATGAAAGAAATGAAAGGTCATTTGACCAAAATTGTCCATGAAGTAACTACGACTGGTCTATACATGCACTTGTACACATGTTTCATCTTGGTTTGAGAATTTTTTAAATCGGCTGCTCACAAAGTTAAACAATACCTTTAAGTGAGTTGCATAGGGATTAAAGCATTTTCAAGACATCATACAATAAATATTTCTGCTCGCAAGTAGAGTTTTCATTGTTTTATTCAGTGAGATAGCCTCATACTTGATATTATGAAATGGTGTTTGGAACATGTAAAATGACACGTTTAAGGTCCGAATGTAAATTAAGAGCTAAAAAATTTCGATTTTCAGGTTTATAGATAGGTTTGAAAAAAAAATAGCGCGCTTCGCATTTGCATTACCCATTCAGGCCCCATGATATACCTTACCTAGTCTGTATGAATAAAACACATATGTTAGCTTTCAGTCTTTATGAATACCCCCTGCCCCTTTAGGGTAAGTTCCAATGTACTTAGACCCCTTCCTTGAAAAAAACACACCAATTTTTTCTTCACAGGTTTTCTTGCGGCCGATCGGCAGGGTTTTGGGTAAATATGGATGAAAATATCACCCTCTTCCCTTATTGCCAAATTGTAGATCCACTCATGTACTACGTGTTCATCGATATCTAAATTGAATTCAAATCCAATTCAATAATATGATATTTTTCCCCAAAATATAGAAATCTTCTCAATATAGAAATCGTCTCATTTTCTTGAAATTTCATATTCGTTACAATGTCGTTTATTTTATGAAAGTTAATTAGCATATCGTGGAATTCAATTTAAGAATCAATCACATTTACATTTGGGAACAAACCTAATCACAACATATTGTCAACAAAAGGGGAATATTTGACATTGTCGTTCTTTTCGAAATGGTGAAGGAAATTGACTGAGGGAGAAAAAAAGGTGAAGATTACAATGTTAATCTCTTCATACCGTTCATGTCTAGACTTACCCTAGCTGCTAATGCTAGCGATCATCAGTTTTTGACTCATGAACAGTTTTGGAAATCAGTTGTGACTTGTTAATTCTTAGGATTGAATTAGTAACAGCATGAATAATCAAGAAGTTTATTAAATTCATTCAGTGTCAAACGCTTTGTTTTCTCCTCTATTCGATATCTCTATCACAATTCAGTTAATCAAAACAGCCAGTCAATAGACAGTAAAGAATAAAAGTCATTCGACCTTCCAAAGGTAACCAGTAACATTAAGAATTGTGAGTGGCGATAAGACATTACGTTCTTCAAGCACCGTGAGAGTAGGTATTTATCACCAAATTCAAACAACTCTTGATCATCCCCAGCCCCGAATGTGTAAAATTACCATTGTTGTAAACGTATTGTGATTTGATGAATGAAGAGGTTTTGTTATTGTAAAATTTTCAAAAAGTGAAATATTTCATATTAATATTATAAAATACCTCCACTCCCCGAAGAAAGGGTTGGTGTGGGAAATAATAACTCGTGTCATTTTGAATGACACCGTGTAGTGCAATAATGGTTCTGTGAAATATAAGTGAAATTTCAAGATCACTCTGACAGCATGCTTACTTAAATAATATAGGTTTTCCCGTCCAATTTCGTCAAAATTTCAACCGATTTAATGATGTAATAATTCAATTTGCAACTTATTTGATTGACCTATAAGATCAGCATTTAAATAGCCAAATACTTAATTCAATTTAATTCTACTGGCACGCGATTTCATAGTTATTTCATTTAAACATTTATAAAGAACGATCAAATTGAAATAGCTGAGTAGTGTTTTCAAATTCGCACCGGTACCTTCCTTGCGAACGTTTAGGAATTCAAAATCATTAATATGCAATCACTTACAAGATATGGACAGTGTTTTTCGTTGTTGTTTTTTATACTTCTTTTGAATAATTATGGAAATGGGTTTTACTCCTAAATTTTGCTGAATTTTACATCTGACAGACCATCATCGGAACAACTCGTTTTTGTTCCACTTTCATAACTCGAGACTGTGGTCAATTCCATGATACCCATCCCTTCCCCTAAACGATTTAAATTATGTAAAATACAAAAGAACAAGATGATGAAGAAAAAATACCTACCATTGGCATACCACTCAATGGCAGATCCGGGGGGAGGGCACAGCCGACTCGTGCCCCCCCCCCCCTCCTTTTTAAAGGCACAATTTTTTTTTCGTGGACGAAATACCCTTATTCTTTAGTTAACAACCTTCTTTTTTTTTACTCGTCAAATTCCTCCGGAAAATGTGCCCCCTTTGGGGGAAATCCTGGATCCGCCCCTGCACCCACTCATCAATCACTAAAAGAATAAGCGTTTACAACAATATCCTGTAAGTGTTACGTGAATTACCTCTTTATCAAACATAATGGATTAAAATGATTCTAACTGAAAAGATCAGCAAAAAATAGAAATATAGGGTAAAGTTTGAAAAAAAAATGAATACAGAAACTTTATCAGAATTTGGAAGTTTAAAGTGCAGATATGTGTGCCAATAAATGAAATTGAAAATTGTGTTTCAGGCGAAATTAAACGATCAGTTAGTCGTCGCGAAATTAAATGACACCTTAGGGCCATTAATTTTGAACGAGCTTCTCTCTGAATTGAATTTCTACAAAATTCAAAGGAATGATATAGAACGGAATTAAATGCTAAATGAATGAAAATGAACTATGTGTGCAGAGGGTGGGCGAAATATTTCGAATTTGAACGTCCTTTCATTAATTTAATTGCAACTCTGATGAAATTGGACGGGAAAACCTAGTATAGAAAATAATAGAAAACAAAAATTAATGAATGTGTAAGTTATTAGGACTTTTTAGTTGTTACGTCATGTGCAAGCAACTTTCCAAATATCGATTAGCAAAAAAATAAATGAAATGTGATTTTCTCACGAGATGAAATCAAGTTTTATTGTACATTGACTGTATGAGAAAAACAAATCATTTCACATCCGCTCTTTGAAGAAATGCATTTTTTAAGAACCATTACCATATGGGCAGCTGCCCCTATATGGCGTCAACAATAACATATTGAAAATTCTATAAACTTTTTTTGAATCTTTGATGGATTTTCCTCAAATCCTCCTCATCAATTTTTTATCTGGTATTTTCATAAGAAATTTTTCAGGGTTGACGTCCTCTTTGAAATGTATCAATCTTTAGTGTTATGGTAGCTTGATTTTTCACTTTTTAAATAAATAAACTTTTGGTGATGGGGTAGATTTGACCTTTAAGTATATGAAGTGTTTCACTTTTTTGGGGGGGTGGGGGGTCCGAATTAAACATCACCGTATAACGGTCAACTTAAATCTGCATTTTTAATGTAATCGAATCGATGGCATCCAATAAAGAATAAAATCTTCGTTTACAGCCGACCAAAGTTTGGGATGCTTTTTACCCATTTTTGGTCATGGACCATATTTATGTTTTATCCAATATTTTTTCAAGAGTGCGTTGGTTATACCCCGTATAAAATGACACCGCGCAATCCCCCAAAATAACTCGTGTAACAATTTAAACTGCATCAAAAGAGGGTGGCATGTATTTGTATTCTTCTCCTGATAAAAGATGAATCTAAAATAGATGAATAATGTCCGACAAAATGAGTCATCATTGACTTGATTCAATGGGACGCGTTGGGAGTATGTATAGTTTTCAAGTTTATTCTCTATTTACCAACAGGAAAGAAAAAAAAACAATGTTAAAATCTGGAAGGAATGGATGTCCGCTCTGTCAACGAGTCTTGCATGGGGGAAGCAAGGAAGTAGTAAATTAGTATCCTCTGCGCTCTATCAAATCATCAACGTCCCATACGATAGACAATATTGTTGGTATCCTAACAAAGGTGAATCAGCAGAACAATATTATTATTAATGATAAAAACAAAACGAAATGCAGACGTCTGATGGCCATTTGGGATAAATTTGATATGTGATGTATATCAACACGTTGATGGATTTGAGTATTTATTTTTGCATTAATAAATCACCGGACTATTAACCTGCAATGCTATTTTCAAGATAATCTGAAGTGCAACTGATTGCCAAACGTATTGAACTACAAATTAAATGAATTGATTACCAGAACCAAATACATGTACAATCATCAGATCAAAGATATTGTTAAAATACAAAGTGACAACATCATTATATAAAGTAATACAAGATTGAGGAAATGATTTCTGACAGACTGACAGAGAATTTGAAATTTATGGAAGCTCAAAAATGCCACCCAGATGTTCATTTGGTCATCTCGTCATGTCTACATCTCTTAGGGAAAAGGATAAGATGACGTGATCTCGGATCTCGTCATGTCTACATTCCGTGTGAGAGATGATCAGACGACAAGATCTTAGATCTCGTCGTATCTACATCCCATGTGAGAGATGATTAGATTGCAAGATCTTGGATATCGTCATTCTACATCTTTCAGCAAAAAATGGTCAGAAGGCATGGCCTCGGATCTCGTCATGTCAACATGGAAAAGATGATCACATGACAAGGTCTTGGATCTCGCCATGTTTACATCCGGGTGAGAGATGATCAGATGGCAAGATCTTGGAGCCGAGATCTCGCCATCTGATCATATCTTTAAAAAAGTGTAAACATGACGAGATCTAAGATCTTGTCATCTGATCATCTCTCCAACGGGATGTAGTCATGATGAGATGATTATGAACATATGGGTGGCATTTTTAAGCCTTCATATGAAACTATTTAGGGTTTTAATATCCTTTACACTTTGGGAGAGACTACTCTGCATAGAACGCAGGCATCATGAAATAAAACATTTTTTAATAATAATCTGATTTGCATCCACATAAATTTACATCATAATTAGCACTCGAGTTCTTACATGATGAGAAGTCATGAAGATATCCCTACACACCTAAAATAATCTCTTTTCAAGGCATCGATCTTAAAAGTAATTCTAGGACAACTACCCCCCGGATGATTCCCCCGGACAATTACCCCCCAGATAATTACCCCGGACAACTTCCCCCTGGACAACTACCCCTGGACAATCACCCCCGGACAATTACCCCCCGGACAATTACCCCCGGACAACCCCAGGACAACTACACCCCGGACAATTACCCCCGGACAACTACCCCCTGGACAACTACCCCCGGACACCTACCCCCTGGACAACTACCCCCGGACAACTTCCCCCGGACAACTACCCCCCGGACAATTATCCCCCGGACAATTACCCCCGAGGACAATTACCCCCTGGACCATTACCCCAGAAAATCCTCCCTTTTCTCCAGCATCAATGTTAGAATTAAGCGGGACCTATTGTAAGTTTTGGTCGGTGACACAGGTTTTCGAAATATTTTCTACTTTATCTTACGTTGATAACATTTTCTTTCTCTTTTATATTGCTCTTCTTCGTGTTGTCTAGTTTTCTTTTTTTCTTTTTTTTTGTTTAGCGGCGCCTTGTACATCCTAAAAAATGGGGGGGGGGTGCACCCGAAACCTCCCGTTTGGCTATGCATATATTCATCAGAAAATGTGTAAACTTGCCCTCGTTCTTATACCCTTTTTACACACGCTAAAATGTTATTAACCCCGTACTATAGGTGGGGCTAAATTGCCATTTAGCCCCACCTATAGTACGGGGTTAAGCTTAGCCCACTTTCTTTTTACACAGCATTTTTTGCAAAGTGGGCTAACCCCACCTTTAGCACGGGATTATTTGGCCCTGCAAAAAAGCAATTGCGGTGCTAAGAGCGATAGTACGGGGTTAAGATCGCTAGTGTAAAACGAAAGTGGGCTAACCTTAACCCCGTACTATGGCAATTTAGCCCCACCTATAGTACGGGGTTAAGGAAATTTTAGCGTGTGTAAAAATTGTACGAGTGAAGTACTTGCACTACGAATGATCGACAAATGTATTTAAAGCATGAGCTACCACTACAGTCCGGGGTTAGCGGGTTTCGTGTGTGAAAAGCAAGCATTCCTTATCCGGGGTTAGCAATAACAATTTGGCATGTGTGAAAAGGAAAAAAAATAGTACGGGGTTAAGGATAGTACGGGGTTAGCGATAGTCCGGGGCTAAGAGAATCCTGTTTAAAGAGGGTATTAGTTTTCATAGAACAATTGAACAATGGAAATTAGACGAATTAGATACTACGCGAACTGGTTGTAGACGAAATGAGTTTAGACTATGTGAAGTTGGACAGCTGATAAGTAGACCACGTGGTATTAGACCATCGGATAATTCACCTTGTGGTCTAGTGGTTCAGACTCTCGTCTTTCAATCTGAAGGACGTGGGTCAAATTCACGCCATGGCGTGTTTTCCTTTAGCAAGAAATTTAGCCACATTGTGCTGCACTCAACCCAGGTGAGGTAAATGGGTACTGGCAGGAAGTAATTCGTCAACAAGCTGTGCGCACCACAATTGTCAGACGGGGTAACATATGAGCGCATTGAGCACCTAGCAAGGTGGATACTTGCGCTATACTATAAATCACAGTTGACGGATCTAATGGATAGAGCGTATGAAGCACGTATGCAATTAGTACACAACGGATGCATAGCGTTTTTCAACGGACGGCACGACAATTTTTTCTGTTGTACACCCGCTTTGCATCCGTAAGTGCAGTGGGACCGAACATTAAAAGGAATGTCCACCCTGAATATAAGTTTATTGTAAAAATAGTAGGGAAATAAAACACTGGTGAAGGTTTTAGGAAAATCGGTTAAAGATTACGTAATTGGAATCTTAAATTATGGAGTTGTTACGCCATAAACGAGCAGCTGCCCTATATGTTATGTAATATAACATGCATGAACTGCACCCATCCCCCTTAAAAAGCGGAAAAAACTTCGATTCGAAGGCAGCATAAAATTATCATTAACATTTCAGGGATATTTTCATCACACCGAAATTACATTTGATTGATTTAGAAAAAAAAACCGACGTAACAACAAAGAAGGTTCATTGTCAAAAAAAAATAAATGACTTGTTTAAAATGAGAAAATATATATGAGGAGTGATTGTACAATACAAATAAACTCATGCAAGTGCCCAAGAAAAGAAAAATCTATCCCGTGATTTGAAATGGCCGCCCTCCCTATATTATCCTGGATCCGTCCCGGGTCAAAGGGGGGCCCCATTGGGTGGGGGTGACAATTGTTTTTCCAAATTTGTATTTTGAGCGTATCAAAAGCAAGAAGGAGGACAAGAAGAGGAAGAGGAAGGAGGAGGAAAAGAAGAGGAAGAGGAAGGAGGAGGAAAAGAAGAGGAAGAAGAAAGGAGAAGGAGAAGGAGAGGGGGATGAGGGGGAGCAGGAAAAGGAAGACCACCTAAAAACTCCCAGAATGTTCCATTACTTTCTGATACCAAACTTCTTTCCTCTGTTCCGATGCACCTTGACCTTACTGATAACTGGAAAACCGACCAGCGTCAATCTCAGTTGATCATATTATTATGAAGCTGGTATCGGAGGTGGCTCGACTTATGTTTTTATCGCCCTTTTTCAAATGTCGGAGTGAGTCCACCTTTGGATGTCATGGATGTGGTTTGAAGGAGCCTTCACACCGGCATTAGTCTAGCAATTGGTATGTGTCACCGTCAATAGTGGTCCCACATCCGCACATCGGCATGACCATTGAACTCGAAATGACGAACAAGAGTTGTTGCTAAAGGCGGTTTTCCACGGAAGCTACTTTTGTCATTTCGGCATGCTGTCCGCAACCAAATTCCGTAAAAGATTATGCAAATGATCTTGTCCTAGGACACAACCAGGACTGTCTGCGTATTGTCGTAGGACATTCCTGGGACTGTCCTAGGACAAGATTATCTAAATGAATTTGTCGGCGTTCGGTGCGGACAGCATGCAGATCGTATCAGGACAGAACCGGAGACATTTAGGACAACGTCACGAGTGGTAAATTCAAGGACTAGGGCAATCGGACAACTTGCGAATACTCCATGAAAATTATCATTCATATATTATTTTTTGATGAATTTAGGGGTGTTATTTGGGTTTTCTTCGATTACAAAGACTATATAGGATTTTCTTTTATTTCAAATCAAATTGCATACATTGGTGGACATCCCAGGGGGACAGGGGCGACGCGTCCCCTCACTTTTTGGAAGGGGGGCATTTGATATCAAATATTTGGAAGGAGGAAAAAAGAAAAAAATGGAAAGAGAGGGAAAGAACCAGAAGGGAAAAGAGAAGAGAAAACGAAGAGGATAAACAAGAGGAGAAAGACGAGTGAATTAAATAAGATGAGGGGGGAGGAGGATTTCATGTCACTATGTTAAATTTTCGCTCACACTTTGTGCTCGCATTGCCTAATCTATGAGATACATAACTTGCTTAATAGACTTATATTGAGCTTAAAATATCAAGTTTTGAAGTAAATATACAAAACATTTCTCGGACATTAAGTTTTCAATTTGTTTGATTTACAAATAAATTTTATAGTTTTCTGTAAAATAACTATATTTTATGGTCGAAATATGAACATTTTCCGCTCGCGCTGCGTGCTAGCATAATTAGATTTGTCATATAAATATTCTCTTCGTGTATTCCATAATTTTTTGAAAAATATCCCTTTTAGGATGGTCTGATTGTGCATAGTATCAGCTAAATCTGCTCGCTTGCATTTTGATTGGGGAGTTATGTATACCTGTATCAATTGTAACAAATTATTTTAAATTCCTCTTTTATGCCAGCTTATCAAAACAAAATTTCGGCTCGTAGTTCAGTAGTTCAGTAGTTTGCGCTCGCATTATTTTTGTTAAAAATATATCAACCCATGCATCCTATTCATGATTACAAAATGTCCAGTTATCTGACCTTAATATCAATTTCGCGCCCTCATTTGGGCTTATTAGATTAATAAGTAATGTAACAATATTTTCATGATTTCCTAATAATCATTGTCCGTTTTTTCAGAATGAAATAACGACAAGTTTCATCTCTCGCTTAGGAAGATAGTCATCATAGTCATATGAAGACAAAAAATGTCCTTGAAATATCCCGGTCGCAACTCAAAATAATAATTATACTTGCTTATATAGCGCTTAATACGCACTTTGTAAGAAGTCTCTAAGCGCTCTACAGTATATGCAGCATAATTACCCTGGCTTTAGCAGTGCAGCTATTACGCGCGCTGCGTTTCAAGGAATAAATTCCTGCCAGGTACCCATTTACCTCACCTGGGTTGAGTGCAGCACATTGTGGATCAATTACTTACTGAAGGAAATTACGCCATGGTTGGGATTCGAACCCACGACCCTTTGTTTCAGAGTCCGGAGACTAATCCACTGGGCCACAACGCTCCAAAATATATGTAATAAAAAAAATAAACTTGAGCTTCGCACTCGCATCATTTATTAAGCGAGATCCATATCCAATTCGTAACTGCGCTTACATTTTTTTTTTAGATCAGCTCGGCTCGTTTGTCGCGCTCACATGAAGTGTATTAGTCCAGGATAGAAGAGGCATAACCTTGTTTTTTTTTTATATATACAATATTTTTTGATGGTTTCTTGTCAATTCGAGGGTGCTGATTGCGAATCTGAATGATGCCACTCGTGTAACCTTGAGCATTTTCCGCAAATTGGCAAAATCCAATATTGCCGCCAAAATATGCAAATTACCCATGAAAATCATGAAATTGTCCGCACATTGGCTGTGAAATGCATGAAATTGTGTGGCAGGAGTGAAATACAATCTTAAAAAAGAATTTTTAATAAAATATTAATTTTCCCGATATTCAAAATGGCCGCCATAGGCCATTGTATACACTATCATGTACAATATGAATAGGGAAAACTAATATTCACAAAAATGAGCACTAACTTCCTGCCGGTACGTTCCTGTACAATACTCTGTAGTCTCAGCTCTTCGCATTGCGCTCATATAACGAACGGTCTCATTGGTTGATTTAACGTCACTACACTAATTCATTTAACGTCATGACGTTAAATCGTTGAGCAGTAATTCGGAATTACGTCGTGTAGTAATTATTTACTACACGACGTAATTATTTAGGTAGTGTAGTAATTGGTATTGCTACACTACGTAATTATTTAGGTAGTGTAGTAATTCGAATTACTACACGACCTTAATTATTTGATGTAGCGACACTATTCATTTAACGTCATGACATTAAATCGTTGGGCAGTAATTCGGAATTGCGTCGTGTAGTAATTCGAATTACTACACTACGTAATTATTTACGTCGTGTAGTAATTCGAATTGCTACACTACGTAATTATTTACGTCGTGTAGTAAATTGAATTACGACACGACGTATATCCGTGTTTTTGACGGTCTCCTGCTTCCATAAATTAGGCCCCTTGACCCCGTACTTCTTTATTTTTTTTAATTTTCTTGTCTTGTATTATCCCGTTACCCCATCTAGTGCTTTTGCAAATTGTTTTTGCTACTTGTGTACTCGTTCCATACATATTAGCATTGGATCCACACATTCCTGAATTACTCCGCTTGCCTTCCTATTCCTGTCGGAACGTTCCTGAAACAGTCCGCTTGCCTTCTTATTCCTGTCCGCACGTTCCTGAAACTGTCCGCTTGCCTTCTTATTCCAATCCACATGTTCCTGAAACATTCCGCATGGCTTCTTCTTTCCTTCTTGAAGCTGACCTGATTGCGGATGGTTTCCGGAAGACGCGGAAGGGTTTAGGAAGGGCAGGACATCTTCAGGACATCGTCAGGACAGGGTCCCGAAGGTGTCAGGTATTCAATATCCGCGTCCAAATTTTGGTCTCGACCAAAATTTGGATGCGGACAAATTTTGATTTTTCGAAAACCAGGAAGGGTTTAGGTTGCGCAGGGCCGTCGCCAGGGGGGGTGCGGAGGATGCGAACGCACCCCCCTTCAGAACAAAAAAAAAAATAAATAAATAAATAAAATAAAAAAAACCGGAGGGGGGGGGTAGGGATACTTGAGGGCTCTTTTGAAATAGATCTGGCCGGCGGGCTATTTAACTGCATGAAATTGAGTTAATACGTTGTTTTTTGTGTTTTTGTGTTTTTTTTTCATAAAAAGCACCCCCCAAGAAAAAAGCTGGTGACTGCCCTGGTTGCGGAAGGGTCGCGGATTGTAATTATTACATTCCGCGCCTTGTCCTGACGCTGCGCTGGCCGCGCGTTTCCGTTTTACACCCTGGCGAAGGCATTTTCCGGAAAAGTAGCCAAAAAGCGACTAGTGAAGAGTCTACACACCTCGCTAGTTGCATGCAGCGTGCGACACAGGCGAGTCCACCACCGCATGCAATTTGCACAGTTACTGAGTCACGACCACAGCTAGTTCCTCGGCACTTCATGTACAGAGAGAGCGGCAGTCAGGAGTGAAATCAATATACATCTCTATGAGTGAAATCCGAACATGCTTTTGCAGTCGCGTTGTTTATGATAGTTTTTTTTTCTAAAAATAAATTAAAATGAATAGAATGACAGACAAAATCAAAATAAACAGATACCATAATGGAAAGACAAATTGAAGTTTGATGGATTGATACACTTAGAAGCTGCCGAAAGATAGATATAGAAGACCGTGATAATTAGATAGAGACAAGATAGATAGATAGATAGATCGATCGATAGATAGATAGATATAGAAATAGAGAGAGAGAGAGAGGGGTGGATAGATAGAAAGAGAGAGAAAGAGGGAGAGATGGAGATAGAGAATTTGAGAGACAGATAGATAGATGTTAGATAGATAGAAAGATGAAGAATGAGAGAGACAGGATAGACAAATTAACAGATAGATAGATACATAGATAGATATATAGATAGAGAGAAATATAGAAAGACAGACAGATGGATAGATACTGTAGTTACAAAAATAGATAGAAGATAGATAGATGGATTGGGGAGAGAACTTGAGAGATGGAGATATGTTATAGATATATGGACGGAAAAAGAGAAATAGAGAAAAAGACAGACAGATGGATAGATAAAGGGAGGGAGAGAGATAGAGAATTTGAGAGATAAATAGATGTTAGATAGATAAAGAATGAGAGAAACAGAGAAGATAGACAAATTAACCGATACTGTAGTTTCATAGATAGATAAATGGATAGAACAAGACAGACAGATGGATAGAGAGAGAGAGAGCTGGAGAATTTGAGAGATAGATAGATGTCAGATAGATCAAGAATGAGAGAGAAGAGCGACAAATTAACAGATAGATACTGTAGTTACATAGGTAGGTAGAGAGAGAGAAATAGAGAAAGACAGACAGATGGATGAATAGATAGAGAGAGATAGAGAATTTGAGATAGATAGATGTAAGATAAAGAATGAGAGAGACAGAGAAGATTATTAGATAGATAGATACTGCAGTTACATAGACATGATAGATAGATAGAGATAGAATTTGAGAGATAGATATATAGACAGATAGAGAGAAAGACAGACATCAGCAAATCGGCAAGGCAAATTATCAAGGCAAACATTCGTATTGAACCTGGAAAGTATAAGCTCAGCTGCATTTGCAAGTACGGTATGTTCTGCGGATAACCTCGGTGCGGACTTTGGATCGCGCGCCCAGCTGATAATGTAAACAAACGTAGACGTAGACTCTTCACTAGTCGCTTTTTGGCTACTTTTCCGGAAAATGCCTTCGCCAGGGTGTAAAACGGAAACGCGCGTCCTGCGCCTAGTGGAAAAGGGGTATAACGAACAATAGACAACGTAGACCTGAGAAGTCAGGTTCATCTTGTCACGTGAATAGGTGGCGTGTAACTCAGAGAGATATTCTCAACTACTCCTTGAATAAACTAAATGCATTCAAAGTTAGGGGTATAATGACATCACATCTCATGCAGTGTATATAGCACTTTCGCTAAATGCTATTTTGTTTCAATATGAATGTAGTGCTCCTCCAAAAATTTAATTTATCTCCTATAAGAATAATTCTGATTGGTCAGAATTACAAATTTTTCCCTCGAAAAATGTTGAGGCAAGTAAATAGATGAAAATCAAACTAGAATAACATTAAATATATTATCACAATCGAAAGTAAAACATAATGTTATGACATTTAATTTTTTTTTTTACAACATAGCAATACGCACAACTCGGTGACTGAGCCAGTCGATTGTGTCTCTCACTCACTGTTTCTTTTTTTTAATCATACATCATTTCATTTTTTTTACAGATTTAGCAGTAAGGGCCAATTGGACTGAACCATATAGTATCAACCAATGCTTATCTCACATGTTCAGGGAGGAAACATTGTTTCTCTTGACAATGAGGAGAAAATTAGAAAAATTCACATTTTATATAGGCCTAATAAACTACAAAAGAAATAGTGAGTGGATGACATCAATCTCCTCATTTGCATACCGACCAGGAGGACAAGCATATAACTATTTTGTGAAATTAAGCAAAATTTTAAGATTTCCTCCTTTTTCTTATTTTACATCCGATTTTGATGACATTTTTCAGTGTTTTGCTTGCTGGATGTGTCTCTTTTTCATTCAAATCTACTTTTTGTTGGTGGGATTTGTCCTTTAATTTTCTCCACCCCTCCCCCTTTTTTGTCTATCGTTCTCTCTCTCTCTCTCTCTCCCTCTCTCTTCCTACCATATTTGTATTTTTCTGTCTTCGTTTGTATTGTTGTGATGATTTTTTGTAATGAATCATTTTTCTGCTTTCTTCATGTTATGTTTGTGCATTATGCGTTTTTTTATATCATGTATGGCAATAATAATGCAAAGCCCTTTGGAAGACCGGTGTTTTTTTTCTTTGAATATATTTCTTGTACATATGAAATTTAATATAATCTTTTTTTCTGAGAAGGAAACTGTAAATAAAGATTTGCAATAAAATAAATGAATAAATAATTAATTAAATAAAAAATAGTTAATCAATTAACTATTTAATTAAAGAACAATCAGTTAATGTTTTAAGGGCATAGATTCTTGTACTGATTTGGTAGGCTCTGTTAAGTGTTTGCCCATGACTTCCCTTGTTACGCCCTTGCATGTATAGACTCAGTGTAATGACCTCTTTGACTCCGAAAGTGAATCGGATTCATGTTCATCGTCTTGGAATTTAAGATGACAACAGAACGAGGAATTTTTAGAACATGTGTCATCGTCGAAAATATTCTTGTTTTCTAGACAGGCTCTTGTCAAATATCGTTTGATCTGTATAATAACCGGATATATCTGAAGCCCCATGGCAATATGGAGTTGTAGTTTCGAACTTGTTTGGTCCTTTTGTGGTTCTTCTACAAAAAAAACGTATTGAAAAAAAACCCATGAGCTTCTGTCTGTTGTGTTTGTTTAAACATACCTTATTCTGGAATACAGGTACCATGACGAAAAAAAAATGACTAGCACGATTTAAAGGGCAACTTCAATCTGAATATATAATTTGAACAGATAAAGTAAATCATACAAATAAAACACTGAAAATTTCATCAAACTCAGACAAGGACTAAGATAGAAATGAAATATAAGCTCTGTATTACGTCAAATAGTTATATGCCTGTGTTCATGATTATGCAATTAGGAAATTAATGATGTCCTATTCCATTTATTATTTTGTAATTTATTCATTTAAGTAATTGTATTTATTAAAGTTTTGTACTCCAAGAATTAGCAGAATTTGCTTGCCATATGATATTCATTATTTCCGTCAAAAGGGAAACATACCCGGGAAATATACATGTATCAAATGTCTAAAAATATAAATTAATTATGATTTCATATAATAACATACACAGTAAAAACGCTGTTTGAGATGTTATACAAAGCTGTTTACTATATGAACCTTACAGTATTTGTTTAACCGTTTAAACAATCATGATTAATTTATTGAAAAGTAAACTGTTGCTTAAGATTTAAACAGTTGTTTAAAACGTTTAAACTATTACTGCAAGGTTCATTTAGTAAACAGCGTTGTTTATTTTTTTTACTTTGTAGGAAAGGGAGAGTGGTGAAATGTCATTAACTTACCTATTGAATATTTAAGACGGTGTGCATTAAACGGTTTTCGCAAAAATAATATTGGTAAACTTAACTTTAGTATTTGTTATGAGATTAAAATATATATTTTTTTGCATTTTGCTCTGTGTATTTTATTCTATCAATTTAGATAAATTATTTCCAGCCTCAGTTCCCTTACTGCTTAAAGGTCAAGTCCACCTCAGGCAAAAGAGTTGATTTGAATATAAAGAGAAAAATCAAACAGGCTTAACGCTGAAAGTTTCATCAAAATCGGATGTTAAATAAAAAAGTTATGACATTTTAAATTTCGCTTATTTTCCAAAAAACAGTGATATGCATAACTCAGTGACATGCAAATGAGACAGACGATGATGTCCCTCACTATTTTTTAAATTGTTTGAATAATACAATCTTTAATTTTATACTGATTTGACAATAAGGACCAACTTGACTGAACCATATAATAATAAACAATGCTAATTTAAACGTTCAGGGGGAATTAATGGTTACAGCCCGATAGACCGCGGGTCCGATAGACCGCGGGTCCGATAGACCGCGGGTCCGTTAGACCGCGGGTCCGATAGACCGCGGGCCCGATAGACCGCGGGTCCGATAGTCCGCGGTGTGTGTAAAATTATGATCAGGTCAACATAGTGAAATCCATGTCATCAAGAGGTCAAAAGGTCATTGATACGAGTCCATTGGGTTCTATAACGATGACCCACAGGACAAATCGCCCCCTGACATCTACTACGATAGTTTACTTTGAAATTTTCATGTTGTTCAAAATGGTCTTTGTATATATCTTATCTTACATGTAACAAGATCTTTACAATGTAAAACAATGTAATTTAGCCTTTGGGCTACCATGAATTGTTTTTTTAATAAAACCATTTATCTATCTATCTATCTATCTACTTCAAGGAAAATATTATCTCCATATTTTTATCGTCGGGGACTGTTACACCCCCCCCCCCCGGAAATATGCCCTCTAGACGCCATACGGAGCCTCTAAAATGCCATCGACTTGACGACATGGCGAGATACTTTATCTTGCCATGTCGACTAAATTAGCTTATCATGTCCGCATGGCGAGATACGTTATCCTGCCAAGTCAGTCCACTTGTAAAAAGTTATATGTCAACATGGCGAGATATTGTATCTTGCCAAGTCGACTTAAATATGTTACATGTCAACATGGCGATATATCGGGATTCTTGCCGGGACTTGTACACTTCATATCTCGCCTTGTGGACATATCGACTTGACAAGATAGAATATATCGCTATGTCGAAATAATATAAGCTTATGAATTACTTTAATAGGCGGCGGAAGCGGGGGGGGGCTTCCCCCTGAATTTGAGGTGGGAGGACGGTCCCCCTAAATTTTTAGTTGAGAACCTTTTTTTGGTCGTCAATTTCTTTTCTACGTCCCCCCCCCCCCTAAATTGAGGTAGACCACCCTAGAATATTCCCCCCTCCCTAATTTTGGTTGATAAACTTCTTTTTTTTCCTTGTCAAAATATTTTGGTGGTCCCTCCTAAAATTTTGGTTGATTTGCTTGTTAATTTTTTACCTGTGTCCATCCAAAAATTTCAGGTGGATCCCCCTAAATGTTTTGCCTTCGGCCGCCAATGATTAAGTAAGACATGGTAAGATAAAGTACCACGCCATGTCGTCACGTTAAGGCATTTTCACAATTATTATTTTCATAATTATCTGGGGTAATTGTCTGGAGAGTAAATTTCCGGGGGGTAACAGTCCCCGGCGGTAAAAAAATATGGGGATAATATTTTCCTTGAAGTAGTTGTCAGGGGCTGATTGCCCTAATTGGGTTATTGTTATAGAACCCAGGCGCGGATCCAGGATTTCAAGGGGAGGGAGGGAGAGCAAATTTTACCTGATGTTTGGCGCCCATGTGTACTTTTCGAAAAATGGCGCCCACTCCCTCCCGGCCAGGCTAACTTAAATTATCTTATAATCACATAAAAAAAATAAAGACCACTTTTTAATGTGTTCTTGAAAAAAAATCCATGAATACATAAATACCAAAAGGTAGGGGGGACACAGGGGCGGTTCCAGCCTTCGCCAATAGGGGGGGGTGGGGCGGAAATTTGTTTCAGCCATATTTTCCCCGATCGGCAGCTCGAAGATAATTTTGTTTGTTTCTTTGAAGGAGTAGTCCTCATTAGTCACTTCTTGGCTTTATTCTTATAAATTAATACATAATATCGTAATCCTCATTTATATGATGCGAGCACGAAGCGCGAGCTAATTTTGGGGGAAATTTTATGCATTTTTTCCTAAAATTTGAACTGATTCTGGGCAATGTTTGTTATCCTGAAAAAGACATGTATGCAACTTAATAATTACTACGAACGCAAAGCGCGAGGGGAAATGAACTGATGAAAAATATACCTGTTAAAATAGCATTTAACAATCAAATAATGCTAGCGCGAAGCGCGAGCTAAATCTTTTGGAAATTTTCACCCAAAGAAAGGAAATTCTAAGCACTTTTTTTAACTCAAGCAGAATAGGTATATGAGTAAACAATTAAAGCAAGCGCGAAGCGCGAGCGGAAAATTTCTAGATTTAATCCTATAATATTTACTGAACGAGACACTCTATTCATGATTTGTAAATCCTTAAAAAATGAGTATTAATAATGCGAGCGCAAAGCGCGAGCAAAAAAAAAATTATACGTTTTAAACTGGTTAAGGACTACTTGCACTTAGCCATGCATGAAGGCGTCACATATTTCAACAATCAAAAAATGCGAACGCGAAGCGCAAGCTGAACATTTTTTTAACTTTTTTGAAGAAAGAATGGAAAATTTCAATCAGTTTTTGTAATCGTGAACAGGATAGCTATGTAATTTAATGATTGATACGAGTGCGAAGCGCGAGCAGAATAAAAAAAATCGAGATTTAGACCTAAAAGTGGGCCACTCTGTTCATGTTTTGTAAATCATCAAAAGGATGAGTAATATGGCGTCTTCCTACATTAATAATGCGAGCACAAAGCGCGAGCAGAAAATTTTTGATATTGTGATCTGACACTAGATAATGATTTAAATTAGAGAACAAGTTGGGTACACTGGTTGGGTATCTGAATAAACATGCGCGAGCGTGTTTCATATTTAGACCTAGAATCTAGGCATTCTAAATGCAACTTTAATCATGAAAATCATGAAACTTTGATAGTCCGATCTGAAAAAAAGAGTCAATTTCAGCTTTATATTTCTCGCACTTTGTAGAAAAATTGTAAGGTGGATATGGATCGCACTTAAAAAAGAGCTGATATTATTATTACTTTGAGTTTTGACATAGGACCGGGACATCCTTACGACATGCCATCATATGAAAATAATGACTATCTTCCTATTCATCTTGAAAAGCGCGAGATGAAACAAAGGGACAATTAAATTATTAAATTGATATCATATTTATTAATGCCAAATGAGGGCGCGAAATCTGATGATATCCTGGCATAAAACTGGACATTTCATTTTTGTGATTATGAATAGGATGCATCAGTTTATATACTTTAACCATTAATATTTTAAGTAGTTTGTTGTATAAACAATATTGAAACATTCATATAACTCGCCAATCAAAATGCGAGCGTGCAGCGCTCTAGCTGATGCGCCTTAACAATCAGACCAGAAAAAGGGATATTTTGAAAACTTTATGGATTACACGAAAATATAGGTACCTAAAAAAAAAATCAAAATTTGCGAGCGCGTAGCGCAAGCAGCAAATGTTAACATTCAAACCATAAGATTGACATTTTTACAGAGCACTTTTTAAAAACCAATTGTAAATTACACAAAATAATGAAAGTTCGATTTCCGAGGTGAAATATGTGTTGTATATTGACTTCCAAACTTCATATTCGAACTCCATATTGAACAAGATATGTAAATCACCTAATAGGCAATGTGAGCGCGAAGCGCGAGCGAAAGTTTTATATAGTTGCACGAAAGATTCTTTTTATTTTCCAAGTCTTCCCCTTATCTTATTTTATGCCTTCGTCGTCCTTCTCTTCCTTTTCTCCTCTCTTTTTCCTCCTTATTTCCTTCTTTCTTTCCCTTTTTTGCTCCGCCAAGAGGGGAGGGGGGGGGAGCTCGGCCCCCTGGATCCGCCTATGGGGACAAAGGGCGGGAAAAAAGGCTATCATCGCCAAATCTCGTCCAAAAATACATGTTTTATTTCGATTTAGAATGATGTATTTCTATGATTATCAAAGACCAAAATAATAGGGGGACATTTGATATTGTGTCCCCCTACTATTTTGAGTAGGTGGGACACGTCCCCCCTCGGATTTCCGCCCATGATGTAATATCAAAGGGAGCGCGAAGCACGAGTGATTTTGGGGGGTTTCAATTTGGTCTAACTTCTCACCAGAGTAGGCCCTACTAGAATATTGTGAACGGGAGCTGTAGTTTCTGTACTGTTGTTTAAGTATACCCTTCAATATTATCAATGATCATTGTACCTCTAGGAAATATGCAATCTCGACTAATTATCCTCATCAGTGGCGTATTTATTCAGCATGGGTGCAGGGGGGGCCGAGGGCACCAAGATAAAAAAAATAAATGAAATGGGAGGGGGGGTAGACGTTAAAGAAAATCTGAGATTTTATTCTTGAAAAACACACTGAGGTATCTCACAAGGCCTAAATAAATAATGAGAACGCGAAGCGAGATCTGATTTTTTAAAAAGAATTTTCCTGTATTTTATCCTGAAAGCCTAAGTCAGGGGCGAACCCAGCTTCTGCCAATAGGGGGAGGGGCCATTTTTTCACCCATATTTTCCCCGATCGGCCGCTCAAAGCTGATTTGTCCAAGTGCCGTAATGAGCCAACAATTTCGAGGGGGCTCGATATGGCGTATCGCATAATATTAATAAGAAGTTGGCGGTGAGCGAAGCGAGCAAGCAAATATTTTGACACTTTTATTACAAAAATACAAGGTTGTGATAGATTTTGACATAATATTTGGAAAATAATAGGATATTTCATCCTAATCCCTTTCCTTTTCTCTCTATTTTTTCTTAGCCTTGATTCTCTCTTTTTTTGTTGGGGGGGGGGCAAACGCCCATGTCCTAACAGTCATTTCCTAGATTTACTTTATAAGCAACATAAACGTGTTTATCTCATAAGCCATATGCAAGCTAAAAATTAAATTTCATGTATATTGTCCTGAAAATTTAACATTCTGGGAAATGTTTGCGAACCTGAACAGGACGCGTATGTAACTAGATAATTACCATGAGCGCGAAGCGCGAGCAGAAATGTTAAATACTATGGACTGGTCGGAAAGTTAGTCATCAAGACGATTCATATTTATTTTATTTTATTTATTTTATTAAAACATCTTTATACAGGATAACATGTTCAGATAAAATACACTGCTTTTCAACACGGTCCTGTTACATAAAAATATCAAACAACAATAAAAATGCATACAAACTTAATTAAGTTAAAATACAGGGTATGCTTAATTTACAATAAAAGTTGCACAAAAAATAGAGCAGGAAGATAAAGAGAGGTAAGACAGAGATAGTGTGGTTAAGTAAATGGCAGAAGTAGAGAGAGAGAGCGAGAGAGAGGGTGAGGGGAAAGAAAGGAGTGCAACAACATAATACCGAATTAACTATACAATCAACTATACAATAAAATATGGATAAAAAAATCAGTCTACTGTCAGTTTAAAAATACTTGTTTTTGTACGACCTCTTGAAATGTAGGAGGTTAGAAATATTCTGGAGTTCATTTGGCAAGGAGTTCCGTGTCTTTATTGCACTAAATTTAAAGGATTGCTTGAAACTTTCAATATTTGGCTTAGGTAATACAGCATTCAGTGAATCAGCGTTACGTGTATACATTCCATGTCTATCAATAAATAGTTCAATATCATTACAGAGTCTAATAGGGGCAAGTCCATATATACATTGGTAAGCTAAATTACATAAAAAATAATCCCTCCTTGTATCAAAAGATTGCCATTTTAGTTTCTTCATTAAATCTGTACAACTAATAGAAAAATCATATTCTTTCATTACAATACGTGCCGCTCGCCTTTGCAGTCTTATAATAAGTTCCCTATTTTTCAATGAACAATTACCCCCAAACGGAACAAGCATAATCTATACATGGCTGAATAGTTGTTTTATATAAAGTATTAAGTAAATCTGGTTGAAGAGTTGAACTTAAATGTCTTAAAGCATGTAACTTAAATGATATTGATCTACAAAGATGTTTGACATGAACATTCCATATGAGATTACTATCAACTTCAACACCTAAATATCTTACAGAATTAACTTGTTTGAGTGGCTCACCATTAAGCTTTATATCCAATTTTCCTTTGTTTTTTTGAATAACGAGTTGAAATAAGCATAATATTTGTTTTAGTAATATTGATCTTTAAACAATTGTCATTATACCACTTATCAATTTCATGTAAACATACCTGTAAATCACGTTGAATATTACTTAATTTAGAATCGGAAATATACACAATAACATCATCAGCAAAAATATTACAAACAGCAGTCGAAATGCATTGTACAATATCATTTATAAATATCAAAAATAAATCCGGGCCTAATACTCCCCCCTGTGGAATTCCAACTGTTAAATCAATAGGGTTTGACTGTTTACCATGACATCTTACTGATTGTTTCCGGTTTGTTAAGTAACTTTTGAACCACATAAGTTCTGTACCAGATACTCCATACTTTTCTAATTTAAATAACAACATTTCATGATTAAAGGTATTATTTAACTTTGTGAGCAGCCGATTTAAAAAATTCTCAAACCAAGATGAAACATGTGTACAAGTGCATGTATTAGAACTAATAAACCCTGAAAACAACCATTATTGAGAATGAAAAGCTAAAACTAAGGGGCAAACCCCGATTTTGTAAATAGGCGTCTTATAGACACCTAAATAGTACACATAAGTGTATGGGATGAAATTAAGATGGTGTTTCCGGTCACTTTATATTTCAATTTTTGAAGCACTAAATAATCATTTTCGAACGCAATTTTTTCTGGGCTTCATTTTTGGAAAATATCACAGACACAGGTGACAAGTGTGACCTTCTAGCTCAGATTTTTTAAAAGTCAAACCAATGTTAACCAATCACTTTAATTGTGTCAAAACATTTAGATATATCTAAAAAACAAGCGCCTACCATTTCGTGATTATTAAGTGAATCATACCAGTCATCTATAACACGATGGAGACAAGTTACTGTAGAGTGATGTTTTAAAAAAGTAGACTGATCAGAAGTTATCAAATCATTGTCAATTAAATAAGAATGAAGACATTTCTGAACTAATTTCTCCATCATTTTGGCAAGATGGCATACAACTGAAATCGGTCTGTAATTAGAACATGAATCCTTTGACCCCTTTCCTTTATAAATAGGTGTTACTCTTGAATACTTCCAGTCATCAAATACGATTCCATTTTTCAAAGAGTAATTGAAAATACCAGTCAACGACGAAAGTATGAGAGATGATGATATATTAAGAAGTTTACTATCAAAATCTAAAATGTCTAAGTTGCTATTGCAACTGAGATTAGATAAAAGCCTCAAAACCTCACTCTCTGATATAATTTTCATATCAAAAGTATGAATACATTTTGGGTTTTTCCAATTCGGTAGTTTGCAATGATTAAAAGAATTAGTAATATTTCGCCCAACATTAGCAAAGTGTTCGTTCAGGTTTTCTGGACTAAGGTCATTATGAACAGAGTTTGAATATTTCATATTACCAGTAGCCATATTAAGTTCTTTCCAAAGCTTTTTAGAGTCATTTTGAAACTTAGATGAAATTTCAGTACAGTATTTCTTTTTTGCTTCACGAATAGACGAGAGAACTTTATTTCTGACTTTACGATATTCATCTTTAAAGTCATCATTATCGTCTGACATGTCTTTAAGGTAATCACGTTGATATATAAGTTCGAGAATATCATTAGTCATCCAAGGATTATATCTATTCTTTACCCGTACTTCTTTAATAGGAGCATGTTGATTACATATAGATAAAAATGCATCCTTCCATTTGAACCATATCTGATCATTAATAATTGAACTATCATATTCATTACCATTAAAATTGCATAAAACATCACATTTACTGATATCATTAAGAAAAGAAGATTCATCAAATTGTTTAAAATCTCTAAACCTGACTGTTTTATGTTGCGATTCATGAACATCAAAATTAATGAAAGTAAAGATTAAATAATGGTCGCTCAACCCAATTTTAGCAACATCACATAAAACATGTAGGTCAGGTATTGTTGTAAAAATTAGATCAATACATTTAGAAGACCGAGATGTAGTACGTGTTGGTTTGGTTACTATTTGTGTAAGAGAATACGATTTCAACGATTAAATTGAAAAATTTTTGATATTCCAACCTAAAAGATGAGATTTCAAATCCCCAATGGGACATTCGACATTCATTTCCATCTCTCCTTTTCTTATCTTTCTTCCCATCTTTCTCTCTTTTTAATATTATTCTCTTCCTATTTTTTCTTCTTCTTTTCCTTTCTTTTCTTTTCTTTCTTTTCCCTCTTCTTCCTTTTTCTCTTTCCCCATTACTTATCCCTCTTTCTTTTTCTTTTCTTTCCTTTCCCCTTTTTTCTATTTTTTTTTCTTCTCTCCCTCCCCCTTCCACTCTCTCTCTTTTTATTCTCTTCTTTTCCCCTCTTCCTCTATCTCTCCTTTTTCTTATCTTTCTTCCCATCTTCCTCTCTACTTAAATATTCTTCTCTTCCTTCCTCTCTTTTTTCTTCTTCTTTTTCCTCCTTTTCCTTTCTCCTAGCTTTCTTTTCTTCTCTTCCTTTTCCCTCCTCTCTTTTTTCTCTTCTTCCCCCTGTTCTTCTCCCTTTTTCTTTGTCTTTCCGTACCCCCTCTTACTCTCTTTTCTATTATCTTCTTTTCCCATCTTCCTCTCTCTTTTTATTCTCTCCTTAATTTTCCCCTCTCCCCCTCTTTTTTTGAGCGGGGGGGGGTGAGTGAGGCAGTTCCCCCTCGCCCCTCCCCCATGGATCCGCACCTGATAGAACCCCATGGTCTCGTATCATTTGACCTTTGGACCTCTCGATGACATTTGATATATCTGATCATAATTTTACACGCACTGCGGACTATCGGACCCGCGGTCTATCGGACCCGCGGTCTAACGGACCCGCGGTCTATCGGACCCGCGGACTATCGGACCCGCGGTCTATCGGTCCCGCGGACTATCGGACCCGCGGTCTATCGGACCCGCGGTCTATCGGGATGGTCGGGAATTAATCGTTGTTTCGCTGAGGAGAAAATAACAATACCTTATATTTCACATAATAAAATACCCCCCAAAATAGTAAGTGGATGACGTCATCAGACTCCTCATTTGTATACCGACCAGGATGTGTATATAACTTGTTTTGTGAAATTAAGCAAAACTTTAAAATGTCATAATTTTCTTATTTAACATCTGATTTTGATAAAAAAAAATCGTTGCTATATGCTTGTTGGATTTTTCTCTTTTTTTTCTTATCAACTTTATGTACTGTGTTCTTGAGTTGATGCGAGGATTTGCGAGTTACAACGCCTATCTGGCTCTGTTCAAATCGAAGAAGAGGCATCTTCTAATTAAAAGAGGCATGAACGTAAGTGAAGATGTAAATATAGGATGAGACATGTAACTCTTTATTACGTTCACATGTATATCTGGGGCAAAGAATCTATGTGTTGACATGGATATTATTTTCATTTATTTGAACACCCCAAAAAAATCTTTAAATAGTTAATAGTTCGCAGGTGGTGGCATCGATTATTTTTACGTTCTTCACGGTATTTATAGTGTCGATCTACCATCAGCTAACATCTTCAATAAATCAACATTTTTTTTAATCTTCACAGCACATACACTTAACCATGTTAACACCATGGAGCTAGTCTTTGAAGGGGATCGAACTGTGTGTGGTATGTCATTGATCGTGTGTATAGCTAGTCTTAAAGCGTACCTTTCAGAAAACTAAATTATCATTCAGAGAAAATAAATAAGTTCATTTGTATAGACAAAATTTTTTTAAGGAAAGTATTTGTTCTTATGGCCTGTTACAAAGGCCGTGTAAGTTGCACATAAATATCGGGTAAATTTCTATGGGCGACGGTGAGTGTCATAATTGATTAACTTAATTAGTTTTCCTTTACCAATTAAGCAAACCCATGGCTTGGATGACGCTATATGGTGCGTACTGTCTCTTGCTCATGCAAGGTATCTCGTTGAAGGGGCAGACCGGCCAGGGGCATAGTGAACAGAGCTGGGGCCGAAATGTCTTTAGATGCGCACTTGGGTTACAAACGGCGTAAAAGGACTTGGTTTTCCTTCAGCAGGATATTTATCTACATTGTGCTGCACTCAATCAAGGCAGTAACATAATAATTGCCATAATTGCAGAATGAATAAGTAGTGATTTAGTGTGTTACCATTCAAGATCAGTTCGTTTTCAATTGCGCAACATTGGCTTTATAAGAAAATACTCGCTCAACAACAACAAAAAAGTGTACATTCACTCATTTCTTCACGATTTCTTAACAACTTACCAGATTCTCAACTTGGAAAATCGTGGAAGTTGCAAAATAACTCTGTATCTCTATCCAGCTGCGCGTATTATAATTCTGCGCAGCCGCATCATCCGTATACTGAAAACTAAGCATTGGTTGCCCCGCGGGGGGGGGGGCACTTCCATTCACGAGTGGATACCATGCGCGACCATGGGGTCTCAAAAAGCACCCTAAACACGTAATTTCCATATTCTGAAAATGCACCCCTTAACAAGTATTGGCGCGTGAAACCCTACCCTTAACAAGTATTGGAAACAAAACGATACTCTTGGCAAATATTCCCTGAAATGAACCCCTAAACAAGTAAGGGATGTTTTATTTTTACGGGTCCTTCGGTCGTCGGCTTTACCTTATTTGGTTAAGTACGACCCCACCTTCTACACCTCGCGCAAATCGGACTCTAAACACGAAGTGTTGGGGCAAAAAGGACATCCTTTACAAAACATTTAATTTTGTTTTATCATCCCCGCAAATTCGACCCTATTTTCCTTGCGAAATAGATACCCTTTTTTCATTATTTTTGTGTTTTTGACACCCTTATCACGTTACATACGTAACGTGCCCTATCGTGAAAAAGACATCCTTGTGTTTTTTTGGTCGCGCATAAGTGGTATCCACTCGTCAATGTAAGTGCCCCCCCCCGGGCCCTGAACACAATCATTATCTTTAAAATCCGTCTTTTGATCTTTCATATAGTCGATGGAACTTCCCCCAGTTAAGGTCAAGGTCATGAGTCACAATGTCATTCGAGGGGAATGACTCACTTCAGTCAGCCGAAGCTACTGTTCGTCGGACTCGACCGTAATTCTTCGTAGTTCGAGCTTCAACTCAACTCTGGTTCTTCGTTCTTCAAGGACATGTGTCTTCGCTGATGACGTCAGTCGCGTTCTTCGTCGTCGTCGATCATCGGCATACTTGTTCCTCGTCATAATCGTCCAATCTTCGTAGTCGTCGTGGTTTGTCGATCTCTTCTGTTTTCGAACTCCGCATTTACCCGATTGAAAGTTTGATCAAGCAATCGATAAACTTTCCAAGACTTTCGGTAACATAATGAAAAGGCCTATTTTCAGATCAATCTCCTCTCATAATCTTGGGACTATCAATCAAAGATGATTATAGCCCTTCTCTATATGCAATGATTTATTGAATATCGTTTTGCCAATATACTTATGTTATCAACGATTCAATGTAAATGACTTATTATATTTTGTGACATTAAATTGATCACTTCATTTATATCTTGAATATCCTTTGGTCTTTTATTCAGGGTGGTTAAGTAGCCTGTAGATTAATAAGTTAATTAGAGCAGTTTCGCTCGTGACAGACCCAATGAGTGGGGGCTGAAGGTGCAGTGTAATAGAATGTGTTATTGCGCATCCCTAAAAAGGAGCGACGACCCTTTTTTTTAACTCTGGATTTGAGCCTGGATAACCCATTAGAGCTCCTAACTACGACTATCAATATATGAATCTAAAGGGCTGTTGCAAACCTTTAGAAGAACAAGAAAACTTGTTAAATAAAACCATGTGATTTAAAACGCGAGTCACTGTTTAGGACATGAGTCAACCATGAATAAAATCCTGACAACCCTAAACGTCAGTGGAGACCGGATGTATATTTCGTGTCACGAACAGTTACACTCCATACAAAGTGCAGCTTCTTCATTACCTCAAATAATGACGAATTACATTAGGAAGTGAAGGTCATTGTGATGATCGAAAGAGTGGGTGTCATATGCCCCCACTGGCCTTCTTCAAGTGAATGACATCGTTCCATTACACTTCACCTCTGTCTTACAAACCGAGTGTAACTTACCTTGGTGGAGGGTCCAATACATGCACCCCGTCCATCTCTTTAAGACCAAGCCGTTTTTTTTTTCTTAATTCACGTTAACGGGAATTAAACCTATATCATACGTATACTAAATATTATACGTGGCTGGTATGGCTACTTTCGACCTGTTTCAAAATTGTCATGTAAGCCTACATTGTATTAGTTTCTGTAATGCCATGTGCCTAACTTGATTTCTATATGAGCTTCTAATTGTTTCCTCAATTATGATCACCGTTGCATTGAGCGTACTTAACTAGAATAGACTGCATCGCCGTTGCATAGTGAATTCAAGTAGAAAATATTGTATATTATGATATCTGGAACAAAATAAAACTAATATGTACTCTTTAAAGTTTAGGTGACGGATAATAGTAAGAAGTTAATCAAGCAGGTTCACCCTGATACTGGAATCTCTAGCCGGGCCATGATGATCATGAACAGTTTCGTTACCTTGGGCTTTCATTCAAAATGATTGGAATGTGTACTCCGTGCTAAATAAATTAAATTCACAAAGCAAAATGCTGAAATCCCATCAAAATCTGATAACAAATACCGAGGTTATTGAATTTTAAAGTTTCTCAATGTTTTGTGACAACATTTATAGTCACGTCGTCACGAATATTCATTGGGTGGGCTGATGACGTCTCATTTCCTTTTTCTTACGTTATTACGTGTACATAAAATCATTATATTTTTTTTATTTTATACATGTGTGGATGTTATTAATATGCCCCCCTATTAGTTGCAACAATGAATATCTAATTCATTAAATTAGTTGCCAATCCATTTTTTAAATAGTTTTTTTTTTTAGGGAAAATGTGAATACCCAATTTCATACAATGAAAGTACAAAAGGGATATGACACCACTAGTTTGCTCACTGACTATTAATGAAGACATGCCTGAACTGTACTACCGGGATAATGTAAATAAAAATGCCATTACTTTGTTATTCCTTGTCCGATTTCGATAGAATTTCATTGTCTGATTTTTTTATATCTGTTCAAATCATATTATATCAGTCTAGAGTGCCCCCTTTAAAAAGCCCTTCAAGACCTGATTGATGTGTAATTACAACTCCAGATACAGACTGGGTCCAGATACAGACGTGAAACATTTTGTACAACTATTAATTCAACAAGAGGCCGCGAAACCAGAGGCTGAAACACCATCCCCCCCCCCCCCTCCTTCCCACTTTCGAAATCTTTCGGCGAATGCATGCACAATTTAAGACATGAGATAGTAAAGTCGATCATAAGAGTGTCTGGTACTAATATTATCTCACACAGGATGCTGCTTGTGCGATTTTATTTTTGAATATTGATTTTTAATTATGTATTGATTGATTTTTTATCATTGTTTATGTAATTATTGTATGTTTTGTACCTTTTTTATGGTTGTGAATAAAGTGAATTTAAATTTGAATAAAAATTATTTAGTAAAATTATCCTATAATCATATCGGTAAACGACGTTAGAGAGATGTCAGTACGATCTTCGTCTGGCTATTGATGTTTACAAAAACAAATGAACATGGGAAAGGAAATTATTTTAATTTATTGAATCATTTGAGACATTTTCGTTTCGACACCTATCTCTAACCACATTTACTAATCTTAGCGAGTGATATATCTGGTCTGTATGTAGATAGTGTACTCCGTCAAAGCTGAGATATATCCATCTCACACGTCATATATCTTTCACTAAATTAATTATGTAATGGATTGCTCCAAATTGATTACGTGCCGTCACTAATTACTTTTAATTTCCAACAGTAAATATAACCGTTGAACCTCACGTATTACCCAATCGCGTGTGTGTGATGCAACAGAGTGACAAATGTAGAACTTTGTATGTCTTATACTATCATCGTACTATATCTTACCCATAATGCATTGTCATCTAAAATGATCCTTAAATTATCAGTGGAAATGATTGTTGATGGTGAAACATCCATGAAATAATCTAAGGACCCCCCCCCCACACACACACACACCAACACACCTATAACACATAGGCTATCCTAAACATGGAATTGTTTTGATATAGGTGTATGATTCATCTTTAGTACAACCAGAGAATTATATATACAATTCCCTAATCAATTTTGATCCATGAATCTAGGTCAACGTATTAAGGTTACATGGTTCGGTATGATGTGTGATACAATGTATTTTTTATCAGCTATACATAATTATTTCATTGACTTTAATTGTTCCATCACACCACCTTGTATTGTTGTATTTATTGTATTTCGCAATCACGATTTGTCGGTAATCCCTAATTTCAGTTGAATCGATTTCACGACATACAAGAAGCAAACAACTATTTCATGTATTTTCTAAGATTATATGCGTGTGAAGCTTTCGATGCAGAATGGGACATAATATATTTATTATATTGCAAAATGTAAGTCTCACAAAAAAAATCTTATTATTTTTTTTTATTCTTGTCATATCCCGGTTTAAGTCGTTTTAAGGTATTGAACCATGCAGGCAGGGATGGTTTGGAGAAGATGGACATGGAATAAAACAAAATTAGGTATCAATATAATTAGTTCAAGGAAACGATTTATCAGATGAAGATAAATTTTAGTCTACAGACATAAAACCTAAATTGACACTTGAATCAGATCTTGGGACGAGTAAATAATTTCAACTTGCTGGCGTTTGGGACCTTCGACCTTTAAGCTGCATATTCTGATCACTTTCTTCAAACAAGTGAACCCTCATTGGTTCCATTATAGTCATCATAATCAATGGCGTAGCTACCCCCCCCCCCCCCCACCATCGGCTGGCAAAAAAAAACGGGAGAAAGAAAAAAAAAGAGGGAGAAAGAAAAAGGAACGTAGTGGGAGAAGAACCCGGGGGCAGTCAAATACATTCATGACATTGCTGTACACATTCTTGACCCCCCCCAAAAAAAAAAAAAAAAAAAAAATGCATCAAAGGGGTGGGTTTTTTTCCAGTTTTGGACGCGGGCCACGCGCGCACTCGTTAAGGGTATCAAAGACAAAAAATTTCAAGAAAAAGAGTGCTTTTGAAAGACTGGTCAATGGTCAATTGCGAGTCAAACGCATATGTAAGGTATGGTATTCCAATTTTTTTTTTTAGACATAGTCAAACGTATTTAGGGTATTTTTCCAGAGCTTTTTTTAAGACTAGCCAATGTGCTGAGGTTATGTTTTTCCCAAGCCTTTTCCCCGGGGTCATATTCTGGCGACAACCTGTTTAGGGGCCAAAATGTGTAAATAAAGCCCGCGATAAACTTGTTTAGGGGGTTATTTTGCCCACAGAGAGAAAAAAATCGTTTAGGAGATGTTCGGAAATAATTTGGTTAATTGTGTACAGCATGGGGGGTGGGGGTCGGATGTCCGGACACTTTATATTTTTGAAGCCTTTTTTTAGTCTTTGGATTACACTAAAAATATGAATTCATTAGTTATAATCGTCTTCTATTTTTTTCTCTATAATATTATGACGTTTCGTTGTATTAAAAATTTATGAAACTTTGCTTGAATTTGTTCCCAAATGACTTTCTAAAATTGATCGTCCAGACATACATATTGTAATATATTATACAAATGTACCGGGTGTGAGAAAGTAAAGTGGAAATAATTTTATCCGAGGATGGTTCGGCAAATACTACTTTTCCCGAGGGGCACGAGCCCCGAGGGAAAATAGTAACATTGCTGGACCAACCGAGGAAAGAACATTTCCACTAAATTTTCGAAAGAAACGCCCGGTATATTTGTTTTATATCCCTTCCATATTAAAGTTTGACCGAAAAAATGTTGGTCCTGATTGGCCCATTTCCATGGTCTGGATAAAATCTTGATCGGTTTAGCTCTAATTTAAGCAAAATTGGTTTATCATCGGCTAGCCGGTTCCTGAATAGACTGCGGGCGGCTACCATATCCATGCAAGCATGCATCGCTCACGGTGGTTTGGTGTTGCGCGGCGGCAATACTTTTGAATTAAAATCAAGCAGCCCGAATCATTCGATGATCGAATGATGGCCATCATTAATATTATTTCTAGCAAAGAGATCCATTATAAACAAGAAAAACTCGATTTCATATTGACATTTAGTTGTCTTTTGTGATTCAGCTAGCATTGCATTTTTAAAGGACTGTTGATTGCATGCACTGCGCTCAGCGGACACCTGATATGCCTGATAAGCGTCTGCGCCATAGCAAGACGTACTTGAGGCAGTCCGTTGTGCGCTGCGCGCCCGCGAGTGATTGCATGATTCTCAATCGGACGCAAAATACTGAAGGGGGGGGGGTCTACTTTGACGTCAAAAACTATTTTGATCTCCGATGAATTTCATTTTTCTGGTGAAATTATGATTAGTCACGTGAAGGGATCTCGACCAATCAAATAGCAACAATTTTTTCAATATTGCATATAAAATATCATATTACTTTATAATATTACTACCTATACAAGTCATTTTAGCAGATGAATAAATGTCATATTTCGCTCGCTACTTTCAATCCGAAGTTAACGAGGTAAGCATTTCAGCTTGCTCATCATGCTCGTAATCTTCGATTAGTGAAATGTGTTAAATTACAAACACTACAAAAAGCGCTTCGTGTTCGTGCATGTGTTAAGGTGTAATTCCAACAAATTCAGCACGTGCTTGGCGCTCGCATAATATAACTATGGTGTTCTTCATAAATTCCTTTAAAATATTTATCCTTAAAATGTCCTTAGTTTGGGTCAATACAAATTTCAGCTCGCGCTCGTATTGTATGCTTACACTGTAAAAAAATATTGGGTAAAATGTTTACCACCACGAGGGTAATTATGTCTAACCTATTTTGGGCAGTATTTTACCCAATGCGGGAGTCATATTGTCCAGTAATATTAAAAAATAATCAGCAATTACTTTACAATGAGCACAATTTTCATCACACTGCAAATATAAAAATGCGCGAAAGAAATGTCAAATGTTGTTGGACACATAATTATTTAAACCAATATTTTTGTCGAGTGCAGTGAGGCAGGTACGTATCATAGTTGCTTTTTTTTTGCTTTTTTTTAGGTCTGAATATTAAAACTTTTCAGCACGCCCTTCGCGCTCGCATTTATTAATGGTACAGTATGTCTCTATTACATTTAGTTCAGTATACCTGGCAATTGAGCGCGCTTCGCGCGCCGACTAAGTGACTCAAATTTTGTGCTGGTGCCCCCTTCCTCCTATTCCTTGACCCAAGGTACGCCACTGATCATAGTGAAATATGATGAATAAATCTTGTGAAAACATATCTGTCAATGAATACACAATCAAGATTCATGTTGTCGATATATTAATAAGGAAACGACCGTTTAATCGGAGTGATAGTTCCTTCCAGACCCAAAGTGCCCAAACTACAGTGATGGGGTCTGCGGTCATCATTTAAATGTAAAAAAACAAAAATCCTTTCAAAAGAAATGATACATACGTACTGATAACATTACAGTCTAAAGCTATCCATCCAGTAAAGAAGAAATAATTTATTAGAGGGGCATTTACTATTACTTCTATTTTCTTGCCAATATGACTTTTTTTCTTAAATTTGAATAATATAGCAATCAGCATAAGTCCATAAAAAATAATTGCTTTCTTGCTGTCACAAGAGCAATGTTCATTTTTTTTTTATCTTTGTTTATCTACTTATTTTTTATTCTTATAATTCTGTTTTGTTTCACTTTCCTTGCTCTAGTTTGTCATGATCTTCTTCCTTATTTTCTTTTCTCCATTCTTCTTCATCTTCTTAATTCTCTTTCTCCTTTGTCTTCTTCAATTTATCATAATACACACGATAAACTATTATTATCATTATTATTGTTATTTCATTAATTCATGCATAAAGCAAAAGGGTGGCAAACCTTCAATTGTGAGGTTCAGAGACAAAGATTAACAATCTGATCACTCCAATATGTCTAAAGCATTGGGAGCTACTGAAAGGATCAACAAATCAAAGTTTAATTCAGCAATCGTGATATAATAGTATCAGTCAAAGCCTTGGATATAGTGGATTATTTTGGAATATGTAACTTTATCTGGAAATATACCAAATTGGAGTAGCCAGGACTACTATATCTTCAGAAAGTGAGTGATTGGATTTGTGTTATGAATCTCTAGTGTCCCATATATTACTTCTGGTGTGGTGTTTCTTGCTGCCCAAACTTGTAACCACTTTATTGACTCATTGTTTGGTTCAGTCACTTCAGTGCACAATAATATCTAAGTCAAATTCTTCTTCTCCAACTGTGAATACAAGACAGACTGCTGCTGTTACTGCTCAAGTTGTCACGGAGCTACTCAAGAATACAGAGTTTGTTAATCTACTTGATTCTATTGTTAGCTCTGCAGTGGAAAAGAAGATTGGTGATCTTCTAACAAAGATAGAATTTCTTCAAGGGCAGATGTTTGATCTCCAACAGAGTATTTCGGCGAAGGACAATGAAATTAGCATGTTGAATAAAGCTGTAGCTGATCAGTCCAAAGAAATCTCATCACTGAATGTCGCCCTTGATTCTTTGGAGCAATATTCTAGGCGCTCATCCATCCGAATCCTTGGAGTTGAAGAGAAACAAGGGGAAAACACAGAAGCAGTTGTAAAAGAAATCATAACAACAAAGCTGGGAGTTTCCCTGGATGAATCACGTGACATTGATCGACTACATCGCACCGGGTCAGCAAGAACTACAACCACCACTGCCAGACCAAGATCTATTATAGTCAAAATGCAATCCTACCAAAAGAGAAGAGAAATTTTGTTGAACAGAAGGAAATTGAAAGGAACAGGAATCCTGATCGTTGAAGACCTGACCGTTAAAAAGCAATCACTTTTAGCGAAGTCTCGGGCTCACAAGAATGTCACCACAGCTTGGTCATCAGATGGTCGCATTTTCGTGTCAATAACAAGTGGAGGAAAATCTGTGCGAAAACTGATACGAAATGAAGATGATTTACAACTCCTGTAAGTAGACTAATTATATCAGACATGATAAGGATGCTGATGGAACTCCTGTACATAGACTTATATCAGAAGACATGTTCATGATGCTGATAGAATTCTTGTAAATAGACTTATATCTTTAGACATTGATCATGTTGCTGATGCATGAACTTGACTCTTTAGTATGTTACTTATGGCTACTTCATGTTTTCATCAGATAGCTTCTTTATAATATACGTTTGATGTGTACAATTTGATCATTTTATCTTTTGTGTGTGATTCTGTGTGTGTGTGTGTGTAGTGAAATGTCTAGGTTATGTATTTGTGCAAATTGCAGAACTTCTTTCACCTCTCCTTCTACTCAGTCTTCATTTTGTATTGATTGTAACTCTATTATATTTCCATTTAATTATATTGTCGATGATTATGAATTTTATATGTCTGTCTATACCTTCTTTCATTTGAATTCACATATTGACATTGATAAACTTCAAGTTTTGAAGTTCAATCCATTTGCAACAGACTTCATGACAATATCTGAGAATGAAAAGTCACTTTTTGATACAAATTCGCTCAACATTGCAAATTCTTGCAAATATTTATTTGCTGATGATTTTTGTAGCAACTTTTCATTTGATATTTCAAAATTCTCAATGCTTCATTTGAATGCTAGGAGCTTGAAGAAGAACTTCAGTGAATTTCAAATACTTTTACATTCACTCTCTTATGATTTCAGTATTAATTGGTATATCTGAAACATGGTTCAGTAAAAACACAGAGTTGTCATTATTTAAGATGGACAATTATAATCTTGTACAATCAAGTAGAGCCACTCGAAAAGGTGGTGGAGTTGCACTTTATGTTAAAAAAGACTTGAATATACAATTTCGGTCTGACATTTCTTTTAATGCACCAGAATATGAAACTGTTTTTATTGAAATACAAGGAAAAACAAAGCCGATTATTGTTGGCTGTGTATATAGACCTCCAAATACTGATATTAATTGTTTCCATGATAAAATGAATGAAATTTTGGTACAATTGGAAAGTGAGCGGAGAGATGTTTATATAATGGGAGACTTCAACATTGACTTACTGAATTATGATACACATTCCAAAACAACAGATTTTCTAGATTTAATGTTTTCTTTTAATATGTATCCCTTGATTACTAAACCCACACGTATTTCGTCTTCTAAAGCTTCTTTAATAGACAACATCTTTACCAATTCAATTGAAAAAAATAAATACCAAGGACTCATTTATTCAGATCTCTCCGATCATTTTCCAATATTCTGTGTAAGTAAAGATAGAGAAAATTTTGTCTTACCGATTGATAATAAGAATCATAAAAATAAATTAGTAAATGAAAGAGGAATAGCAATGTTTAAGGAGAAACTTCGTACAGTTGATTGGCAGACAGTTTATAGTAACGATGATGTGAATATATGTTACAACTTTTTTCATTTCCAAATTCTGTATGTTATATGATGAATGTTTCCCTGTTTGTACTGCAAAACCACGCAGTAGTAAAACACATTTCAAGAAACCTTGGATTACAAATGGTATATTGAGGTCAATAAAACATAAACAAAGAATGTATAAAGGTACGATGAATACATTGAATACAAGGAAAAAAAGGAAATATTATGATTATAAGAATAGATTAACTTCCATAATTAGAGCTTCAAAGGCAAAATATTATTCTATGATATTCTTATCAGTCAAGGGGGACATGGTTAAAACGTGGCGAGAAATTAATAATTTACTTGGAAAAAATAAACAAAATTCGCTACCACAAAAAATGTTTTATGGAAATTCATCGTTCCATTCATCTAAAGATAAAGCACAAGCTTTCAACTCTCTTTTTATCAATATGGCTAAAAATATTTCAGCATCAATTCCTAATTCAACTAAGTCATTCAAAGACTTTTTGACTACACCCTCCATGTCCTCTTTGTTTCTGAATCCAACCTCTCCTTATGAAATTATTAATCTTTGCCATGAACTCAAATCATCTAAAGCAACAGGCCCAGATGATGTATTAACTTCTGTTCTGAAAAAATGTATACATTTTTTTGTTGAACCTTTGTGTTGTATTTATAATAAATCTCTTGTATCAGGAGTATTCCCAAATAAACTTAAAACTGCCAAAGTTATTCCTTTATATAAGAAAGGTCCAGTAAACTGTATAGAAAATTACAGGCCCATTGCACTTTTATCTACTTTTTCAAAATTACTGGAAAAAATAATGTATAAAAGAATTTATAAATTTTTATCCAAAAATAATCTTCTAGTTTCAGAACAATTTGGCTTCCGGAAAAAACATTCTACTTCTTTAAGCATATTAAATATTACAGATTATATATTACGTAAATTTGATGAAGGTAAATTTTGCTGTGGGGTTTTTATGGATCTTTCCAAAGCATTTGACACCATCGACCATCACATACTGCTTGAAAAATTGTATTATTATGGTATAAGAGGTGTATCTCTTGAATGGTTTAGAAGTTATTTATTTGAAAGGAAACAGTATGTGATGGTCGATGGTGTAGCATCCGATTTTTCATATATAAATACTGGTGTTCCACAAGGATCTGTGCTTGGGCCACTGTTATTTTTGTTGTATATAAATGATATTACACATACTTCAGATATTCTCAAATTTTCATTATTTGCTGATGATACTGCTGTCATTTCATCTCACAAAGATATAAATATTTTAATTTGTAATATAAATATTGAATTAGAGAAACTAAGTGAATGGTATATTTGTAACAAACTCTTTTTAAATGCTGATAAAACACATTACATAATATTTCATTCCAAACAGAAAAAAGTTTCTTGTCAGGTTTCCCCTGTGTATATTAAAAATGATGATATTCTTAAGAAATTTAATATTGTAGAATTTTTAGGCATCAAACTTCATGAATCGCTTGATTGGTCTCACCACATTTCTCATGTTTGTTCTAAAATCTCAAGGGGAGTTGGTATTATATCACACTTTAGAAACACACTGCCAAAAAATATTTTATTAACTATTTATAACAGTATTATATTACCACATATCAATTATTGTAATATGATATGGGGCAACTCTTACAAGACACACCTATACAAAATTCATATTCTTCAAAAACGTGCTATCCGTATAATTACTCATTCTAACTACATGACACCAAGTACTCCTCTGTTTTGTGACCTAAAATGTTTGCCTGTTTTTGATCTTGTAACAGTAAACAATTTAATATTTATGTTCAATTTTCATAAAAAAGAGCTTCCATCAATATTCAATGATATGTTTAAAACAAATTCTTTTTATCATTCTTATGCTACCAGAAACAAATCAAAATTTCTTATTCCTTTTGCACGTACCTCATTAACCCAACATACAATTTCAGGGTGTTCATGATTGGAATTTGTTACCTTATGTTGTGAAAAATTCTTCAACTTTAACGAGATTCAAATACTTATGTAAACAATTATTGTTTAAACGTTTGATGTGCTCTGAGTAGAGGGTATTCTTTCTCCCTCTCGAACTCTATCTTCCCTCTTTCTTTCTTTCTTTCTCCCTATCTCTCCTTTTCCTTTTCTATCGCTTCCTTCTCTTTCTTACTCTTTGTTAACTTCTCAATGTTCTGCATATGGGTGTGTGTTGGTGTGATTGTGTGTGTGTATGAGACAGTTTTTTTTTTGTTTATCTGCTTTACGTTTTAACAATGTAAGATCTGTTTTGTTTTGTTAATGATTGTACAGGGCCCCATCCTCGCAAGCTATGCTTTTCTTGGGGTCCTTCCGATTTTTAGTTGTGAACTTTGTATGTATTTATTTCAATTGAATTTTTAATGGAAAATAAATGAACTAAACTGAATTAACTGAACTGAATTAAGTAAAACATGTTTCATCTTTTACATTAGATAATGTGCCAAAACAATTATGACAAGACACTTCCAAATATCAGCTGTCATAGTGATTATAACAGGTGAACCGTCCGTGATGTATTTCAGAATAACAAGGAGGTCATCGCTATCAGAAAGAGATGGTAATATATTTATAACTTAGCTTAATTTAATTCAATTCTTTCATTTCCATTAAAAAATTGTAGAAAGTAATATAGATCAGATATAAATTAGCGAATGAGCCTCATATACAAAAACAATATCGGTGATTGCAAGATGGGTGTTAATTGTAAACGAAATAGAAGTATAAAATAGAGTATATTGATATGGTTCCATTAATAAAAATTCCTGTATTAAAAAGAAAAAGAAAAACTTTGGTCTTTTATGCTGATAAAGCACAAAATTGAATGAACTAAATTGATGGAAATCAGACTGAGGTAAATAGGGTTTTTTTTATCACAGATCAGATACACAAAAAAGGTCTCTGTATGCATGCCACGAAGGATAATGGTGTCACGTAGATGAAGTATGACTATCTATTATAATGGAGCTGGTTTTATCAACCACTTGGAAAAATACTCCGAGAACCCCCCCCCCCCCCCGCTACGACTACAATACCCATCTGACGTCAGGATAAGTGACATCTTCTTTATCACACTTGGATTTCGATGATTACTCGGAACTGTATAATCCAACAACTCACTATAATCAAAATAACATAAAATTATATTTGTACTCCTGATATTGTGCTAATATCGATTGATAAATTCATCATGTTCATAGATACAAAAGGATAACGATTGGTAATTTCCTAGTTTACGCATAATCACAAGCTCTGCATTAGGCGAGATTATAGTCGAACAAACTAAACAAAATCAGAAATCAGGATAGTCTATCATCAAAATGTACTTGCTAATAATTATGTGCCAGACTACATTCTTAATTATGATAATTGAATTATGACTCTGCATTAATAATTGTAGCCTTTTGCTACTCAATCGTCACTGAGTGTGAAATGTCATACCAATTTAATTATGATGAAACACGTTTGAAGGTGACTGTGTAGCAACAAAAAAGAGAGAATCGGTTATCAAACGCAGTATACATGACTGTAAAATATATTAGTATATGTGTGTTTTGAGGGAAGTTAAGTTCCTATGATTGATTATAAGATGTTTGAATATTAAATTTACAGAGCCAAGATTTACTAAATACGAAAGAAAAAAATGCAAGCGGACTCCGAGGTTTCTTAAAAGGGAGAAGGAAACGCTCCTTAATGCCCTAAAATCATGGATTTTTATAAACTTTGCTCATTATATTGATGACCAAAACAGATTTCAAAGGTTCGAAGACTCTGGTAATCCGGAAACGAAATAATTGTCGTTAATCCAAAGATTTAACTAGTAGAGAGTGAAGTCATTCAAACGTACATACTAACGTACCTTGTCTAATTTTCATGCAATTGAATTGGTGTGTGTGCTTTAGGGTATGTGTTTATATGAAATTGAGGGGGTTTTTTACAGCCATGTATTCACCAGAAGCAGAAGGTTGCCGCCGCACAAATGGCAAAGGCAGAACTAAAGAAAGTGAAGAAGTCAGTAAAGAAGACTAAGACTACTGAGAAGAAAGAGAAGGCACCAAACAAGAAAGTCCCTGCCAAAAAGTCGACACCAAAGGAGTATGATTTCTTACGTCTAGTCGGGGAACGACCTTAAACTTCACCATCCGACAGATAACAGCAAAGACAATAGACTCCGCCTAGATTATAGGCTAGGTAACCAGTGGCGTACCGTGGGTCACGGCAGGGGGGCACCAGCAAAAGAAAATGAGTCACTGTGTGCATGGGCGCGCAAAGCGCGCTAAATTATCAGATATACTTTAAGGACGGTGCCATTCAAGGGATGTAATATCTTACTGATCAAATAATGCGAGGGCGAAGCGCAAGCTGGAGATTTTGACATTCAGACCTAAGAACATGAAAAACTGGCATTATGAGCAAATTTGTGTAATCACAACACGTAACTGTCTCCCTTAACAATCAATGCAAGCAGGAAGCGCGAGCTGAAATTCTTGAATTATACTCATGACCTAAAAAAGGGAATTTTTAAGGACTTTTTAAAGGAATCATGAAGAGCATATTCATCTAATGTGAGCGCGCAAGCACTTGCTGATATTGTTAGAGTACCCCTAAACACATGAGCACATTTCGTAGTCATTGTAATGATGAACACGATCAAGACGATAGGCCTACGTATCTCACTAATCAAAGATTGCGAGCTGAATATTTTGAATATTCAGACCTGAAGACGGGCATTTTAAAGCTTGTTTTTGGGAATTACCCAAGACCATACGTATAATGTGAGCGCGAAGCGCGATCTAATTATTTTTTATATTCAGACCAGAAAAGGGGACATTTTAAGGGCTGTTTCAGGATTTCATAAAGATCAGACATATCTCGCCACCGATGCAAAAATAAGCACGGACTGGGATTGTTTTATATTCAGACCTTAAAAGGCCTGGGGCAATCACCTTAAGTAGTCATGAAAATGAAGCATATGTCACTACATAAAACAATAATAACTCGAAGTGCGAGAAAACATATTTGGTGTATATTGACTTGAAAACGGGATGTTTTAGTACAACATGTTTATATAAACAGACAATGCGAACAGCAGGAATGAGGAACACATAATAGACCCTAGCAAGTAATGTTTAAAAAAGGTGTGACAATTTTTTTAATGTAATATAATATTATACAGTGCGTCCCAGAAAAAACGAAACCGAGATTTAGCGATCATTTATCATTACTTAATCATAAATAAAATAGACAAATGACCTATCAATTTAAAGCTTAGAATCTCCTCTTTCATCTGATATTACTTACATTATTTCTCATTCACGCATGAGTGAGCAAATACAATTTGAAGAAAGGATATAAAAAACTCATTTGGCGGGGGGTATCTGGGTTTCAAAAAGAAAACCACATTTTTGAAAAGTTCAATATCTCCTCTTTAATTTGATACCTAAATTACAGAAAATGGTCTAGAAATAACAAAGTTCTGGTCATTTGAAATAAGGCTTGAATTTCAATAATTTCATAAAATGAAGAGGTTCTCCAGGCTGGCTTTCAAACTCACTCAACACTCCGTTTTGTTGACGATCAGCCATGCATTAAATCTTTTGTTCACCATGCGAAAGCTTCTGTGGGAAACCAGTGAAAACACGATTATCTCATGAAATTATGGAAATACAAGCCTTATTTCAAATGACCAGAACTTTTTTATTTCTTGACCATTTTCTGTAATTGAGGTACCAAATTAAAGAGCAGGTATTGAACTTTTCAGAAATGTGGTTTCTTTTTGAAACCCAGATACCCATCGCCAAATTAGTTTTTGGTATCCTTTCTTCAAATTGTTTTTGCTCACTCATGCGTGAATAAGAAATAACCTAAGTAATATCAGATGAAAGAGGAGATTCTAAGCTTTAAATTGGTAGGTCATTTATCTATTCTATTTATGATTAAGTTATGATAAATGATCGCTAAATCTCGGTTTCGTTTATTCTGGGACGCACTGTATATATATAATATAACTAATATAATATAATATAACATCAATATAATAAATACAATAATATTTTATTCACCCATTACGTTTATCTTTATTTCTTCCACTTTTTCTACATATCCCCCCCCCCCCCGTAGTTAGTAACCTAAAAAGTAAGCCTGGTTTGAGACATTTTGACTGACAAAGAGAATACAAGAATATCGTTATGGAACTTACCCTTCTAACGTTTGACTCGCCATTTAAGGTGGTTATATAGCACAAAGGGGAATTTTCGGACGGAGCGATGAGAATAGTCACTTTAGCCGATGCTAGAACGTTAAACCTGCCTATACCATCAGCATAACCACATTGGTAAGTGCCATCATCGGCGAGAACCACGTTGGTTATCTGTAGCGTGAATACGTCCTGTGTTCGATCGCCTATGATGGAATACCTCCGTCGTCTATCAGCTGGTAATCGAGTGAATATAGTACGATCATGACTAAGGTATTCATTCGTTTCAGCCCGATACCAGTACACTGTGATGGCAGCCTTCTGATCAACATCACAAACAAGTGTTACTGTAGCACCTGGTCTTATTAGGGCCGCCCGGGGACCCTGGCGAAGATTTATAGCATAAGTCATCGTCAAGTTAACCATTAATATCACTGATATGACGATGTACGTTTTCATTTTCATCCTTTTGATGATACAAGTAGACCGTAAAATCCTCTCATAAATCCCTCTAAAAATTCCAAGATAAATGTTTGATTCAACTACACCTTGGTTCTCCAACAAATGTCAGCATCGAAAGCGTAAAAAGCTATTGAAAATATTTCTTCCGAAAATTATAAACGTTTATGTTTGTCCACGTTATTCAGAGCCAGTTGTTTGATAATAATTGGGAAGAGAACGAATGCTGTCATACGTTTCATCTGCAATCATCATATTTTTCGATTCCGACACTGTGAAGCTGTGATGACTTCTTGTGATATACGTTAGCCGTAAAACCACAACCTGTCTGTCTTAGAAAGTCAATCCATTGATTACTCAGAGATTGTGCACCCGATCCTAATGTCAACTTCGAAAAGACTGTTTACTCGCTTCGCTGAGTGGTGGGTACTCGATCAACAGGCAGCTGACGTCAAGTCACGTGATCAGAGCTATTAAAACTTACTTAGTCGCTGAAACAAACTTTGTTTGGTACACTGTAAAAACTGTGGTGTTAAAACTGACACCAGTTGGTGTTAATAGAGGACCACACCCTGAGGTGTTAAAATTACACCCTAGAGATTGAACATAACACCAAAGAGTGTAAATGCAACAACCAAAGGTGTTGTAATAACAGCTATGGGTATAAAATTAACACCACCAATTTAACACCGGTGTAAAACAACTGGTGTGGTCCTCTATGTACACCCGTTAACACCACAGTTTTTGCTGTGTATAGTCAGTGTCTACATAATCTGCCATATATACGTTGAGCTGATTTTGGGGGTTTCTTTCAAGCAAATATACTTTATTAGTTTGATGCCAGCATATTTACAATACATAACCTAGGATACCTTCTGTGTAGGAAACGAGATAACAAATGTGAAAATGCATGAGAAACATAATTCAACGAAAGAACAAAACAGAAAAATTGTAAAAATGATACATTCACTTGAAGAGAAACTAATAATGATTAATTACAGTAATATGTTAAAAAGCCTGCATGATGAGGGTAAACAGTCACAAGAGAATTTTGTGAATTTGTAGGCAAGGCCATGTATGTACAGTTATTATTTTGAAGTAATGGAATAATATTAATGATTTAGGAAAGGATGATGTTTAGAGAATAATACGTATACAAAGTCATGTATATGTGCCAGGTACCTTAAAATATACTGTATACACACAATAATTGAGATCATTAAACAGAGTATTATTTCAATGCTTTTATCACTATTTCTAAAATGACCAAAGTAAACAAAATTAGCAGGATCAAAGTTGTAACTGTTAACAGCTTGCTTTTCTCAAGGTCTTGGTTGAAAGTGCATAGGGCCTAGTTATAATACCGAATTAAAATAAAGACATCTCTAATATCTTGCTTTAAAAATAGTATTGAAGCTTTCTAGTTTACTTGCCATAATTGATTAGTCCGTTTCTATACATCATACAGTTCATTGTTAAACAGACAATTTAACATGTCTACAAAACTAGACTATTTTGATACCCAAGACTTGGCACTGAGATGAAAATGTACGAAAGTAAAATAAAAATGGAAAGTGGCAGTTGTTTATTTTGACTTTTGACCTTTTCTGTTTCGACCCGAATGAGTCATTGATGGCGTCAGAATATTAAAATTCCACTAGTCCAATTGTTGAAGAGTTTTTAATCTTTATTCCGAAGAGATGATTTATACTTGTTGTCTTGTTCTTAGTTTAAGGCATGATGTATTTCACATTTCGTCAAAATAAGTGGTACCCTTTGGTTCGCGAAAATGACTGGAGAGTATTAAAGGAGAAGGTCACCCTGAAGAAAAGTTTGTTATAAAAATTGCAGAAAGAAAAATAAACAAAGTATTGGTGAACGTTTGAGGAAAATCCATTAAGATTGAAAAGTTTTTAGAATTTTAATTTTTGAACCTTGTACGTCATAAATGAGCAGATGTCTCACAGGTTATGTAATATAAATTCATAAATTTCTAATTTGTAATGGTTTGTGAGGACATTGTTGCTTTTTTTTCGTTTAGAGCGGGTGTGATAATGATTTTTCTATTGATACAATGAAGTTGCAGTAGAAATATTTTCAATGTTCTGAGAAAATGACAATTCATTGATATTTTACCATACGACATGTAGGAAAACTGCTGGCATATGAATTCACAAATCAAATAACTGAAATTCGAATAAATTTTGTATTCGTTGTTGGATTTTTATTATTATTTTTTCGCTATTTTTAAATATAAACTATTGGTAAGGGTGAACTTCTCCTTTAATAACAGGCAAAATAGAAAAAATGGCGTTGTAATATAAGATAAGTAAGTCTCTATCAGCATCAATGTTCACATTCATGTAACGCGGTCCTACTTTTTTTGAGTGTATAGTCCATCACTTTTGATCTATTCAACAAATAATGAAAGTGAGCAAATTTCAATCAAGCTGATATCGTTGCAATCATAAAAGTAATTTTGAAAGATTGGTCTTGTGAAAATAAATTCAACCCTACTTTGAAAATGTATGAAAAAATAAAGATAAAAAATAAAGATAAAAAATACATCATTAAAATCATTATGACGATGACAAAAAATAAATAAATTGAAAGGATGCAACTACTTGATTATGATGTGGTTTGTATTAAGATGGAACTACATCTATCGTGCAATACTACATCCCAATTAACCTCACGATCTCTTGACTCAACCCTAGACATCGCTCCCTGCAGAGAGGAGAGGTAGAATTACTACGCGTTGGTCTCTGGTTCATTCTCCCACGCCTACGTATTTCAAGATTAGTCATTCCTTGAAGATTCGATAAGGATATAAGATAAAAAAATAATTCAAAATAAAGAGTGAATGTTGACTTACTGCCTCCTATGAATATCATCCGTGTTGCATTCTAACACTATTTCTTTAACTGGATCATTAACGTAAACATTTGTTTCATGTTTTCTTTGTTAATTCAGAGTTACTTGTTATTTGGGTGGAATTGGGTTAAAATGGCTACCTATCAACACTGGGCATGCTGGGTAGACTAAGACTCACTTTTAGGATATTTGAGCAGTTAATTCATTATTATGATTAATATGGCAGTTGTCGCTTATAGACCATGTACCCTTATGACAGGTATATGTATATAAGGCCACGTCATTATATATTGAACGCATGTGACAGGTGCTAATCTTAAAGGCAACAATATCGATATCAAAAAAAGTTTGTACTATAATAAAATGATAATGTGGTGATATCATGGAAATTGGTTGCATAAACATTAAGATGGAATTATTTCGGCCGCAAAGAATGTTCTAATTCAAATTAGGATCAAAGAATGTTCTAATTCAACAAAGAACAAAGAATGTTCTAATTCAAATTAGGATCTTATTGGGAAATGGATCTTACTAAAAACGTTTGCTATGTTCTGGGCAGGTTAGGAAAACTTGAGATAATACGACGTTGGATATGAAGTTGGAAATGGAAATAAACGAAATGAAAAGACATTATGTTATTTATTGACATTATCCTTTTCGCAGCCTACTTGCTGAATTACAAATGATCGAATGTACAAAAACAGTGCATGCAACCGAGTTTCATGACAAACACGAAAGCTGACAAAGACCAAAGACAGAAAGGGAAAAACGAAGGAAGAAGAGCACCATTTTTGTAATAATAATGTGCAAATATTAAAATAAAGTAGCTTATGTAAATTGATAAAGTTCTACTAGTACATTATTCTATGAGACCTAATACTTTGTAGAAGTATATTCATATAAATGAATTGTTATAATTCAAACCTGGGTTGAGAATTTTACCCACTCTCAGAATATTACTTTGAGCTGTTAAGTCATTTAAAGTAATAACAATAATAATGATAATAATGATGATAGTAATACTAATGGTAACAATAAAATTTATATTAAATCTTGATAGCAGATATAAACGTAGAACGTTCCTAAGTCAGTCTAGAATCTCGAACGTGATCATAGTGACCAATTTGCCTTTACATGTATAACGAATCTCATCCACCGGATGAACAACGATTATCCCCATCGTCACCATGTTACATTTATTATATTAAAGAAAGAATATGAATACTTCCACAGAAATCGGTAATGCAATCACTCTGATTTGTTTAAAATCAACCTGGATTATTCAATTTTCACCTAACACGTTAACACTTAGAATGTATTGGTACTCGGTCTAATCCGGAGGAAATGAGTGCTCGGAAAGAGCAATAATCTGAGATTATATTTGACTTTGAGTGTAGAATAATGTCAAAGATTCACTTCATTGATGGACTTTCGTAAAACATACATATGATCATGATGATCATCATGATCTCATTACAACCAACTTGATATCACGACAAACCACACCATAATTATTATGCAATTCCAGTCCAACGAGGAGTAGATTCGAATACACAGACAAGACTCCCACAAGCATTACATTGGGTGTTTTTTTTTATCGGACGTAAAACATGCGGAAAATTAGTTATGATATTACTGATTTCCTTCTGTTAACTAAACACGCACAAAACGGGTGACATACAAATGAGAGAGTTGACGATATGCCACGCACTCAATGTTTCTTTTGTATTTTATTGTATGAATATGGAATATTTCATATTTATTGGATCACAATTAGTTGCATCAATCCCATATGAAGGATGAACCAACCCTGTCTCACATCATAGTACGATACTAAATCAAGATACATGTATATCACAGAAAAGATAAAACTAGTAAGTGGATGACGCCACAAGTTACCTCATTACCAACCAAGATGAAGGCCTGAGTAGTTATCTAGTGAAATAAAAAAATACCTTTTCAATATTTGATGAGAATTTCAGCCTTGTGTTTGTTTGGTTAACTATTCACATTCTCTCCCTGTTGTGGTGGTAAACTTGATGCTAAAGATGATGATGAAGATGATGGTGAAGATGATGATAATGATGATGATGATGATGTTTATGATGATGATTAGGCTGCTGAAAATGGTAAGGAAGATGATGATGATAATGATAATGATGATGATGATGATGATGATGATTAGGCTGATGAAAATGGTAAGGAAGATGATGATGATAATGATGATGATGATGATGATAACAAGCATGACGATCCATCATGTCCACAGCATTTATACTGCACTAAATTTTTGCTAAAACAACGTATACAAGTACACTGTAAAAAAAAATATTGGGTAAAATTTTAACCAGCATGAGGGTAATTATGAGGTGTCCAAACAATTTTGGGCAATATTTTACCCGATGCAGGAAGCAAAAGGTTAAAAAAAGCAACAATTGCTTTAGAATGAGCAAAATTTTCATCACACTGGATAAATAGAAATGCCCTAAAAATTGCTCGATGTTGGTTCGACACAAATACCCTTATGGAGCATTTTTACCCAATATGTCATGTATATATTGATTATTGTGATTTTTGGCCTTTTTCCACGAGAATCTTGAATCATCATTATAATGAAGATTTGTCTTTATAATCATCAGACCGTTCACACGCTGCTTTGATACTCCTTACTTAAACAGTGCCTAAAATACCGCGAAATTTTGTTATTATCCATACAGGTGAATTTAATTAAGCATTAGAAGAACTTTTTTTTCCAGTACTATGTAGTGCTGCTTCACCATGTTCACTGATGATATTTCAAAATTATTTTATGTATTCAAATAAACAGTCATTTTCTTCCGTTATGAATAATACAAATGTCAGGAAAACAGAAGGCGTATAGTTCCCGTAAACATGGTAAAAGTAAAGCAATGTGGTGCATGTATCAGAAGTTTTTAAAAAATGACAATGATTAATTGATGAAGCCTTGAGGATTCGCAACCGAGTGTGAAAACGACCCAAGACCATGACAATTCATATTGAGTAAGTAAAGAAAAACAGAATGAGTTTTGTGTGGGTCCGAGGAGAGTTTTTATATTCCTTATGTCATATATATGTAGGGGAAGGCGGGGTAAGTTGTGACACTTTTTGCATTTTGCATGTTAGAATTGATATGACTAGTAATATTGTAGAAATAAGTACCTTGCCTTTAAATTTGATTCTTGGGAAATCTTTTTCACCAATATACAACTTTCTACCCCCACACTGAAAGTCATCGTGACCTTCGAAAAATACGATGTCAAATGGCTCAACTTGCCCCATCTGTGGGGTAAGTTGTGCCACCGTCTGGGGTAAGTTGAGCCACAAAAAATATGTACAAAATGTATGCGGGAAGAACCAGGATGTCAATTTTTCATTTCAAGTCTTTTCACTTGCTAATTCTCTATAAATACTAATATCTTCGAAAAGTAAAAGAACTGTCATGTGAATTTGCTCATTTCTGCCTGCATATCAATGGCTTTTTTTTTTTTTTTTTATAATACATCACCATGAGAATTACCATGTCTCAACTTGCCCCATGTTGATTTGGCTTGAATTACCCCAGTCCAAACTAATTGCGATATTTTCACATTAACACATTTCTTATGCATTCATCATGTAAAAGAGTATGACAAGAATGAGAATCCATACCTGGACTAACAATATTGTTGTTATTTCAATAATATTTTTTAAGACGTGTGTGGGTAAAAAGCACTTATCTATTTAACACACTTTTTTACTATTTTGGCTGAAATTTGTATTTTTCCATCTAAAAAAGTACTTTTTGTTTCAAAGTTGAAAACAAAGTGGTGGGGTTAAGGGTTATGCAATGGGTCATCAATACACCACCACAATCTCTGACTCATTCATTATTAGCCTGGGGGTGGTGGCTCAACTTGCCCCTATGCTCAACTTACCCCGCCTTCCCCTGATTTTAATATAACTTTACATATTTAAAACCAATATCCTTAAAATTAACCTATTTTTGTATAATATAGGTCCATAATCGTACATATATATATATATATATATATATATATATATATATATATATATATATATATATATATATATATATATATATAATCTGCCTACACAGATGATAGAGAGTATACATATATATTCTTTAAGACATCTGTTTATAGATTTTCTTAAGGCTCCTGCCAAATCATGATCGACTTAAATTAGCCTTACTTAAGTTGTAGTAACCTTCTTCTGTTTATACATATTCCGCAAATTTGTTTTTTACGTTATGATCACTTGTTTTTCTTGTATTTCAGAAACATGATGAAGAAGGCCCAATTATGGCCGAAAACTTGTGATTAAACTGCATGAACCCTGGCTACGTCTCATTGCTTTTTCTCGCTGTATTAGCATCCTCTCAAATATATACTAGAAAGCACCTCGCATGTACATGTAACTATAGATCCCTGCTTCTCACAACTATATATATATATATATATAAGCTTTACACACACACACACACACACACACATACATATATATATATATATATATATATATATATATTTATATATATATATATATATATATATATATTTATTTTTTTTCATTCAATAATTGCTCATTTATTATTCATGATGACGTTTCCCTTCATTTATCTTTATATCATGCTATATTACTTGTTAATTTTTACTTCAGCTGCTAACTAAGGACTTTCCAATACACTAATGATAATGAAAAAATATTGTTTGAGAACGATTGTCTACCTTTATAAATATTGACGGATGTTTTGAGACAAAGCCACGGCGACTAAGACATAAACAAGCCGAAAAGCTTTTTATCTGTCAACACCAATATCGGATTGGAAGCTTCTATATCCTTTCAAACGGTAGTTCCCAAGCTCCCGGGTATCAGATTCTAACAAGGTAAGGATACTAGGTATATATCCTTTGACAAGAAATAATAATAATAATTACAATAATTGTGACTACTTATAGTGCACAGGTCCTCATTTTGCTGCTCATTACGCTTCAAGAAAATTAAACACACGTACACAAATACCAATGTGGGTTGAGCTGAATAAGAACCATCTGTCAAAGGCGGATCCAGACCTAGGGTGAAGGCGGTCACCACCCCACTACCACCAATAATCTTGAAATTAATTTTTGTACAAGGATACTTGAAATATTTGTTTATATGTCAAAATGAACAAAACAAACTGTAATTGTTGAAAATGTAAATAAACGAAATGAAATGAAATATATGTTATTCGGTGAAAATAGAAAATATTTGAGGTCACTGATAACTGATATATTCACTCGTTCTTTTCGCTCGCATGCTTGTTTAATGAAATCCACATCTTATTCAATAGGATTGAATGGCGCTTTAAATTCCTCGTTTCGAACTCAATATACAAAGAAATATTTAAGCTTACACAGTAAATTTTCACTATTTTGCTCTATTACACACCCTGTTTATGAGAACAAAAAAGTGTTAAAATGTATTCTTCTTTTAGGTTAACAATGGTGATTTTTTTTTTACCTGATTGCTAAGAAAGCATGAATGCTTGTAAGCAAGCCAGAAACGAATTAAGGTCCCCTCCGAAGGACCTGGTACTGAGATTAATGCCTTACCAAAGGGCACGAGCGCACCAATCGAAGTCACCGGAATACGAATCCCCTACCGACTGAGCTATCGCGCCTCCATATATAAAAAAGAATAGCTCGCGCTGCCCGCCCGCATAAGTTGTGAGATATGTCCTGTTATATAACAAATTAAGTCCTCAAAATATATCCTGTAAGGGCCCAGGCGCGTAGCCAGGGGGGCGGTCGCCCCCCCCCCCCAAAAAAAAAAAAAAACGTCGCCAAAAAGAAAAAAAAGGAAAAAAGAGAGGAGAAAAGGAAAAGGGAAGGGATGAAAGGGAATAAAGGAAGGTAGCTTTGTGCTTTTTTTATTTTTATTCTTTATTTTTTTCTCAAAAGAGAAACTCCTTCACTCTTCTTGCTCTAAATTTATGAATTTAGCGCGGTTAAATGACAGTATTGAAGTTCTCCATTGTTTCCCCCATCTTTTCTCTAACCCTGTTTTTCCACCTCAGCTATGTGCTTCTTGCCAGTTAAGTTAAAATTGTATACATTAGGGCATGAATTTGATCAAGGTTAGGCCGAAGTAAATATATGAAGTTATCTTTTTTTCAATTGATCGCGCAACTTCTGGTCTGGGCGGCTCCGAGCGGGTAAAATTTTTATATCAGTTTCTGCCGTCACCTCCATAAAGTCAACTTCTCCCGCTTTTCAGCTCATTACTAAACAACCATAATTTTGGGGCAAACAGGTTCCTAATTTAAAAAGAGGAAGGTATGCAATTCGTGTCGTATTAAATAAAAAAGTACAATATTTTTTATCAAATTGTATTAAACTTCATGTCATTTCCCTGTATACATTCATCTCCTGTCCTGTTTTGCGCCCTCAGTTTGAAATTTTGAATGACACTTCAGTTTCTTTATATTCAAAATGGAGCGCTTTAGGATAAGTCAAAAAAATTAGGCATCCTTTTTTTATATAGATAGATAGTTTCAATAAATCACAGAAGTTTCAACTTTTTGCGCACTATTTGCCTTGTAATTAAGTTCAATAATCTTAGAAAATCAATTGAATTAGAGCCGATTGGGTATTAGAGATATCTACATTTGATGAAACTTCCGCCCTTTGAAATTTCAGAGTTTCATTGCTCTGCGCGGGGAGGAATATCTTCCTCTAACAATCTTCTCCTCTGTTTTGCGAGTTAAAATATGCACTGTTGCTAAATTGTTTGTAATCAAATCTGATCTTTCCAAAGAAAGTATTCAATATATCTTTGAGAAAACCCTTTTCTCGGGACCCTTTTTATGGCAAGAAAAATTGATAAAACGCTTTAGCTTCCGCGCTTCGCGCGGAGTTATTATAATCTTAATTTCCTCCATTGGATACCTCTTTTGTGCATTCACAATCACTTTTGAAAACAAGGTTCAAAATCGCAATATAGTCAACCGAATTGGAGGTACTAGAGACAAGAGAAACGGCTCCTTCTCATTTTAATTTATGAAACACTAAAAGCTTCGCGCGGGAGGGGGAAACTCCCCCTACCCGCACCCACCCCCTAGGGAGCGCGCTTCGCGCGCTCTGTAAGTGTTGGCACGCTTCGCGTGCATCTACCGCTCCCTCCAAAATGAAATCCTGGCTACGCGGTTGTGTAAGGCCTGATTGTTGAAACTTATATCAACTCATTTGGATGAGTGAAATTTGTATCCTATTCATGACCTCTTGCAAACAGTTCGACTGTCCCCTTGTCATGTCAGTATAATTATTCAAATTTTCGGCTCATGCTTCGCGATTGCATGATTAGTGAGTAGTAAAGCCTTGGTATGCTATGTTTTATTACAAAAAGTGGTCAAAATATCCCGTTTTTAGGACTGAAATATAAAAACAAATCCAGCAGCTATCCGTGATCGCAATAGGCATATATATCCTGCACATGAATTCCTACAAAAATCCTTTAAAAAATTCCTTTTGAGGTCACTATATCAACAATGTCCACCAAACATTTCGTGCTGGTAATGTCCTGTTTCTTGGTCTGAACGTTATAAACCTACTCCGGGCAGAACTTATTTACATATAAATAAGTAATAAGAGTATAAGTCACAAAGCAAAATGCTGAAAATGTCATAAAATTCTGATAACAAAGTTATTAAATTTACAGTTAAGCTATATTTTGTGAAAACAAGGAAAAATTTATTAAACCTAATTTCATATAATAAAATACAAAAGAACAAGTGGGGATATGACATCATCAATTTTCTCATCGAACATGTCGAATATTTATGAAGACAAGCATAGAACTATTTCACCAGAATAATGCAAAACTTTAAAATGTCATAACTTTTCTATTCCTTGTCCGATTTTGATCACATTTTCAGTGCTTCGTTTGTGTGATTTTTCTGTATCTGTTAAAATCATATTATCATCAGTCTGGAGTATCCCTTAAAAAACAATTCGCGATTTATGATCACATTATTCACTGGGTTGGTATATGATTCTTTTTTTAAGTTTTAGTATCACACAGAGCTTAAAATTTTCTTTTTATAACATTATCTATCAAAAATAGCTCAAGCTTAGCTTTCGCAGTTGCGTGGAAATCCACTTTATCTCCTATTAGTTTTATATGTTTAAAGTGCTTAAAATGTCCCCTCTGAATTTATATACATATATATATATATATTAAGATAAATCAACTCGCCCTCGAGCTTGCATTATTTTATCATGATGGAACACTGTTGTCCTCGTCATGAGCCCCTGTTGAGCGGACAGTAAATTCTCCTCTTTTTCAGGTCAATGAATAAAATTTCAGCTCGCGCTACGCGCTTGCATCAATTGCTATGTTATAGATACGCATATTACAAAAACTGCTTACACTTAAAAAATATATATTAGGTAAAAGTGCTCCATGAGGGTAATTATCATGATTATGTGTCCAATCAACATTGGACTTTTCTTTTGGGCATTTTTATTCATCCAGCGTGATGAAAATTGTGCTCATTCTAATGTAACTGCTGCTTATTTACCTTACTGGACAATATGCTTCCCACATTGGGTAAAATACTTCCCCAAATTTGGTGGACACATAATTACCCTTGTGGTATTAAAAATTGTAGCAAATATTTTTACAGTGTATAATGTTTCGATTTCGAGTTGTTTGGGGGTCTGAATGCATAAAGTATAAAAAAGGGAATTAATTCATAATCTTACCCCCCCTCCCTCTAAGCAAACTCAGTCCTTGGCTCTTCAAACTACCCATTTAGGGCTAATGGGGATGATTTTTTCCACCCTTACCCTTATTGCAAGGCTGGACCCGCCCCTGGATAATATAGGGTCGGCTGAAAATATATGCGTTCTCTACTTAGACATAACATAGAACTGAAATAAAATGTCCGGAGGTTGTAAGACAACATCTCATCGAGTGAGTGCTAAGACGGGTATATGAATGACCCTGTAATTTTCAAGTAGTGATAATAAATGCCGGTACATAATTAAAGCAAAAACTTATAGCAAATGGCAGGACTTAAAATAATACGAAATGTTTTATCATATGCGATCTTTAACATGGATGTACAAAAAAAAACAGGGTTAAGTGCAATGTCATTTTGTTTGAATAGTTTAAGAAAAACGACAACAGAAAGTTAAACATGATCAGTAAAACCATCGGAAGTCGAAACTGATTCACAATTCTCGTCCAATCAATGTCGAATCTAGAAAATGAAATGATACAAAATAAGCACAGCATCGGTAACAAGGATTCAGGTCTATAAAAATTGTCTGGTGATTATTTTGGTTTCGAAGGGAGTTCGCAACTAAGCAGATGTTTGTTTGATTCTCTTCACATGGATTCGGGTTGGAGTTCTGCATGGATGAGAGAAATTTGATTCCAATCTTCCTTTCACACAAGTTCGAATGAAAATAGAAGAGCTAACTGTATCGATGGTTAACCTAAAGTCACCGTTAAAGGAGTACTCCGGGATAAAAATAATTGATACCTGAATAAATAGAGTAAAATTCCCCAAGCAAAACTTATTGAATTTCAGGATTTAGCAATATTTTGTTAAAAAGGCACTTCGTCATGGATATTCATTAGGTTAGATCATGATGTCACATCCCCACTTTTCTTTGTTACTTCATGTTTTTACATGACATCATAATATATTCAATGTTTTCATACACGTGTGTATATGCCTCTCTTTTAATACAGGAAGTTGCAATATAATATCCAATGCATTAAATCAGATATCAATCATAATAGGGATGTGACATCATCACTTTGCTCATTGAATATTCATGAAGACATAAACATAAATGTTTTACCGAAATAATCAAGTTCTTTAAAATGTCATAACTTTGTTATTCCTTGGCCCATTTTGATGCAATTTTCAGTCTGTCTGTGTTGTGTGTGTCTGATTTTCTTTATCTGTTCAAATCATATTATTTTCAGGCTGGAGTATTCCTTTAAACGGCTTCCCAGCCCTGTAGGTCTGCCAAGCGGGGGTTCTGTCTCTAGTCAATATTAAGAACTCAGTACGATGAAGAATTCGATTCTTTATCAAATCACAATTTTGTGCCCAAGAATTTGTTTCTTTCAAGAAAAAAAAATTGATATCAAGTAATGTGATTATCCAGTAAATTGGATTGACATAAGTAAGTGATCATACACTGATTATAAGGTGTAATGGGGGATAGTAATGAGGTGATATTGATCATGTAAATGCGAACAATAAGATTTCCCATTGTGGACAATAACAACAAACTTAATCTGAAGAGTGCTTATTATCTACTGTTATTATTTTTTATTCATATTCTATTCCATTGAAATTTGGTAATAGGAAAACAATGATTACGATGTACCCAAATTAATAAATAAATGATCAGCATAGCCACAGTAGCTATCTGGTTGAATTACACGTGCATGGATTTATAACAAAATGGAACGTAATATAATGTTGTTTAATAATTTGATATAGACAATATTGGAGAGATATAAGGTTATAGGAGAAAGGGAATAATAATGATAAAAAATAAGGAGTTACAATAAGAAGAGGTAATATTAAAACAGCACGCACTTTTTATTATCTGATCATAACATAATATTATGTCAAACTCACCATGATTGTCAGATAAAATGGGTACGTGTGTCAAATCACTTTCCTGGTTACTTACCAACAAAAATTATTTTTGTTTCATAAATTGTATGGTATATCATCATCCTTGCAATGTTCTCCGATAGACATAGTATGTATTATGTATTACATAATCATCAGTATGCATATTCAGGAGAGTGTGCATAAAACAATGCTAAACTTAAAAATTCAATATCTTCGTTATTTATTATCAGAATTTGATAAAACTTTCAGCGTTTTCCTTGGTGAATTTCACTCTATTTATTACGTATAAGTATTCTCAGCCAGGGTCACCCATTGATTATGATAGAAAAAAGGTATGCTTTATTTCTAGCGTGTTTTTCTTTTTAATTCATTACCATAACGTGATCAAACCGCATCGCTATAGGAGGCTACATAGTTTAGCAGTGATTCCATCTACTTCCAGCTGTGCATCTAAAAAACAGCTCCATATATGGAACAATGTCGTCATGACACACAAATCATTTACCTGTTTATGTTTTATGTTTGACCAAGGAGCTTGGTTTGACGTAGCTGGGGCTATAATGAACCCATAAACAAGATAAACAGAGCCATTAATGGAGAGAGTTCGGCTACTCGTACACACTGATCTAAATACATCATAATTAGATCATATTTAGATCAGTGCTAGTAACCCGGTTTGCGTAGTTTCCCCTACCTGCGATCAGGACGATATTAGACAAACTCTGTTTTGAAGGCTTTAAATCAGACTTCAAATCTTGGACTTGTATTTTTCAGAGTCTTGTCTCAATTTAAATTTTTATAAAATGGTTGTGTGAAAAACTGATGACACGTAGTCTGCCTATAAAAATCCTATTGTGTACCATTCATGTTATCGTAAATGGGGGATAAGCACCCGGTTTCAATGGGTTATTGGCGCATCATTCTTTGTAAGGCCCCCATTCCACAGAAGATAGACTTTTGAAGCACATTTGAAAGACCAAGAATTGACAAGGTCTTACAGCAGTCTCCAAGATCACTAAATTTTGTCATCTCTGTGGAATGGCTCCGAAAGACTCCTCAGAGAACTCCGAAAAACTGATTGCTTATTGGGCTTACAGTAGACTAGTCAGCTAGTCCTGTAGAGATCTTACACTAGTCACCTAGTCCTGTACAGATCTTTCAATAATCTTTCAGAGATCTTTTCTGCAAGCGATTTTTTAGAATTCTTTCAACGGACTTTTCCTGGTCTTTCAATTTCTCACAAGTCTTTCAGTGATCTCCGCACAAAGCTCGATAGATGTCAAAATATCAAAGAATAACAAGAACTTTGAGAGTTCATCAAACAGTGTCAAAAGACCGCTGAAAGACCATCAACAGACCATTTTCCTGAAAGACCACCGATAGACTGTTTTGAACTGTTTAAAAAAAAGTGTTTGAGAGATCACTGAATGATCAATCAGGAATTTGAAAGACCTCGGAGATCTTTGAAAGTTCATTGAAAAACCTCTGAAAGTTCAAGCTTCATGATCTTACAAGGGTCTGAGGTCTTGCCCTCTGTTGAATGAGGGTTCCATTCAAAGAAATAGGGCAAACCGGATTGGACAAACTATCTCTATCAATGACTTGCATAAGATCAACATGATCAAGGTTGCCATCATTTCATATTTCTACTTTTTGTTAAAAAGCAGTGAAAAAAAAAAAATTCTAAAATTGAGTTAAAACACTTTAAGAAGGTGTGTGTACGACTTAATGTCGAATGCTTAGATTCATTGGCGGCGGAAGCCAAAAATTTTAGTAGGGGACAACCAAAAAAATTTTGACAAGCAAAAAAAAAAAGTTCTCAACCCAAAAATTTTAGGGGGAACGTAGGAAAATAAATTGACAAGCAAAAAAAAATAAATAAAAAAAAAAAGGTCATCAACAACAAATTTAGGGGGACCGTCCCCCCCTCCTCAAATTTAGGGGGGGACACGTCCCCCCGCTTCCGCCGCCTATGCTTAGATTGCACCCTAACTTGTTATTTATATTGTCCCATTTACACGAGTCGTTGATTTTTTTCGGGGGAATGGAACTTCTTTGTTGTTGTAGTCTTTAGTTCTGATATCATTCAAAACTTTAAATAAAATGGAGGGTATATACATGTACTTTCTCAAATCATCTAGTTCTTATATTTCATTTTACTTTGTCTTGTTCTTGTAATGTATTCCTTAAACGTTTTGTTTTGTGGTGTCCCATTCTCTTTTCTTGTCATATCTCGTTATTCATTTGTCTTTCATTATGGGGATTATAATAAAAGTAATATCAATGCATTTGAAAGAACTTTATATTTACATAAACCAAAATATTATTGATGTATTGTTTTAGCCTTTCGCGTTATTTGTCACTTATTCATTTATTCAAGGGTCCTTTATTAAGAATTTTTGCTTTCCAGGAGGTTCCTATTTCATTTCATTATGTTGCCTTGTATTTTTGCCTTACTTTGTGATTTTTGGTTAAAAATTCGAAATTAAATAATTTTATTATCAATCGATATGAATGAGGGATTTTAGAATCGGTGCATTGATGTTGTCAACTCAAAGTTGCCCCATGCATTACTGAAACCTTTAAAACAAATAAATAAATTTTAAAAAACAACTCTGTCGTGGTTTCAACAAATCAAACATAATATATGTTTGGATAACCTATATAAGTATTGTGAATTTTGAAAATGGGGAAAATGAGAATTTAAAAATCATAAATAAGAAAACTATGGTTCTATTATTTTAAAACCAAATAAAGGCATGGGAAGGCTCCAATCCTAAGTAGCTTGTTTGATAAGATGGGCAGAAATTAAAATGTTTGATCAATAAAGTAAAGCTTAAAATGTATATACAGTGCGTATGAATAAAACGTTTACACTTTTAAAAGTCCTGGGAATTGAAAAATATTTAACATGGGGATATATTTTTCACATTTTTGAGGGGTTTGGGTCTCATCTATCAAATAAAAGTAAAGGAATTGACAGCATATTACACTTGAGTGAGCACTGTCCATTTTGTAATGCCCATTTTCACGTTGTGTAAAAGAAAATGGCGAAAACAAATTGATTTATTTTGCATGTTTAGCAAATTGAAATAAAACAGATACAGGCAAACATTTTGTAACCACCAGTTTGCTACCCATATCAATATTTCAACCCGAGGAAAGCACAAACCTTTACCTTTCTGTGCAAGCTGGATCTGAGGACATAACTGAATGGAAACAAGTTTATATCAGACATCTCCAGCATTCCATCACTAGGTTTATATCATTTAAAGCGGGACAACGTTTCATATTTCATTTAAAACTTGTTTATCCACACTTTTCTCAAGCTAGACAATAATATTAATGATTAACAAAACAAACATCAAGCCTCAGCCATCATGTGAATCACAGCTCCGTGTAAAGCAGATATCACCACGACGCCCTCGGTGTGTGGGGAGATATGGGAGGGGCGCTGTGGCGCTCTATGAAGTGTTTTGGGTGAGAAAACAATTTAAAAGGGTAAAAGATATCTTCAAATCAATCTTCCTCGCTAAATACCTTGTGTTCTCCATGATTAAAGTCTACTTCTTTTTAATGATTTTTTTCAAAAGTAAATGGTGTTCACTCAAGCGGAAAGATTTTTTTAGCAAATTTACTGTCATTGCTTTAATAGATCTGTATCTATCTTTAAATGTGGAAAAATCTTCAGGATATTACAAATATATAATTTTACTTGGTTATTTCTAAGAGTAAACTGGTTAGCCGCTTATATTACAGATCAATAATCATGACTTAAAGGACAAGTCCACCCCAACAGAAAAAATATCTGAATAAAAAAAGAAAAATTCAACAAGCATAACACTGACAATTTCATAAAAATCGGATGTAAAATAAGAAGGTTATTACATTTTAAAGTTTCGCTTAATTTCACAAAACAGTTATATGCACATCCTGGTCGGCATGCAAATGATGAGACTGATGACGTCACCCACTCACTATTTCTTTTGTATTTTATTATATGAAATATGAAATATTCTAATTTTCTCCTCATTGTCAAGTGAAACAGTGATTAATTCCTTCCTATACATGTGGAATTAGCATTGTTTAATACAATATGGTTCAGTCAAGTCGGTTCCTATGGTCTTATCTGTAAAAAAAATGAAACATTGTATAATTCAAACAATAAAAAACAAAAGAAATAGTGAGTGATGGACATCATCGACTGACTCCTTTTCATGTCACTGAGCTGTGCATATTTTGTGAAAAATAAGCGAAACTTTAAAATGCCATAAAATTTTTACTTTACATCCGATTTTGATGAAGTTTTCAGTGTTATTCTAATTTGATTTTTCTCTATTTATTCAAATCAACAGTTTGCTTGGGTGGACTTGACCTTTATTAATAATTATTGATGTGTATTCCACCTTGACCGTACTGACGGCCGCCGTTGAGGGGGTATGATCATACTATCCACTATCCTCTATGTCTAAAAAACGTCATTAAAGGGATGGTTCAGGCTGGAGATATTCATATCTAAATAAATAAAATAAAATTCACAAAGCAAAACGCTGAAAATTTATCAAAATCATATAACAAATAACAAAGTTATTGAATTTGAAAGTTTGGCAATATTTTGTGAAAACAGTAATTTGCATGTCGTCATGAATATTCATTAGGTGGGGTGATGATATCACATTCCCACTTTCCTTTTTCTTATTCATTCCATGAAATCATAATTTTTTCATTTTTTCATACATGTGTAAATGATGTGCCTCCAATATGACGAAACAAGTAGCAGCAATAAATAACTAATGCACTTAATTAGTTGTCAATCCAATTGTTTTAGTTCTCGGTAGAAAATACTTGAATAAACCTTATTTCATATAATGAGATATAACAAATGGGCATATGACATCATCAGCCCATCTAATGAATATTCATTAAATTATGCTAAGAACTTTTTCACCGGAATAATGCATAACTTTAAAATTTAATAACTTCGTTATTTGTTATCCGATTTTGAGCATTTTGCTTTGTGAATTTAACTCTATTTATTGATATATAAATATCTTTAGCCTGGAATATCCCTTTAATGACGTTGAAAAACATAAGTATAGGTGATCATTATTTCATATTTACTTGCATCAGCTTTATAGTCTACCATTAATGAACACAAAACTAAACAATCTCGTAATTTTGAATACTTTGATGACGACAATTTTGTTATATCCATTTTCACTATTATTGAATGAATGAACGAGAAAATAGGAAATCATCTTGTCGTTAAATCCCGTTTCGAAGTGTGATTCTTGAGGACAATGAGATTTTAGGTTTCGATGTGTTTTTGTTGAAATCCATTTTGATTACTAAGTACACACCATTCTTACCAATGTCGACACAATCTCTCACTGACTTCTGACGAATATCAAGGTCAGAGATTGGGAACAAAACGTTTATACTGAAATAAAAAAAAATAATACCATGGGAGCTATAACTCCATGATTATACTGCATACATGGCATACCGATCTACTAATTGAAATAATCGTCCATGTATTCATTTGTATCTTATATCGTGGAGATATATAAATATATATATTAGCATATCCATGACAATTTTTTTTCTGCTTATAAAAGTCACGCAGAATGAATCTTAAAACAAAAAGGTAACAATTACCTCCCAGCTAAAACTGTGATCTCGCGAGCATGAACGAACGAACGTAGAGGGCAGCAACATACAGCTGAGATCGACATGATAAAGTCAAAATGCTGCACTAAAAAAATGCAATTCATGATCACTCATGCATTAAATTTCAATTTAATATCGCATGCAATTTTTTCAAACAACAAACTGATCACAATTGATCATTAATTCATCACAAAACCCTCAACTTTGCAAGTTCCAAACAAAAAAAAACTGAAAGAAATTGGAAGGCTAATTCCAGCCTAATTTTCATTCCCTTTGTTTCAGTGAGCAGTGCTCGCTCAAGCATCAAAAGTTTTCCAACTTTGAAAGTTGACTTTATTTGCTTCTATATGTATAAGCCTACCCCTCCAAAGTGAAATATCTTTTATTTTGCAGCCATTTCAAAACCCTTTTTTTGGGGGGAGGACCCACTGTACGGCGATATTTTAGTTATGTCACAGACGTCGGTTTTACCTTAAGCTATACATCATTGGGTATACGGCCCAACCTCCCACACCTCGCGCAAATCGGACTCTAAACAAGAAGTGTTGATGGGGCAAAAGTACATCTTTCATCACATTTTTATACCCTCGCAAATGTACTTCTGTTTCCTAAACACGTAGCCTTCCTATCGAAATAGATACCTTTTTTCATTATCTTAGTGTTTTTGACACCCTTATTACGTTACGTACGTAACGTGCCCTATCTTGAAATTCTTTTTGGGTAGCGCATGGTATCAACTCGTCAATGTAAGGTCACCCCCCCCCCCCGATTAAAGAAAACAATACTAATTGTGATTTAGGTTTCCTATGAATTAAAAAAAAATCTTTAAAATTCTTTGGTGTTAAGATTTACCGCAAAACGTGGAAAGACCATGCATATCAATTTATAAAATATGGGAAAGCATATCGATTTTACACCAAAACGTACAAAAAGATTAATTACTAATTCAACATACATTTCCCATACAGACCCATTGGTTTGGAAGATTACAATTCAAAAGTAATGGCTATTTTCTTACATGTTTCTTGATTTATTAATCCGAAGGGGCCCTACTATATGGTTACTTTAAACAGTTAACAGTAACAAAAAAAATGTAATCAACAAGAAATATCAATAAATTTCATTTCCAAAATATGTGTAGACATTTTTATCAAAAAATGATTAGATACGAAGGACTACACAGCAAAAACTGTGGTGTTAACCGGTGTACATAGAGGACCACACAAGTTGTTTTATACCGGTGTTAAATTGGTGGTGTTAGTTTTACACCCATAAGTGTTATTACAACACCTTTGCTTGTTATGTTTACACTCTTTGGTGTTATGTTCAATCTCTAGGATGTAGTTTTAACACATCAGGCATGTCAGGGTGTGGTCCTCTATTAACACCAACTGGTGTCAGTTTTAACACCACAGTTTTTACAGTGTAGTCACCTGTAACTATTTGGACAACATAAATTGAAATGTGTTCATCTCTATCGTCATGATATAGGGAATAACTAAGTAGGCCTCCCTTTATTATATTATTTAAAACAAAAATGTAAGTCATTATTTGTCGGCTCTCCATTTGTATAACTTTATAGGGCTTGACCTCGATATAGAACTCTGGCCTTTGCCAATCATTTTCATCATCTGCATGTTGGTTTTACCGTTTTCCTGTAGTCATGATACTGATTTGTAGTGTATTGTTTTAATTTCATTGTATATATTCACATTATATATATATATATATATATATATATATATATATATATATATATATATATATATATATATATATATATACAATTGAATTGAATTTATTTCCGTTAAAAAACAAATAACAATACAAATAAAATGATACATGAAAAAACGGGAGGATGGCCATACTCAGAAGCATCATGGTACTGCTGGTCTACCGAGGGGTCCTCATATAGCATAAAAGAAAATTACACAAAAATTATACACTATATAAAAATAACATAACAAAACAATAAGAAATAAAAAAATAATCTGTCAGGACATCTAGCCCCCACCCTCCCCCTACGTTAACACACCATACACTTCAATGTATAGGAATTGAGCAACAGAGAATAATGTACAGTCAGATCCAATTCTCATTTAATAACTACGTTATTAAATGAACTATAAGAAACATAACATTTAGCATCACGTGGCAATTCATTAAAATATGTCGTACCCCTGTATGAAAACATTCTTCTACAGTATTCAGTCCATGGTTTTGAGAGAGAAAGATTTTTTATCAGAACGGAGAGAATATTTATGAGTACTGAAATATTATTACTGTTATAAACCATTGAAAGAGTATGTTTTATACGCCTAGATTTTAATGACTCCCTGTTTAAGAGTACGTTTCAATTTTGAGCATTATTCTACAAGTTCTAGCTTACATTTCAAATTTGATGAATCAAAGACTACATCAGCATAATCAAACAATGGAAAATTACTGAACGATAAATTAATTACAGACTATCCTCATTTAAAAATGTACGAAGCCGACCAAGGAAATTTACTAATTTACTGATTTTAGCACAAATTTTATCAATGTGGCAATTCCATTTTAACTCTGGATCAATATAAGAACCTTAAATATTTCAAAAATTATTTAGACTGAATATATTTTCCTGAAATTCTGACATTAAGAGACTTGTGCACAGACAACATATGACGTGAACCAAATAACATACTTTCAGTTTTGTCGATATCCATTCGTATACAAGTTTTAGATCAGCATTTAAATTGCTTTCAAGATATTTACGTCATTATCAGAAAAATACAAAACGGAATCATCACCGTAAACATGGATTTGACAGTGCTTAACTTGTTTAACTAAGTCATATATATATATATATAGTAAATAAACACATAGTAAAATGGGGTATGTGACATCATCAGCCCATCTAGTGAATATTCATGACGACGTGCATATAACTGTTTTTAAAGTATATTGCTAAACTTTAAAATTCAATATCTTCGCTAGTTTTTTTTTACATATTTTTGATGAGAATTTCAGCTTTTTACTCCATTTATTTAAAGATATGAATATTTTCAGCCCAGTGCATCACTAAGAGTGAGGTGGTTAAAGGAGGGTCAAAAAGGTAATATATATCGATTTATTCCTAAAGGCGCTGTCACACCTTGGCGTTTTAGACAGCGTATGCCCGACGTATGAGGAATTTGGCGAATACGCTGGCGTACGTCGAATACGTTACGGGTAAGTTTTGCATAAGTTAAGAGTACGCTAAAACACGCTGGTATACGTCGTCATACGGCGAGGTCGTCGAAAAAATTTGTGCAAGCACAAAATTTTTCGACGTATGCCAGCGTATGGCTCATACGTCCCGCATACGCGGGCCATAAGTTGTAGGCAAGTTACGCGATCGTTGATACACGTTGACACACGTTACTCGTACGTTACTCATACATGTAAAGGTGGTGTCACACCTTGGCGTTTTAGACAGCGTATGCCCGACGTATCAAAATTTCTCTAAAACGTCGGCATACGCTGAACTTTCATTTTTTTTCCAACTCTGGGCGTATACTTAGCGTATTCATAACGAGTTGGACGTATACATAACGTATTAGTAACTTATATCGAACGCTTCAATAACTTATAAGTAACGTATTCCAACGAATGCTTAGCGTATTGCTGGCGTACACAACTTATGCCCTACGATAGCCTAACTTACGCATAGCGCGGCAGCGTATTGCTGACGAACACGTGTCGTAGCCTATAAAAAGGCTGCCGCTCGACTATTCAATCATAACCGCACGATACATCACCTATCAACACCACCGCCATGCCGAAGAAAACTCCTGTGAACCCCACCTTTATATACCAATTCCTATAAACATGATAAACGTTGTCAATACGCCATTATACGGTAGCTCTAAGTTATAAACACGTTCAGTAAGTCTTCATACGTCTTCATACGTCAATATATACGTTGGAGTTAAGTTACACATACGTTCAAAGCACGTTACTCATAGGTTAGAAGTAAGTTTTAGGGTACGCTGGACATTATCTCGACGTACATCGATTTATGAGTAACTTACGAGTAACGTGTGTCAACGTGTATCAACGATCGCGTAACTTGCCTACAACTTATGGCCCGCGTATGCAGGACGTATGAGCCATACGCTGGCATACGTCGAAAAATTTTGTGCTTGCACAAAATTTTTCGACGACCTCGCCGTATGACGACGTAAACCAGCGTGTTTTAGCGTACTCTTAACGTATGCAAAACTTACCCGTAACGTATTCGACGTACGCCAGCGTATTCGCCAAGTTCCTCATATACGTCGGGCATACGCTGTCTAAAACGCCAAGGTGTGACAGCGCCTGAGTTAGGCTATCGTAGGGCATAAGTTGTGTACGCCAGCAATAAGCTAAGCATTCGTTGGAATACGTTACTTATAAGTTAACGAAGCGTTCGATATAAGTTACTAATACGTTATGTATACGTCCAACTCGTTATGAATACGCTAAGTATACGCCCAGAGTTGAAAAAAAACAACAACAAAGTTCAGCGTATGCCGACGTTTTAGAGAATTTTTGATACGTCGGGCATACGCTGTCTAAAACGCCAAGGTGTGACAGCGCCTTTAGCGTTTAACTATAACGATTTGGTTATCTGTAATCGTAATTCATGAAATGTTTGAGTTATGACAGAAGTGTGCACTAGTGATGACAGATCGTTATATACCTCAGTCAAATTACCACGGTCGTACGGCGAGTCGAAAACAGCCGTTTTATTAATTTTTTTTTATTCAAACCACATATAATTATGTAGCTGTTTTCGACTCTCCTTCGGCCCCCGTGTGGAAATGTGACCGAGTTATTACCATGATTAATAGTGTCCATGCTATGTGGGGTTCTCAAGCAACGGCCCGAGGCCATGGGCTTGATCCGGCTCTCGTAGCTTCTCTCAATCTATGGTGAGGCTCTTCGACAATGATCCTTGTCCATGCATACAATGATAAAACTGATGGAAGTCAAAATATTTTGACTTTTAAACAAAGGTCTGTACTAGTTTGTTATTTGATGTTACGAAAGATAATTAACTCAAAATCAAAATATTTTGACTTTTAAACAAAGGTCTCTACTAGTTTGTTATTTGGTGTTACGAAACATAATTAACAAACTTAATTGCACAGATTAAATCACTCATTTATTACAGGTGTGAAAGCTTATTTTCCACGTAAAGTGAACATTACAAAAAATCAACAAACTGACCAGTGAAGACAGTGTCAAGTCTACTTTGATTTAGAAAGTTCTGTCTCCTACTTTTTAAAACTGACTTCGGTAAAATTATAATTAATTTATTTAAAAATACAACTTTCTTTCATTACAGCTCTTGACTCTCATGCATTTTGTATATTTGAGATCACGAAGCATGTGTTCGACTTAGGATGTTCATTTTTCCCCAGAGCTAACATATTGTACTTTATATTCAATAATCAGAAATCTTCTTCAAATGGTTTTGCTCAACTAACGTACCGCTACTTAATCAGGCAAAACGTAATTGTTAATCTGTTTCCATCCAATTACCTTTTGAAGTTTTGTTACTTGAGTATCCCCCTTTCTTTTTGCCCCTAACGAAAACACTTTCCGCTGCCACTGATCCCACCTGAATAAGTTTATCAAATATCCATTCAAAAGTATGAACACCTGTGCGTATATGTCCTTCTCAAAAGAGGAAGTAAGTCCCTTGTTCGCTGTGCATCGATCCCCCTCCGACTTTCAACTTCGCTCCACCGTCTCTGGGTAATACAATGTGAGTGTTTTAACGAATAGTTGGAGGAAATATCTGATTCTACTGACATGATAGAGAAATATGGCAGGAAGTTGTAATTGTTATCATTACATCCAGATCCATCTGTGCAAGGAAAATACAAATTATTTCAATAACACTTTCATTTTAATATTATCATTAAACGATATTTAAAGTGGGGAGGAGTAGAATATTATAGATGGAGAACGATGGAGACCATTCTTCTATTCATTTATTTATTTATCTACATATTTATTTATTCATTCTTTCATTTATTTATTTATTACATATTTATTTATTCATTCTTTCATTTATTTATTTATTTATTATTCATTTATTTATCTATTTACCTATTTATTTATTTATCATTTATATGATGTATACATTATAGTATACTTATTCAGGTATAATAGCAAAAATCTGTTTTTCATCAAAGACCTGATGAAAATAGAGTCACGATGTAAATAAAATCTAATTCAGTCATTGGTCCATATTCTGAAGTCAGGTTTAATTTAGACCACGGTCTAACTCTGTGCTAAAATTATGGGGAGCCAAAAGTTCAAAATTCTGTATATTTCTTATGTTTACAATTTGGTTTCCTTTTGCTTTCATAAGGAAGAAAATACTTAAGTTTATCATTCCCAGACAATTATGAACAATTTGGATGTCGTATGAGTTAATAAATTGAATGTGTACTGTTAGGGATTTGTGCTCCAATCGGCTCTCCATAGTTAAACCACAACTTTAAACCAGGGTTAAATTTAAATCTTACTTCAGAATACGGGCCATAAGCTTTATGCTTGATAACATAAATAAATATTTTACATACATGATAGCATGACAATGAATAAAATATTTAAAGTTATCACAAGGGAAAATGTAGATAAAAACTAAAATTGAATTATTTGATATTGTACAATGAATTTTTTTCGATATTACACCTATACAAGAATATAATCCTGACCATATATCCTTGAAAACAGGATATATATCAACTTTTACAGTCACATCAACTCGAAATAAATCTTTTATAATCGGTGTGTGTGACTGCACCGTGACACAATCATTGTTACAGAGGAAGGACGGAAAGGGTGAGGCTAAATTATATTTTGATGTTTATCCTTGGACTAAACATGGATCCTAATAGTTCTAGTGGGATTCATGGACTTTGTTTATATTGTATAGGCTTATATGATTGCCCGAGGATTGTAGAACTGATGATAATGATTTCATTCTGAAACTAAAGCACACATTGCTACCATCACATCTGCCATTCACACCTAACTACATCCATCACCATTTCAACAATAGAACCACACTCTTAACTATTGCTAAGTGTAATGAGGAACTAAACCAAAATTGGATTAATCCAAGTTTTTCAGAATGGAAAATCAATCTTATTGATTAAACTATAAATTCTAAATCCGATTTTCTATTGGTCCCTGATAAAAAAAGTCAAGATTTATTTTTAATCTAAGACAGACACGACTACCAATCCTCGCCACACTACATCCAGTGCCACTAAGAACATAATCATTACCATTCATCACCACAAAACCCACCACCGTTATACAAGAAACCTACCATTATAACAACAGATCCACCCTACACCCACCATTAACAAAAGATCCACTAGTCAAATCATCACCACGCTACCCCTACCACTATTAAAAACAGCCTACCATTAACAAGAATTATCAGGTAATATGAAATGTTTTTAAACGAAATTATGAATCTAGATGTCTAAAAACCACTGCCTGTCAAGTTTTAATGTCGAAATATAAAAATTTTCAAATCGCGCTTTGTGCACTTATAGTTTTAAACCAATCCTGTTCATCATGTTCGTGTTAAAAAAGGGGGTGCTTACAATTATTATTATTATTAGGTAATTCAATTCAATTTGAACACACTTGTAATCGATTTTCAGCCCATTCTTGCCTCTGTCCTTCCTAGCTTGTTATGCACTTCAAAGTCAGTTTTAAAGTCAGTTTTTAATGTGTTTTTTCTTATTATACACAGCTGTGTATCCTCGCTGCAATTTTGTATTGCCTAATTATCATTCCGTTTAAGCTTTTTTCTCTCCCTCTCTATCTCTTTCTGTCTCTCTCTCTGCTATGATTTCCCTTTACCTTTTTTGCTCACTTTCCTTCTCCAGTGTGTCCACTTTTGTTCTATCCAACTAATTCTTTCTCTTCCTGCTTGCATGGTCTCTTCAATCTATCTCTAAGCCGTTTCTTACTCTTTGTCTTTGATGGGTAAATTATTTGACATCTCCCTTCTATGTTGTATTGCAATGTATGTTTGCATTGTTTATGTATATTTTATTTTAATATATTCGCCCAATGTATATGTCGTTTGTGTTTGTATATATACTTTATATCATTTGTATGTACAGCCTTTGGAGGCCAAATTTCTAAGCATTTTATCATAGATCAATAATAAATGAATCTGAATCTGAAAGTCATGTTTTTCAGGTGGGATTCAGCCCCATTCGGCTTGTTTTTCACTCTCGCGTTAAATGAAAACTTAGATACTAGGAGTTCAATGATTCCAAAAAGTGCTTTAAACGACACGTTTTATGTTGGAAATTCATTTTTTGGCTCGCCGTTTGCGATCAAATCGTGTCTTTTCTGTACTTAATAAAACGTGTTTGAAATTTCAATTTTCAGGTTCACGCTGCGCGCTCGCATTAGTTATGCTCGAAACTGTACATAAAGGAAACGCCAAACAACAGAAAAAAAACTTTTATTGGAAAGAGTAAAATGAGAAGAACAATTTAAAACAAGTTTCATCAAAATCGGTTATGAAATAAGCAAGTTATGGACGTTTAACAAGTCCTGGTGTACTTTCTATGGGGATCTTCAAATTGGCCACCATTCTCCAGAATCACAGATTTTGTGGATAATTCTCCGTTTGTTTTGTACACAAATTTAAAGATTTTCCCCCTTCATCTTTCAAATTGCATATTGCCTCCTTCTGAGCATAACATAATTATGTCATGGCAAAATACAATGCACACCACATATGTCAAGGTCAGGAGAAGATAATGTGAAATATTCAAAATAAAGGAGAAAATACGAAAATCTGTGTACAAAACAAATGCAGAGTTGTCCACAATTTCAGCCATTTTGAAGTCTGTTTGCCAATTTGAAGATCCCCATAGAAAGTACAACAAGACATTTCAAACTTCCATAACTCGTTTATACAACATATTTTGATGAAACAAGTATTAGATTACTCCTCTCATTTTATTCTTTCTGATGGATTCTATCCTTGTATTTTGGTTTCCTTTGAAATAATGGTTAAAGTGTTTTTTTTTTTAGATGTTATGCATGAACTATCCACAAAGATAAATAGAATACATATCTTTCAAATCTAAAAATGTGAGCGCGATATTTCGACCTGAAAACTCGATTGTAACTATTACGGAGAGAATGGATGTATTAACCAAACAATTAATGTGAGCGCGAAGCGCGAGCAGAAAATATTGATTTTCGACCATAAAACCAGACATTCTAAGCTGAAAATGATGAAAATCCATAATTTATTGTTCGAAATAGACATGAAATGAAAAATTTGCTTTGCCCAATTGATCGTGGGCCCGGCAGCCGCTGTGCAGCGCCAGATCGACGAGGCTCTACTCGTATGAATCATATGTAATAATATTAATGATAATGATAATAATAATGATAACGGCATATTTACCTAGGGTAGCCAATTCAGTTCCGAAAACTGTTCTCCCAGCGGGCTCTGCTATTATTATTATTATTATGTGTATATAACTCAACAATTCACGTAAACGCAAGCTTTAACTTTTAATTAACTAATTTAAGAAAAAAGATATGTTAATGGCTGTTTGCAGTACCTCATGAATAGAACAACAATTGTCACTTATCAAATGGAGCAAGCGAGAAGCGCGAGCTGATTTTTTTTTTTTTAGATATTCGACCTGCAAATTGGAGTAGTTAAGCATCTTCTTGATACAGAACACAGTAAACAAGCGCGAGTTGAGTTTTTCTTCGGATTTAGGACTCAAAAACAGGACATTCTTAGCTATATAACCATGAATAGGACGGCAATAGAACTAAGCTACTGTTGCGAGCGCGAAGCGCGAGTTGAAAATTTTCGATTTTACAGCCAGAAAATTTGACATTCTTAACCTTTTTTAAAAATTTAATCATGAACACGATGGGAGGCTATTTGATAACACAAGCAATACGAGCGCTTTTTTTAGATTTAGACTTAAAATCAGACATTCCAAGCATTTTTTGTCAAAAGAAAAGGTATCAATGAATGATGCGGGAGTGAAGCACGATTTTAAAATTGTTGATGATATTTTGACTTGAAAAACATTTTTATATATTTCATATAAAGAACAAACTCACATTCCGCATGTGTGATTGAACAAGCTATGTATCTCAATAAAAAAAAAATAAAAAAACGATGCAAAGGCGAAGCGTAAGCTGAAATTTTTTTTAGTGACGCGAAAGGAAACTTTTTAAGCATTGTCTGACATGAAGGAAAATTGTGAAGAGGATATGAATCTCGCTTGATATATGATGCAAGCGCAAAGCGCGAGTTGAAAATTTTATGACATTTAGACCATAAACCGGGACGGCAGAGGTAATAATGGCAGAGGTAAAAATGGCAGAGGTAAAAATGGCAGAGGTAATAATGGCAGAGGTAATAATGGCAGAGGTAAAATGGCAGAGGTAAAAATGGCAGAGGTCATAATGGTATAGGTAAAAAAAAGGCCCCGCATGTAAGCCCTACATAGATTAACTAAGAAAGGTTCTAAGAAAATAAAAATAATGGAAGGGGTGACATTCTTAAAATCATAGATAGATCGTCTGCACCAAATTGATAATCTTTTGGCTAGAATATCTTATTTTTTCTGGACTCTCATGGACGGCCTTCTCATGTCCAATCGCTGTATTAGTATTCGAATTTGAAGCACACTCTTGATCGCAATTGTACTTAATTCATTACAGGGGAAGTTCAACGTCAGTTAAAAGTCATTGTAGAATAGCAGAAACAATAAAAAATTATTGTGAGGGTTTTAAGAAATCAATCAAAGATTAAAAAGCTATATTTTTATATTTTAATGATGACGTCATTTGCGAGCAGCTTTCCCATATTTGGTGCATAGAAAATATTAATGAAATGTAATTTTCTAGAAAAAATATCAATTTTTTTTAATCTTCAGTATATATCAAGAGACAAATCATTTCACTGACGCTCCTGAAATACTTTTTTTAAAAACAATTATGAACCATTTTTAGTGCATAAAATGTCATAGGGCAGCTTCCCATATATGACGTCAAACCTTTTGGAAACCTGGCATACACTTGGACTAGCTGCATTGAGGTATTGCCGAACAATAATTGTATCATTTAAATTTAACGTATCACATTAATCAGGGGCAGATCCAGGATTTTCCAAGGGGGGGCACATTTTCCTTAAAAAAATGACAAGCAAAAAAGTTGTTCGCCTACTAACTCGTCCACAAAAATAATTAGCAAGCAGAAAAGGGTCTCGCTTTAAAAAAAGGGCACACTTGAGTTAGCATATTTCTTAAGATTTGTACCTCTCAAGGGGGGGGGGGCACGGGCCAGCTGTGCCCCATGGATCCGCCAGTGACATCAATATCTATTCATTATGATCCATCATGATATATAAATAAACAAATACTTTTATTACAGAATGTTCAGTTATTTTTTTATCCAGTTTAAATTATGAATTCGACGTAGACCCGAACTTGTTCGTTTCAGAGGGTTAGTGGCTGCACACATTGGTGTTTACATTTTAAAAAATCGTTGGGTTTCTATGTAAAGCGTTGTTCTGCTGACGAGCTTAAGATCCTTTCATCATGCAGTCACTAATTGAAATCATTTTGGCAAGAAAATGCTTGAAATTAGTCATATAAATGATAGAGTATAGATCTTAAATGACGAAAAACAACGTAATATTTAATCAGTTTTTATAGCCCATTTCGTCGACAAGAGTCCGGTCATGGATGATAATTATTATGATGTGGCTTATCTTTATCATCTTTACCTCTGCCATTTTTACCTCTGCCATTACTACCTCTGCCATTTTTACCTCTGCCATTTTTACCTCTGCCATTATTACCTCTGCCATTTTTACCTCTGCCATTTTTACCTCTGCCATTATTACCTCTGCCATTTTTACCTCTGCCACTTTTACCTCTGCCATTATTACCTCTGCCATTTTTACCTCTGCCATTATTACCTCTGCCATTTTTACCTCTGCCATTTTTACCACTGCCATTATTACCTCTGCCATTATTACCTTTGCCATTACTACCTCTGCCATTTTTACCTCTGCCATTTTTACCTTTGCCATTATTACCTCTGCCACTTTTACCTCTGCCATTATTACCTCTGCCATTTTTACCTCTGCCATTTTTACCTCTGCCATTTTTACCTCTGCCATTATTTCCTCTGCCATTATTACCTCTGCCATTTTTACCTCTGCCATTTTTACCTCTGCCATTTTTACCTTTGCCATTTTTACCTATGCCATTTTACCTCTGCCATTTTTACCTGGCACCAACCGGGACATATATTCATGTCGGTATGTAAGTACTAAAACTGACAACTTTGGATATTTCGTCTTGAAAGGTTTAAAATTTTACACGTTTTTATAAAAAGAACAAACTCAGATTCCGCAATAAGCAATGTGAGCGCTAAGTGTGAGGTAAAATTTTGATATACTTAAAGGACAAGTCCACCCCAACAAAAACTTGATTTGAATAAAAAGAGAAAAATTCAACAAGCATATCACTGAAAATTTCATCAAAATCGGATGTAAAATAAGAAAGTTATGGCATTTTAAAGTTTCGCTTATTTTCAACAAAATAGTTATATGAACGAGCCAGTTACATCCAAATGAGAGAGTTGATGACATCACTCACTATTTCTTTTGTATTTTATTAAATGAAATATGAAATATTGTTATTTTATCGTCATTGTCATGTGAAATGAAGTTTCATTCCTCCCTGAACACGTGGAATTCCATTATTTTAACATTTTGTGCTTCAGGCAAGGAGGTCCTAATCGTCAAATTGGTAAAAATTGAAATATTGTTTAATTCAAACAATAAAAAACAAAAGAAATAGTGAGTGAGTGACATCATCGACTCTCTCATTTGGATATAACTGGCTCGTTCATATACTATTTTGTTGAAAATAAGCGAAACTTTGAAATGTCATAACTTTCTTTTTTTACATCCGATTTTGATGAAATTTTCAGCATTGTGCTTGTCTGATTTTTCTCTATTGATTCAAATCAACATTTTTCTGAGGTGGACTTGACCTTTAACCGAAATGAAACTTTATACCAACATGAAGGTAAATTGTGGAGAGGATATGGATCTCACGAGCGCGAAGCGCGAGCTGAAAGGTTGTATGACATTTAAACCTTAAACTGGGACCTTTTAGTCAATATCTGTACAGAGAGCTCTCCACGCTCCCATTTCGAAAAAAAATCAAATTAAATGACACTTTAACGATAAGCATATGCAATTTGACAATTATCGTCAAAGATAATGGAGCTATAAGACCGAGCAATAACAAGGTACATGGATCAGTTGGAACAGCCAGTCTTGTCATTTTCCCGGCAGGCGTCAGTCCAACATTCATGTGCTTGCGCAACAGATAATGTATCATTTTCAAACAACTCCGCATCTTTGATAACAACGACACAATACCTCGTCTACCCCGTCCCCTTCTCTTTTTTGATTCTTTCCTTCCATTTTCTCCCTTCTTTGTTTGTACCTTTCTCTTTGCCCATTTTTTCTTCCTTCTTTTCTTTTTCTTTTTTATCATTTTTTCTTTCGCACTTTCTCTTCTGTCCCTTTTACTTTCATCTTTCTTACTTCTTTTTTTGTCTCTCGCCCCTTTTCTTCATTATTCCCCACGGCAGTGCAGATTTACCGACAATATTCAAAGCAGTGAGGGTGTCGCAACCCCCCCCCCCCCCTTTAGCGACGGTCCTGTATTCAACTCCTATTCCCCGTCCAATAAAGGTCGACTGCAATACCCCACCCCATGCACTGTCCTGAATGTCTTTAATCTTATCACATTTAATAGTTAGCACGAATTATTAATTATTGATATTTAAAGGGGTTTTTTTAAAGAAGCAACCGAAATAATACCAAATATGAATAATGAAACTCATAGAGTGTACACAAAACAAATTATTCATAAATTATTAAAATTGTATGCCTTTAGTCTTAATGTCGCGTCCAGAATAGCAGTCAGCGACCTGCTTTCTAATGATCTAAATCTACTCATCCGAATAAGATTGATTACAACAGGAAAATAAAGATTCAAGGAGAAAAGGAAATACCCTTGACTACCACATCCTTATCACGATGTATGATGAATCCGGTTTATAGTGTTATCAAATCCGCATCATAATATTTTTGGAATAATTAGGATAGGGTGGATAATTGTTAAGTACCATTCGTTTTTATTGTATCTGCAATAAGAATTTCCTCTTGAACGGCTCCTTACAGTTAATTAGACGGAATTAGTTTTCAATCAGCTACGTCACGCTTGAGTCGTGAGTCGATACCTTTTTTGCATCTTTTATTTCCATTTACCTAGTCTCATTATGTTAGACACGGGAAAAAAAATAGGGTAAATACACTGTTTTGATATCTCATTCAAATTATAGCACAATATCTGAATAGAAATCAGACAAAGCGCAATGGTAAAATAATATTTTTGGTCAAGTCAGGGGGCGATAATTAGGGAGGAAGGGGACACAGTGCCCCCTCCCCACACACACACTTTTTGACTCACTGAAAAGGTTCCTTCTTAACACAAGACAAAATAAAATGTACCCTCACGATCGTATATGCCCTTTTCAACTGATGAGGACCTGTTTTAGGCGCTACCAAGTGCCCCTTTTTCGTAATAAGTGCCCATTTTTAACCCCAAAATGCTTTTCTCGAACGTGTGATGAGCCCTTTCCATCTGAGGAGGACCCATTTTAGGTGTAACCAAGTGCCATTTTAAAACAAAAATATGCCCCCTTTCGATCTTCTTCTGTACCCCTTCCGCCTGAGACGGACCAGTTTTATGTGCAAGCAAGTGACATTGTTTGTTTTAGTACCACTTTTTACCCAAGAAATGTGCCCCTCACGAACGTGTTCAGTTGCCATTTCACCTGAGAAGGTCCCCGTTTTATTGCCATCTCTAAGGTGTCTTTTGTTCTTATCAGAAAAGTTGTCCTTAAAAACCGCTTCCAATTTTCTTTAATTAGTGTTCTGGTTCCTTCTACAAGTTATTATTATTATTATATTATTATAAAGTCTTATTTATCCAGGGTAGCCTCATCAGTGACGTACACTGTTCTCCCAGAGGGCCCTGCTACATTTAAACACATACAAAAGGAAAAAACAAAGGACAACAAATTAGAATGATACAAACAGAATAAAGTTTAGCGAATTGTGTCTTAAAACCTGGAATAAGATCTTCGGTTTCTCCAATAAGATGAAATAAATGATTGCAAGGTTGCCGCCCTTCTTACTGTAGATGGAATATTATTCCACAGAATTGAACCGTGTACTGAAATCCTTTTCTTTCCCTTCTCTGTTTTACACTTTTGTATTATGATCCCATTACTATCAGCATTTCTGGTACGGTATGAGTGGGTGTTTGATAATTGGATAAACAAATCTGAAATATATTGTGGGCAACTACCATTAAGGGCATTGTAAACAAGTTTGATTATTTGGAATTTCCATCTCTCCTCTATTGAAACCCAGCCTAACTTCTGCAGCACCTCTACAGTTGGGGTCCTAGTATCAACTTGTAAGATAATTCGAGCCATTCTTTTTTGTTGTTTGACAATTGCGTCTTTTACATTCAAATTACAATTGGACCAAGCCGGACTACAGTAATCAAAATGTGGCATAATTAGTGCATTGGCAAGTACTTTAGAGCATGTTTGAGTAAGGGAAGGCCGAAGCCTTCTGAGAAGTGATATTTTAGATCCTATCTTCTTGTTAATGTAATCTAAATGATTATTCCATATGAGGGATTGATCGAGGAATACACCAAGATATTTATAGGAAGTTACTCTTTCCAGTATAGTGTTTTCTACACTCAGTTCAAAAGCTTCATGAACATTACCCAACTTCTGAGGTGTTCCCATTATCATATATTTAGTTTTAGTTGTGTTCAAAACAAGTCTATTCTCTTTCAACCAGAGATTAACGTGATACAAGTCTTCATTGAGGCAGGCTTGGATTTCCATTGCTGATGAACCACTGTAAAGAATCATTGTATCATCAGCATACATCATTACTTTCCCATTCTTTATCGAACTTGGTAAGGTATTCACATAGAGTGAGAACAATTGGGGCCCAAGGATTGAACCCTGTTGTAATCCTAATCGTATATTTCTTGGCTGTGACAATGCATTTCCCAAAGTCGTGCATTGACTACGATCTTGTAAGTAATCGATGAACCATTCCCTTTCAATATCTCTGATTCCATAGCTGGACAGTTTATCTACCAATTGGTCATGATCTACGGTATCAAAAGCTTTCTTTAGATCAAGAAAGACCACTCCAGTCAAATTTCCATTATCCATTTCTTTGTATATGAGATCACTGATGTAACATAATACAGAGTTTGTTGAATGTGCTTTTCGAAAACCTGATTGTTCTTTAGTGAGAATGTCATTATCCGTGAGATATTCAAGTAGTTGACTGTTAACTGCTTTTTCAAGCATTTTCATTATTATTGGAGTAATTGAAATTGGTCTATAATTAGACATGTCATCCCTTTCTCCCCCTCCTTTGTATACAGGGGTAACTCTTGAACGTTTCCATTCCACATGTATTTTGCCAGAATCTATAGAAAGATTGAATAAGTGCATAAGATGAGAGCATATGACTGAGGATGCTATTTTCAGTAATCTAATACTAATGCGATCAAGGCCAGTCGCTTTATTCACATTCATCACTTTTATCTCGTTTCGTATAAATTCCTCATTGACATGTTCAAGTTTGAGTTGTGACTGTGAGTGATTTAGCATCTTTCTTTGAACTGATGTATGATCGATCCCAGATACACAGTTGATACCAGCTGTCGCAAAAAAATCATTGAATTTTTCTGCAAGAACATGTTGATCGGTTTCTTGTGTACCATCAATATTACCACTCCTAATGACATTAGTCTTCTTTTTAGAGGGTGTGAGTGTTTTGAGAAATTTCCATAGCTTCTTTGGATTATTCTTGTTTTCCATTATCTGTTCCTGATAGTAACTCTTCTTAAGTTTCTTCCTCAAATTATTCACAAAATTTCTCATACTTCTGAATTGTTTCCATGTATCTCTATTTCTAGTCTTTTCTGCCCTTTCTTTCATTGGTCTCTCTGTTGTGAATAGCGTACAAAATCATCTGTCACCCATGGGGTTTTGGCCCCTCCTGCTCTTATGGAAACAATAGGAGCATGTTTGTCACACACCATTGTAAACAATTCTTTCCAAACTTGCCATGCGTCTTCAACATTAACACTTTGTAGTTAAAGTACATCCTTTAGTCGCATAATCCCTTGCCCCTTTTTATTTTGATAATGAAACTCATCCCTTTTAACCTTTTAATAAATGCCTTGCTTCAATGTGCCCTTATATTTTCTTTTAATAAAAAATGCCCCTTTCATTTTATTTTCTAGTTTGTTAAAAATTTTCAGTCTCTTAATGTCCTTTGGAACACGTGTCCCCATTTATATAATTCTAGAAAAACACATTTTAAATTTAATGAAATTCACATACAATTATCTCGCGGAATACGAGGATGTTTTATTCGAAACAAAATGCTGCTCAGAGGAAAACATAAGCGTGTTCAATGCCGTGGATCTCAGAGCCTTTGCCACACATTTTCGAAGAATTTTTTTTACCCGTGCCCCCCCCCCCCCTCCCACACACACACTTTCAACTTCGCTCAGGCGCCTCTAGGTCAAGTGCTCTATTGTGGGGCTCCTGTGAAGCGACCGAGCCAAATGCGAATTATTTTGGAATGAAAATGTTATTCAGCTTGCAAAGAAAAAATGTCGATAGCAAATGGGCCATATAACATAATTTTCAATAACTTATATGGGATGTGAGTTTTTTCAATCAGTACCCATTGGATCACAATTGTTAATGTTGTATAGTACACACTGAGGCATCGACTGGTATAATAATCTGAACTATTAAGAGTTAATTAACTGGAATTGATTAAAGGAAAGCTTTTAAGGAATTTAATGACCCCACTTGATGATGGGTGTATACACGATCGGTGACCAGATTATGAGGTCAGTAGTTTGATATCGACCGAGACATACACAGGGCCCCTGGATTTAGAAATTTGCATACTTAGAATTTTGTCCCACTGTCCACGCCCCCCCCCCCCCCCCCCCCCCCCGTTGCACCACAAATTGTCGCCCCTGGACAATTTGTGGTGCACGAGCCGGTCTCAATTTTTAAGCATAATATTGTGACAATATGTGTCGGCAAAAAAAAACCCTAGATCCACAAATTGCCACAAATCTTGGTGTGTAATGTATGTGCGTCCTGGTGTGTGTCGTTCTTTGTGGTAAGGTTTAATAGTCGGTATAACCATGGACCTACCAGCAAATAGGTCCATGGTATAACTGCATAATCGTCGAATACAAAGAATGGTCTAATCGCATTTTCGTCTAAATCCCAATTAAAAAGATACGATAGAAATGAATAGATGATTACTAGTATAACTTAATGTACCTATCGTTTCATCAAAATAGTGATCATCAAATGTAAGGCACCCTAAACATTATTTTATTATTTGGCAAGCATCTGTTGAATGATTCATTAATAGAACTTACAGTAGCCAATTTGCAGGAATTAATTTCGAAAGTAAAAAGATTTTTATCTTGGGAATTATCATGGTCAATCATTCCGTTTTCGACTTTTTTTCTTGTCTTTCGCAGATCTAAACTTTCAGAATTGAATTGGTATGGTGAATCAAGCACATAGAGTTCAAGTGACATATTTCCGCCAAAACTCACCTCGATTGCGAGACAGATAAAAGAAATAAAAGTAAGCCTGGAAAAACGAAAGAGGGAGAGAGAAAACAAGAAGGGGAAGGAGTTCAGAACAATGCCCTAACACATAGAGGTTGAGTTGATTTTCTCAAGATATGATAAAGTTTTATATCCCGCTCGGAAGACACGTGGATTCCGTTGTTCATTATAGAGATCAACTGCTGCACTCCTTTATTGCGTTGAACAGAAGCAGTGCAGATCTAAACCCTTTATCATCCGGTCACAAAATATTACAATGAGAATATGATAACCCGTGCGACGAAGGGTGCTGGTACAAAAGAAAATGTGTTTGTTTTTTCTATGTTAGTTTGGCCCTGTATTGTAATATTGGTTTACCATCCGTGTCATGTCGGTAATGAGTTATTTCAAAGTGCTTTATTTCATTCGCGAACGTTCGAATTGGAAGTGATGCGACCTACTTCATGTTTGTAAATCGAAAAATACACCCAACCCATTCTGTGATGAAGTGAATTGAGCGACTTTTGAAACAACAAGCTATAAATATTTTGAAGTACAATTTGGACGTCGAGATCATTGTCTACTTTTTTTTTCTGCTAGGCCTCTCCTAAAAGCAATAGATTTTATTCGTACCATCCCTCAGGATTGTGGGGGAAATGTGGATCCGCTATCGAAATTAATTGCAGCTTGTGATGACAAATTTGTACAGAATCCGCGAAGGAAGTTGCATTATATAGCGGTAATTTAATTGAAAATGTTTTAACAGTATATACGTCCGGATTTGCGTCGATTTCAGCTATTTTTCTACCCTTATCTGTTCTCTTGCTTCATTTCTTCGATTGCTTGGCGTTGGATCGAATTCTAGACTAAGCCGACAATCATTGTACTAATAAAGAATGAATTTGGCAGGAGTTTTGCATTGCCTATTTTAGTTGACTTCATGGAATGAGCTTATTTTGAGGGCGTGTGCAAATTTAACAGGGTGGAAACAGTTTTCCCACTATTCCGGCAAAACAATTCATCACTGCGCTGAGCTTGAAAAGCATTCTTTTGAATTCGAGACCATTTTAGTTATCAGCAAACAGATATTGGAAAGATATTCAGATCATTTCACACAGATTGGTGAGACAACTAGACTTATACAATATTTATCAACCAATTTGGAATTATTGAGGAAACTACTAGAGACGATGGCTATATTATTTCAGTGTGTTCTTTTTGTAATGACTGTCGATGTGGTAGTAGGAAGCAACATTAGTATTATGGGAATTGTTAACACTACCATTACAATGCCATGTGATATAAGTGGTACCAATGGTTCTCTTGTTTTCTGGTTCTCAAATGAACAACGAAGATATCTCAGCTCCCAACGTGATGTTCAACAGACACTTGAATCTGATCTTTACTCTCGACTGGCCGTAAAAGGGACCAATAAGCGATACGATCTCCAAATTTCATCTTTACGATACACAGACGGTGGTGTGTACAGGTGTCGAATCTTTACTATCATCAATCGAACAGAGCAAATGTTTGTAAAGACAGTCGACTATGAGGTAGTGGTTCATGCTACTCCATTGCCTCAGTACCCTAATTGTTTGGTTAGTGGTTCAACTAACATTCATAACAGAGTTAGTATATCATGTGTATCACGTGGCGGTGTGCCACCAGCTCAGCTTAATTGGTACAGGGGAGATCAACTCTTACCAAGCACCAAGAATTTTGCAACAAATACGATAACTTACAATAAAAATATTAGCGAGGAGGATAATGGAGTAAATTTTACGTGCAGGGCATCGAGTCCTGTGATTAGAGATCGAGAATGCTCTCTTACCCTTCTTTCGGTATTGCCAACGGTTACCCTGAGACAATCACGTGGACATGTCTTTGAAAATGATGAAGTAACCTACTGGTGTTCAGGTTCTGGGATGCCTTCCGTATCATACCGATGGATGATGAATAATGTCATTGTGTCTAAAGACTCACCGAATGTTTCCTTTTATGACGAAGGTAGGGAGCTTCTAGTAGATGCAGCGATGGCAGATAATGGAACAAAAGTAACGTGTCAGGTGATTACACCATCAGGATTGATGTCATCAGATAGCATCACTCTTCTTGTGTCAAAGAAAGATGATTGCAACACCAGCAGTATCTTCATCCATGTTCCCTCAAAGATTCCAATCATTGCCATCTTTGTTGCTTTCGTCGGAGGAATAGGAATGACCCTTCTATTTATGATTCTGATAAAAGCTCTGTGTAGACACCACAGAAGACGTCGTGATCAAAGAGCCAAGCGAGCAGAAGAGCTATGGACATCAAAGCACAGTGATTATTCCACCGCTGCTGAGCCGACATCTGGTGAGGATATCTTCGGCAAAGATTCGGCTTTTGTGACAAGCAGCAATGGTCTTCAGCAATCGCAGAACCCACCACCTGTAATACAAAACATTCAAGCACAAAAGAATCAATATTTTGAGATGCATTCTGGGGCATTCCGTGAGTCCTCAGCCACATTCCCTAAAAGTGGTCCTAGAAACGATTACCAGATGAAATCCACTGCTCATTCTCCTCCTATTCTTGCCATGGACCAACGAGCTTTCGGTTATGAGAATGTTGCTCGTGGTTCTGGTACTGATCTCACTGAAATCTCACATGATCTATCAATCCATGATGGTAAACCAATGATCAATATCTACATGGAGCCTAAAGTACCAAGTAGACCCATGCCTCAATCACCAAACAGAAACATGCGCTCTCAAAGCTTGCAACGAGTTACTTACGATGCAGTACCGAGAGGTTTGCGACATGATTGCGAAGTTAAGAAAAATCATCAAAGGGAGAAAGGAGAACAACCAGAATATACAGAAATAGACTGCATGGCTTATTCTCCTGTGCGAAATACGTACGAAGCATCCATCATCTCTAACTTTGAGCTGTGACATTTTATAGTGAATCGATGATTATATTAGATCATATTCCCATTTAATCACTGAAATTTTAAACATTCTCTTTTCTTGAATTCATGATGGTCCCTTGTTTTTACGCATCTTTCCGACTGCCTTAAAGAGTTTTTTGTACGGAACAAAACCTACAATTTAGTACAAAATGATCAACACTTTAATATTGAGTAGATTGTCCAAATAATAAAGAATACATATATATTTTAGGCTCCATGTAGATATATATATATATATATATATATATATATATATATATATATATATATATACATGTATATATATCATGTATATATATAATAAAAGAAACAATGTAAGCATATAATTCACTTTTACTATATAATAAAAAAGAACATTGATTAATGAACGCAGGATACCGCCAATGTTTCTACTAATGTATATATTAATTTGTAAAGAGATGATAATGTATTTTATTTTGTATATGAATTGAAGGTGTTATCAAATGAAAAAAAACTTCGTAAAGGAAAACTTCGGGCTAAAGATATTTATATCTTAATAAATAGAGTAAAATTGACAAGGTGATATGCTGAAAATTTCATTAAAATCGCATAATAAATAACAAACGATTGGTCCGCGACTCAAATTTGGAATAAAACGTAGTAGAATTTGATGCTAATATTTGGAATATCTTACTGTGTAATGTTTTAATTCATCGTACGAATACCTCTGTTCAAATCTGTGACTATGCTGTCATCCTAAGAATAAAAGCAAATTTAATATCTAGTCGTAATGGCGTCATAGCAGTCGTACGATTGGCTACGATTTGAAACTAATTTGGCCTGTACTCCAAACTAAAGGCATAAAATCTTACAAAATTGTTATATTAGTATTCTTTCAATTAATTTCAACCTCAAAAAATATATGTTCCATTCACATTTTCAGAAAATTAGCAAAATGCGATTTGATCCAAAATCGGATCGCGAGCAGTCGTAAAGCCCCTTTCACAATTGATGTACGACCATTTGCGACCTTTGCGACAGGCTGCAACAGGCATCAATCGCTAGTCATCTCATAAGATCGCACAGAGGCTTTCACAGTTGCAACAGCTGTCGTACAACAGAAACAACTAGTAAACCCCGTTGCACGAGTAAGTCGCATTTGCTCTTTTGGTGCTCGTGCGATCACATGCGAGTGTTGCACGAGGGATTGCGAGTGGAACGGTCGCATAAATGCGAATGAAACGGTAGTGCAATGTTGTAAGCCGTTGCGATCGGTCTTGCAACATTCTTATGACCCATATATTATCGCACCCAGTCGCAAGACAGGTCTCTGTACATGTAGGTCGCTAGCACATGTGCAAGTGTTGTGCGAGTTCCAGTCGAGTAAATGCGACTACTTAGTTGTGCCACCTCTCGCACCAAGTCGTATAACGTTGAACAACACTCGCAAGATGATCGCCCGACCGATGGTACGACACTGGGTACGGCTGATGCGAGTGAATCGATCGTATTTGATCGCGTTCGGATTTTGAACATGTTCAAAGTTCAGCTGTGACCAGTCACGACCACCTCGAGTTCGTGCGACCGTCTACAACGACTGCGAGTTCTCGCAAGACACCAAGAGATCGATCGTGCAACAACAAGAAAAACTATTGCAAGCGGTCGTAAACTGGTCGGACGTCAATTTTTAAGGGGGCTGAACGGTCGCATACATGCGAATTCAACGGTAGTGGAATGTTGTAAGCCGTAATTTCGATCGGTCTTGCAACAGTCTTATATAATCGCACCCAGTCGCAAGACTGGTCTCTGTAGGTCACTAGCACATGTTCAATGTTGTACGACCTCCAGTCGACTAAATGCGACTATACTTAGTTGAGCCACCTCTCGCACCAAGTCGTACAACGTTGAACAACACTCACACGATGATCGCCCGACCGATGGTACGACCTGATGCGAGTGAATCAGTCGTATATAATCGCGTTTGGATTTTGAACATGTTCAAAGTTCAGATGCGACCAGTCACGACCACCTCCGACCACCTCGAGTTCGTGCGATCGTCTACAACGACTGCGAGTGATCGCAAGACACCAAGAGATCGATCGTGCAACGACAAGAAAAAACTGTTGCAGGCGGTCGTAAACAGGTCGTACGTCAATTGTGAAAGGGGCTTACGGTACGCGGTGGCCTTTATGTTATTACATGAAATCGTTATTGTTTCATTTTTTTTCATACATGTGTGAATGATGTGTCTCCTTTATGATGAACTAAGTTGTAGCAAGAAATACCTAATGCACTTCATCAGTTGTCAATCCAATTGTTTTAGTTCTTGGTAGAACAATTTTGAATAATTATTTCATATAATAACATACAAAAGAACAAGTGGGGATATGAGATCGTCATCCCACCTACTAAATATTCATGAAGACATGCCTAGAAACTTTTAACCGGAATAATGCAAATCTTTAAAAAATCATTAACTTTGTCATTTTTCATTCGATTTTGATCAAATTTTCAGCAATTTGCTCAATGAATTTTACTCTATTTATTCAAATATAAACATCTTCAGTCCGGAGCATCCCTTGAATACAAAAAAAGCCAGCCCAAGAATTTTGTTGGAAATGTTCCATTGAGTATTATCAACTCCCCAAACAGAAATCTTGAGAATTGTCAAAATTGTAAAACAGGGGATCGACATGCCTAATTTGATTTAATTTAAAATCTGAATGTTTATATGAAGTGTTGCTCATATACATATGGAGTGAGGCTAAAATTCAAGGGGCTGGGTTTTAACATGATCTGAAAATTTGCGCTTGTTTGAATAGAGCGGAAGCGAAACAAGCGACTCAACAATTATACAAAATGTATGACTTTACATTTAAATGAAACAAGGAGTTATTTATTGTAAACCGATAATGTTGTACGTATCGAATGTATTGTAATGTATTGAATACGTTTTAAATGACACCTCCTATTTTTATGTATAACCCCCCCCCCCCGAGTGTCGTCTGAATATATTTTACCAATAAACAGCTGCAAGTGTTTCTGTAACGATTCCAGTAAAACTATAGCAATGGAGAACACCATGAAAACATTACACTATGTTTGTTATTTTGTTCAAATAATGCATCCACCGCGCAAAGCTTTGTAATGGAATTGAAATTGTTTTTTGATATCATGAAAAAACAAATGTGTTTACGTCAAACTGAAAGTCTAAAATGAAAACGAAAAAAATATATCCTTTGGTAATTTTATGGTAGATCCCGAAGTCATTATAATGATATAAATCATCTTTATTTCAAAATCAAACAGAGACAGTATAATTTACCCAGGTCCTTTGCCAATGATAATGGGACAAAGTACCCTTCATTGGCAAAAGGCAGGGTTATAATGATACGCGCATTTTTGTGATAACCACATACATGACATAGACTTCTATTTCCTCTTTAATGTAAAAAAAAATATTTTCTTTTTGTAAATCTTTTATATTTTGTTCATATAAAATATATATTGTAAATTTCAATCACAAGTTCAATGTGTATATGTTGATAAATATTATTTAATTGTCCTATAAACATGGTATATGTTTTGAATTCCGATATGTAGCGAAATTAAGACCTGAGTTTTTATGTTTTGGTATGTACTTTATTCTTCTTACGTCATCATTTCATTGACAACTTTTGTGTGTGGCTAAAAAGACTTTGTAAGAACCACCCGTACCTGCAATGCATGATGTCTATTTGCAAAAAAAAAAGAAAAAACATTGTAAAGACGTTGTGAGCACGTAAGTACATCTCACTTACCACGTGTACAAAGTACGATGGTTACGGCCTTGTGAGAGACAACCCACTCCCTCCCTACTCTTACTACTCTCTCCTCAGCTTTTTCAGAAGAAAAAAAAACGTGACTGCAGCAGTCTCCCTAGATGGTGATACATGTACGAAATCGGTCATCTCAGTGGCCATAGGTAAGGATTATAATAGAGTTTTTGGTTCAGAATAATGTAAAGATAAGGATTAGGGTTTATTCAGTTTCTGAGGTTAGATTTTATGTTTGGCTTAACTTGTAAAATGTCCATCTAAGATACGTAATTATCTTTTCATAAAAGGAAATTCGTACTGTATAAATGCGATGATTTTATATACTATATATTAGCTCTATATTTCGATAATTTTTTATCAATATCAGAAATGTATTTAATCAATAAATGAATCGCAAGAAATACCAATTGTAACGTTTTCTCTATTTAATTTATTTGTATTTCCATATCATTCCCATCTCGTTCATTATTAGCTCTTCTCATTATTACCTTGGTAACCGAATATCGTTACAGATATCAAAGCAATCTTGTCACCTATCGATCACTGCTTATGATGTTTGATTTCAATTTAGCAATTTGGTTGAACTATTTTTTTTTCATCTCATTGCCATTTGCTATCATGATGAAGTAATGGTCTGATGAAACTTTAACAGAGAGTTGACTTGAATAAAAAAGAGAAAAATCCAACGAGTATAACAAGAATTTCATCGAAATCGGTTGTAAAATAAGAAAGTTATGACATTTCGGAGTTTCACTTAATTTCACAAAATATTCTGTCCGGTATGCAAATGAGGGGACTGATGACATCACTGACTCACTCACTCACTCTTTCTTTTATATTTCATTATATGAAATATGATTTATTCCCACTTTCTCCGCATCCTCCCCGAACACGTGGAATTACCATCGCCTTAAGATTTGTGGTTTTGTCAAGTTGGTCCTTAATGTCAACTCTGCAAAAATTGAAATATTATATATTTCAAACAATAAAAAACAAGAAATAATGAGTAAGGGACGCTTCGTCTTTTTCATAAGCATGTCATTGAAGTGTGCATATAACTGTTTTGTGAAAAATAAGCGAGAGTTTAAAATGTCATACTTATTTTACATCCGATTTTGATGAAATTTTCAGCATTATGCTTGTTTGATTTTTCTCTTGATTCAAATCAACATTTTTATAGGATGGTCTTCACATTTAAGCATAGTCATTACGGCAAAATCGCATTTTTTTTTATTGGCCCAATTTACGGTGGAAGTAGTGTAAAACTTACGAAGACCCAAATTAAACCGACGATGAAGTCTGTTTCACCGTGAACCGTATGATTTCTCGGTCATGTCGGTGGAAAGTCGCGCAACATACAGTGCGTCCACCCCCCCCCCCAAAAAAAAAAAACACGAAAGTTTAGCGATGACTTATCATAACTTAATCACAAATACAACAAACAAATGACCTACCATTGTAAAGCTTAGAATGTCCTCTTTTAGGTGGTATAAATACAATATTTTTTTATTCGCGCATGATTGAGTGAAACCAATTTAAAGAAAAGATATCAAGAAGTCATTTGGCGGAGCGTTTTAAAATTTCAAAAAGCAAATCACGTGCCTAACAAATTCAATATCTGCTCTTTAATTTGATAGCTTAATCGCAGAAAATGGTAAAAAAAAATAACGAAGTTATGTTTATTCGAAACAATGCTTATAATATTATTTCCATAATTTTATGAAACATACGTGTGCATTGCTGATCGTCAACAAACGGAGTTAGGCATGTTAGGAGTAAGTCTAAAAGCTATCCTGTAAAAAACCTCTTCACCTGTTCACTTCATGAAATTATTGGAATTCAAGCCTTATTTCAAATAAACAGAATGTTCTTTTTTCTTGACCGTTTTCTGTAAGGTATCAAATTAAAGAGCAGATATTGAACTTATTAAAAGTGTCATTTTCTTTTCGAAACTCAGATACCGCCCGTTAAGTGACTTTTTGGTTTTCCTTTTTTCAAATTGTGTTTGCTCACTCATGCATGAATGAGGAATAATCTAAGTTATTACAAATGAAAGAAATAAGAGATCCTAAGCTTTACAATGATATGTCATTTGTCTATTGCATTTGCGATTAACATGATTAAGGCATGATAAATCATTTATAAATCTCGGTTTCGTTTTTTGTGGGACGCACTGTATAACCAAATAACTTTGACCAGAAATCGTGCGCAAATTTCCACGGTAAATGTTACGATTTATCGTAAATTTTAAGGGATTTTACACTGATTCCGCTGTTAATTTGGGTCTTTCGTAAATTGGGTCGGAAAAATATGGTTTCCCTGTAAAGATTACTGCAACAAACTATAACACAGGAAACGATGTCACCATTTTTCTCAATTCTGTTATATGAAATATGATATTCTCCATATTATCATATAAGTGTTAATTCCCAGGGAACTTAATCATATTAATGTGATCATGTCTTCCATGTGAACTTGTCTTTCATGTCTTAGGTGTAAACTGTCTTACATGTCTTTGGTGTAAACTTGTCTTTCATGTCTTTGGTGTAAACATGTCTTTCATGTGTTTGGTGTAAACTTGTCGTTCACGTGCAGTGTTTGACACGTTTGGTGCATGGGGCTTGTTTTTCGTGTATTTGGGGTAAACTTGTGTCATGTCTTTGGTGTAGACTTTTCTTTCATGTCTTTGGCATAAACTGTCCTTTATGTCTTTGGGGGTAAACTTGTCTTTCATGTCTTTGGTGTGGACTTTTCTTTCATGTATTAGGTGTAAACTTGTCTTTCATGTCTTTGGTATAGACTTTTCTTTCATGTCGTAGGTGTAAACTGTCCTTCATGTATTTGGGGTGAACTTATCTGTCATGTCTTAGGTGTAGACTGCAATGGCAGAGCAAAAAAAAGAAAAAAGGGAGAAAGAAGACAATAAAAAAGGAAAAGAAGAAAGACAGAAAAAAAGAGGAAACTAAGAGGAGGAAGAATGAAATAATGTGAGGGGAAGACTTGCCAAAATATCTTTCATATTACTATATACAATTTTTGCTTGCGCTTCGCGCCAGAATTGCCTGTTCAATGAGATTCAATATCAATCAATATACAAAACATATTTTAGCTCGGACATCGAGCTTTCGTAAAATGTTCGTTTTACGGTCTTACATATCATAGTCAGGTCCAGATTTGAGAAAAGTAGACTGCCTTAGGCAAATCGTGTTAATGCTGAATTGAGAAGTGTTTCAACATAATTTGAGGGCGCTGAGTCCAAATTTGCTGTTTGCCAACCTTGATTTTGATGTTAAAATCCTCAAATTGGCAAAAACAAAATGGCCGCCATTCTACACCCATTTTTACTCTATTCTGACCCCCAAAACTTGTAACAAAAATGTTTGTCAACGGTTTTTGGTACTATTTGATCTCAAAAATAACATACTAAAAATCCACCAATATCCGTATCCGGGAAAGTGGTTATTTTCAAGATGGCGTCTAAGATGGCCGCCATGAACTGAAAATTAAAATAACTGGCACTTTATCTACCCTAGACACCTTTTTCGGTGCATACATGTGTTCAATGGTGGAGGGCGAAAAAGGAAAGAGTGAACATAAGCACTCCAGGGTACCTGAAAATCCAAGATTGCGTAAAAATGGCTGCCATGGCCTAAAAATTCATAATTCGTCTTTTACGTATTTTATTGTCTTTTATTTGGGTTGTATTCATTGGTGATTTCAAGGGTCAAGAAGTAAACCGGGACAAGTTACAAGGACAGTCAACAGTCCACTATGTCCAAAAATCCAAGATGGCTTTTAAAAAATGGAGTCTAAAATAGCTGTTGTTATCTAAAAACCCCCAAACCCGACATAGTTTGTTTAATACCTGCCTTGGGCATATGATAGTGGTGTCTAACCCATGGTTTAATGGGTCAAGAAATACGTTAGGACAAGTAAAAAAGACAGTCTATGGTCCTCCATGTCCAAAAATCCAGGATGGTTTGCAAAAATGGAGTATAAAATGTCTCTCGTTAATTACAAACCGACAAAGTTTGTTTAATGACCGCCTGGAGAATGTGATTTTAGTATAACGCATGGTTTAAAGGGTCAAGTATTAGATTGGGACAAGTTACAAGGACAGTTAGTGGTTCCATTATGTCCAAAAATCCATAATGGCTTCCAAAAATGGAGTCTATATAGGCCGTTCTCACCGAAAAACTGACATAGTTTGTTTAGTATCAGCCCGGGGTATATGATTTTGGTGTTTAACCCATGGTTTAAAGGGTCAAGTAATAAATAAGGACAAGTGACAAGGACAGTCAGAGGTCCAGCATGTCCAAGAATCCAAAAAGGCTTCCAAAATTGGAGTCTAAAATGGCTATTGTTAACTAAAAACTGTCATAGTTTGTTTAATATCCGCCTGGGTATATGACTATGTTGTGTAACCCTTTGTTTAAATGGTCAAGTAATACATTAGGATAAGTTACAAGGGCAATCAATGGTCCTGTATGTCTAAAAATCCAAGATGGCTTCCAATTAAGGAGTCTAAAATGGATACTGATACTCAAAAATTGACATAATCTATTTAAAATCCACTAGGGAAATATGATATTGGTGTCTACACTATAGTTTAAAGGGTTGAATAATACTTTTGGATTAGTTACAATGGTATGAAGCAGTCAGTTTTGCCTATTATTTAAAGTTGGCTTTCAAAGTGAGTCTTAAATTACTTCCATCAGCTAAACATAGTCATAATTAGGTGAACAAAATTTTCACTACATGTATTGTGGTTTGAAGGCTGAAATAATAATTGGAACAAATAAAAAAGATGGTCAGTTTCCTTTTCGTCGTAAAAAGTCCAAAGCGACTTCTAAAATTGCGTGAAAAGACTGCTGTCCCCTAATCATTAAACCATAGGATAGTCCTGAGCACAAAAATGACGTGTCTTGAAATACTTATCAGTGAATTATGGAAATTTTGAGGTGAAAGTCTACCTCATTTTTTAAAGTTTGTTTTTGGATGTTTATTTATTGTTGCATCGCTACCTAATTATGTCACTAATTCTTGTAAAACATATTTTCATGAGTCTTAGAAACAGAGGCACCAAAATAGTGGCACTAGATGAGATATGAAGTATTGTCATTTTTGTAACAATGGTAGCCAATTTGAATGTAATTTTTGGAGCGTTCTTCAATTTTTTGATAAAATGGACAACAGTGGTTCCCTGTAATCTGTCTTCACCTACATGTATATCATATGACCCTCATGAGAAAGGCACAAAAATGTTCTTACATTGTAGGTAAATAGTATATGAACTTTGCAGCCAGATTTTTAAGAAATAGCCTATTTTTAAGCCATCATTATTTTTTATTTGGGGGGGGCAAAACTGCATCACTGATAAATCTTGAAATTTTTCCAATGTAATTTTTCCCTTTGGAATCATGATTTTTCATATTTCTACCAGGAGGATATTATATGAATTTGGACCATTTCAAAGTTACAACGTCCATTATAGACCCCATTTTGGAAGGTAATCTTGAATTCTCTGACATACTCACTATCTTGTAAACATGTCCTGATTCATTATTTGCCTTGAAAGCTTTTTGATGATTTTGATTTTGAGGATTTACTTTATTTTTGGAGTTGATAGTACAACGACTGCCGTTGTGGACGCTATGTTGGATTTCCCGGTAACATTGACAACGTTTTGTAACTATAACCTGTGTCAATAGACTTTGTTTAATCCTAACATGCCTAAGTTTCATGAAATAAGACATCTAAACCCTAAAGTTATAAAATTTCAAAAACTTAACCTCGGTTAAGATTTGTTGTTGACTTCGCCGCCGCCGTCGGAAAAGCGACGTCCATGTCTTGATTCTGCTATGCAGGCGAGGAAAAAATGGCGGACATTATCGACTGACTCTCCTAAATATCCAATGTGAATATGCCAGCATTGCACCCAAATTATCAAATATTTCGCCATATTATTTATCAAATCAGCAGCTGTGAATCATGGCAGCCATCTTGGAATTAAAGATGGCTGACGAATCAATCGGACACATTATGTTTGCAACCCTGGGTATCAAAAATAACGCATAGATCCCAATTTTTTAAATACTATCACCCATAAAAATCGTCTAATATGGGAAACTGCATTAAAAATGCCGCCATTTTGTTTTTTGCCGATTTGAGGATGAAAACGTCGGAATCAAGTTTGGCAAACAGCATTTTTGGGTTCAGTACCCCTGTATTCATGGTATTACCTTAAAACAATTGATAAATCAGCATTAACACAAAATGCCTAAAGCACTTTTTCTGAGCACGTTTTTTTAAATCTGGACCTGACTATCAGCATTAAGCCCACGCTGCGTGGTCACATTGTTTGATTTGCCAAGTTCCTATTGTCTACTTGTATTCCATAATGTTCCATTAAACAAATGTATTCAGAATGCCCAGATTCTAGGTCTAATTCTAAAACATGCGCGATAGCCTGCATGTTCTTTATTTAGAATGTACTTAAATTATCCAGTTTCACATCAGAATATCAAAAATTGTCTGCTCACGCTTCACGATCGCATTATTAATGATTCCCAGTTAACTATATCCTATTTATGATTTACAAAAATTAATATGAATAGAGTGTCCCGCTATTTTAGGTCTAAAATCTCAATTTTCTTCCTCTCGCGCTTCGCGTTCGAATCAATTGTTTACTTACATACCTATCCTATTTATTTATACAAAAAGTGCTTATAAAAATGACAATTTTTTAGGTCGGAATGTCAAAAAAAAATTGCTCGTGCTTCGCGCTCGTATTATTGAAATATATACCGTCTTCGTAGGTAACTGTAAGCAGTCCTTAACAGGTCCCTTTTCGGTAATGCTGAACAGTTAATAAAAATTTCTGCTCGCGCTTGGCGTTCGCAGTAACCATCTAGTTACATACGAATCTTGTGCAGGATCACACATAACATTGCCCAGAATATCAAATTTTCAGGACAAAGCACATGCAAGTAAAAAAAAAAAAAAATCGCTCGCGCTTCGCGCTCGCACTGTATTTTTTTATAAGGATCATGGGATTATTTCATGTTTATGTTATTTTATAGAATAAAATTAAGGTGTGACTGATCGGGTAAAATATAGGTGAAGATAATTTCAGGCCCCATCCCCTATTGACGAAAGTCGGATCCGCCCTTGTTCACACACACCGGAAAAATGGTGCCCCCCTTGAAAAAACAAGGACCCCCCAGTGCCCCCCCCCAGGAAAAAAAAATCCTAGCTACGCCACTGGTAAACTGTCCTTCATGTATTTGGGGTAAACTTGTCTTTCATCTCTTTGTTGTAAACTTTCTTGACACAATCAAGACCTTCCTTGCCAAATCTACAAATAAATTAATAAAATGCAAAACTGAAACAAAAACTGTGCGACGGTATGGCCCATTTGTTATGGCATTGTGTTTATCACCCATGTTATTGCTTTGTGAAAATAAGCGAAACATTGATAGACTGAAAATAAGCATGATTTGAACAGCTAACGTAAAATTATGATTTCATCTAATCATATAAGGAAAAAAGTGTTGAATGACATCATCAGTTCGGAATACGCATGACAGTGTGCATATGACTGTTTTCACAACATATTGCTAATACAAATTTAAAATCAATAAGATTTCAACCAACAGCTTTTTAACTTGTCAAAATCACACAATTATTTGGCTTTTACTAAATATCATAAAATACAATACGTAAGTGTGTGACATCACCCCCCCCCCCCCCTCTCTCTCTCTAATTTGCCTATATGGTTGTGAGTTCTAACTTTTTAAAACCAAAATATAGTTTTTCCCGTCCAATTTCAGTTTCGCCATTGTGCATCCAATAGTACATTTTGTGCATGCAATTTAGCACACGTATTTTTTCTATTTATTTTATAACTTTCTCATGTTTATATTTTCTTCCATTTTATGGGCTCACTATGTCCATATTAAAGATAAATTCCAGTTCTGGTAACGATCTCAAAAAGACTTTTTACAGAATCTAATATAATGACCACCCAAGTGTCTGTATGAATAAGAAATATGTACCAAAGGATTCTGGAAGAAATTGTGTAATTGCTGGGAAGTAAGCAAAATAGGCGTCACTTCCGTCGGGTCTTCCAGCAATAATAATACACTGTCCCACGTGTGCCTATCTGTGTTGGCGATCTTCAGTGTGAACATTTTTCAGCGTAGATTTCAAGATTTCACAAAGTTCAGTTTAGGTAACTGTACCAGATCTAGATCCTCGATGATATACTGACAAGCCTGGTTTTACAGACTTTCTCATGAAATCAGTGTTTACTGCAACTACTTGCATTTCTCTTTAACCCTAAAAAGACTGGGGGGGGCTGATTCACCCCCCCCCCCCTGCCCTCGACATTTTTCGCAATAAATCCGCCGCTTGAAATTTTTTGACCCCGTCGCTCGCTGACTTTTTACTTTCAAGTCTCACGCAACTTTTGAGACCAAAATTGTGACCCCTGGGTACGCGATTCCGAAATTACGCAACATTTCCTAAGAGCATGCAGACCCAATGTTACTCAAAAACGTGACTGTGTACAAATCCAATGCAAATAGTGTTTTTAGCCAAAATTCATAAATGTATCATTATTTTTCCTTTTACAGCTTAAAATCAATTTATTTTGTCTGTTTTATGGTCAAAACAACGTCCCCAACAATTTCCATTGAAAAAACAATAAAAAACAAAAAGTCGAAAAACAAAGAAATACATAAGAAATTTAGAAAACAATAGAATACATAAGAAAATAAATGTGATTTTGATTTTTTTTCAAAATGAATTTGATCAGATGCCTATCTAGAGTATGTGAAATAAAAATTAGCATTTTAGGGGCATTGTTTTATTAATTAGAGCAAAGTTATGATATTACGCATAAATTAGCATAATTACTGAGCAATGAGATTTTTCGCAGAATTTGATATTATAGTTTTGTAGATAATGCCATGGGTAACGCGCGTGCCAATTTTCGTGGCGGTTGCGCGATCGACGGCCGAGATCATAAGGGAGGGCTGAATCAGCCCCCCCCCCCAGTCTTCTTTGGCATCAAAATAGCCCGGTCTATGTAGGGTTAAGTTACCGAAAAAAATATAAATATCGGATGGCGAATTAACAAAGGGAAAATTTCCTGACATTTCCCTGTTTTAATTAATATGTCTTTTTTATCTTTGTAATTTTTTGTTCTTAATGTATATTTTCTTGTATTTTGCACCATCTCTTCGATATATGCATTGACTAGAGACATAATCATAGCATGTATACAATATCATGATTATCTTCTTTCATATTTACGTTTAATGTTCTTTTTATCTCGCATCTGTTTTCATATGACTTTAATCATTTAAAACAATAATCTTTTCATCAAAACTTAAGACATTGACTTCGATTTTCTTCCCTTATATAATTCTTTTTGAACCCTTTATATTCTAAAAAAAAACGTAATAACTAAATGTATATACTTGATATGATATCGTAATTGCAGATGGTATATAACTTCCAAAATAAGCAGGCCACTGCTTTTATGTAATTTACATGATTTTTTACAAGCATCTAAAGAATAATGTAAATTGTCCAGTGCAGTTTTATGAATGGTCACTGGTCATGCTGGTGGCACACATACTGCAGGTTGGGAAAAACAAGCGAAGAATGTTTGAATATGTATTACAAGTCATATACAGTGCTAAATTGAATGCACTAGTTATGAACATGGATACCCAATAGCGAAATTGAACGCTCTGTCTTCAGTCACGTGACCTCCGGTGTTAACTTGAGTGCACTATTGCGAATCTGAATGATGTTTTCACACTTATGATTGTTCTCAGGGTGACCAGATTTCACAAAATAAAAATACAGGACAATTGACAAACGAAGATCAACAAAGAAGCCCACACAAAGTGTTAGACTTGGGAAAAAAATATAGAGAATTGGAAGAGAAGGTGAACGAAAGAATAAAGGAGAGAAAGAAAGGAAATGATTGAGAAGGAAAGAAAATAAAGGAAAACAAAAAAAAATAACAGAAAGTTAGAATAAATGAAGGATGAAAGAAATAATAAAAGGGATAAAAAAAGGTTTCCGTCATTCTTTGAAATGAATATAGAAAGAAAGAAAGAAAGAAAGAGGAAGGGAAGATGAATAAAATGTCTGAAAGACAAAATAAAGGAGAGAATTAAAGGAGGAAAGGGTGAGAAAAAGAAGGAGGAAAGAAATAATGAAGAAAATAAACAAGTTTCCTTCATTCTTTGAAAGAAAGGAAGAAAGAATAAGGGAAAAGAATAAGAATGGAAAAAATAAAGAAAGGAAGAAAGAGCGGTTCAAGGGAAGAATGAAGGGAGGAGAGAACGCAAAAAAGAGAAAATAATGGGAGGATAGAAAGACCGAAAAGAAACATGAGACGAAGAGAAAAGGAAGCCAAGGTAATTATAAGGAAAGAAAGAATGAAGGAAATAAAAAAGGATATTTGATAAAGAAGGAAAGTAAGAGAAAGAAGGAAAGAAAGAAAAATGAGCAGAGAGAGGGAAAAGAAAATGTCTATTGGAAAGAAAGAGAGGAAATAAAAATAGATGGAACAAAATAGGGCAAGCATAAAGGTTAGAGTAAGTATATTAAAGAAAGAAAAAGGGAAAAGTTCAAACTTCAAGTAAACATAATAATCCAATCATCTAATAAAAATCATAATTTTAATTGGTGTTTTTTTAAATGTATTATTGAAATTTAAGAAATAAAACGTTTTGGAAATGAATAAAATTTCAAAGTGAAACATATTGTCAAACTTAAAAATTAGGTGAAACATCGCGGCATCGTACACACCAAGACTCGAAACGAAAGCTGAAACAACTAGATCTATATGAGAAGCCAATAACTTGTTCCTCTGATTACATCTCTAAATCATTAATATGAAATCCATAGTATAATCATAAGAATTTCCCGCCGATTTTGTGATTATTTTGGTGGAAAAACTGTTTATCATGTGAGATTGTTTGCACAATTGAGAATTTGCTTCGATCCTATAGCCTAGCTAGTAGCCTGCCACACACAGGCAGGAGGCCAGTTCGTTTGCAATAATTGGGTTAGCAAGAAATCACCGCAGAACTTGCAAAAGTTTACAGTTATCGATTTAATTGTTGTCCCTGCTTCGTCAGCTGTTGGTTATTTAATGAAAATTCGTCTTTTTTGAATGTCTTATCTACATTTTGTTCAATATTCTGAAATACGGGACAAATAGGTGTCCCGGGAAGGGTTTGTCGGGACGCCGGGACACAGGAACAAAATACGGGACAATCCCGGGAAATACGGGACGTCTGGTCACCCTGATTGTTCTATAGCCAAACTGAATGCCCATTTTGATTTTTTGGCGGCCCTATGGCGATTTTGAATTACTAGTTTCAATTTTTGGTTGCTCTTTAGCGAAATTGAAAGAACTATATCTATACTTTTGCATGCACTAAGTGCGAAATTGACCGGGAAAACTTATAATTGCGTTAGTTTTTCTTATCAAGAATTTCAAACTAATGTGTGTTTAATTTTGTGTTACTTTTATTACAAATGCAGAGTTTACAAGAGGCAACCTTTTAGAAAAAAACAGCCAAGAACCAATCGGTTTTTCAATTTGATATTGCTTATGCATTTACAATAAATTCGGAAAGAATGACAGATAGAAAGTTTCATTCATTTCATTTGAATGGGCAAAAATTGCAAACAGTCGATAATAACAGGCCCAACTGGCTTGTTGGAAATTACTCTTCCAGTGAGAATTACATAAAACAAGCTAAACTGAAGTGAAGAAATAGAAACAAATTCGGTATGAGGCGATGGTGGAAGTTCTTTTTGACACTTTAAATGATTCGTTTCAATCATAGATTATGGCCTTCGATCAACATCCGTGGATTTGTTTTTCTCATTTTTAAACCTTCAAAGTAATTGGATTATACATGTTAAATGTCGTGAAGATGAAACATAATAATACTAGGTTATAGGGTTGTGCAGAAACTAAAATTGATACACCTATATTGTATTTAGTCACATTATGTTAATTATTTCATTACTCTCGCCACGTGAATATAATTGTTTCTCATGCAATGTTATTCTCATTGTACTTTCTTTTACACTTGGATAAAGCGTGAAAAATAATTTTCGTTTATTAGTACTATGCCAGTGAAAATAAATATTGTGCATGCTAGAGTATACTGTGTATAATTTGAAACTATACATGCTATACTTGTTATATAAATAGTTAACGGAAGAGGTAGGGAGAGAGGGAGTCCTAAGCTATTTTCAGGTAAAACTGTCTCCTTCCTCTTTTCAATTTCCTACCAACGACTTTAAACTTTATAGTACAGAATCTCAAAGTTTATTAGAGTTTACATGACGGAATAATAGTTTGAAACAGGGGCAGTGGATCATATTTTGGTTTGTGGGTTTGGAACAATACTGATAGTGTGATAAAAGATATAAGTCTTCGTTTGTTTGTGATATTTAAACAGTAAAATCATTGTGCAATATTGAGTTGGTATATGTTCAAAACGTTAAGAGAAATAAAAACAGGTTTTGATGAGGCTCTAACTAAAAAAAAGACGAAATTTCAAGTTGTAAAACCTGTTTTGTGGTCTGTAGTGGCGCTAATTACAACTCTTCTTTTATGTGCAGGTCATTGCAAATTAGACATCAAATTGAATTGAATTCATTTTCATACTTCGACACAAAATATAATGCCCTAAAATAAACAAACAAACAAGCCCCCCCCCCCCCCTAAAAATGTGAAACAGTTTTGTTAATAAGAATTTTCATCATTATCATTGGCTTGTCATCATGCCGGATGACTCGGCACTACATAGATAAGCGATTTTAATCAATTTTAATATAAGGCAATTGGTTACACTTCGTAATTCCAAAGCTTCGTAATTCCGAAACACGTAAATTGCCTATACCTCGATGTTCGTTAATCCGAGCATTTGTGGTGTTATTCCGACGGTTCGTTTTTCCGAAGGTTCGATAATCCGAAAACGAAATAAGGTACGTTGTTCCGAAGGTTCGATAATCCGAAAACGAAATAAGATTCGTTGTTCCGAAGGTTCGTTAATACGAAAACGAAATAAGGTTCGTTGTTCCGAAGGTTCGTTAATCCGAAAACGAAATAAGGTTCGTTGTTCCGAAGGTTCGTTAATCCGAAAACGAAATAAGGTTCGTTTTTCCGAAGGTTCGTTAATCCAAAAAAGAAATAAGGTTCGTTAATCCGAAATGAGGTTCGTTTTTCCGAAGGTTCGTTAATCCGAAAACGAAATAAGGTTCGTTAATCCGAAAACAAAATAAGGTTCGTTAATCCGAAAAAATGAAAACCGGGAAAGCAGAGGCAGAGGCAAGGGGGGGGGGGGCGGGGGACACTGTTGCCGTTCAATTGTTATGAGGATGGGAAGGCAAGGGCGGACGAACGAATTTTCGTTTGAGGGTAAAGCCAAAAAATGAAACTCATGCGTCAAAATGGACACTTTTGTGATATATTCACCTTAAGATTATCATCTGCTTGAAGTCATTGTGTTTTTGATAGTGATTAAGTAGAGAAAAAACATTTTTGAAGTGATTTCTTATTATGGTAAAACGTATATTTAGGCTTTTTTCGGGAGAGAGTATAATGAGCGAGCGGCTTGGTAAACAAATTCAAAGTTGAAGTTGTAAAACGTTTTTGGGGGTCAATTATTCATTAAATGGCATTATTGTGAGGTGTTGCGAGTGTGAATCACAAGCTAAAACTTTAGGGTATTCCAATAAAAAAAAGAAAATAAGTTTTCAAAAATCCGAGCAGATTTCTGCTGTCATTAAATAGATGTGCATCTAACTAAAAAATCAACACGAGCGCAAAACGCCAGCTTAAACATACTGACCAGAAAAGGAACCTGTGAAAGAAAGCATTTAGTGACCTCTTTAGGATGCATATTTCACCAATCGAATGAGAGTGCGAAGCGCAAGCTGAAAATTTGCAATATTCCAGCATTCATGAAAACTTAACTTAACTTGTATACTTTAAAAAGAGTATTTTATTTCGAAAAAACACGAAAAACGGGATATTTATTTTTGAAAAAGGAACTTTCCCATTTTGGAAAATATTCATTTACCTGTTTTTTGTTACATTTGTGGGGTGCAAGTGCCCCCTGCCTCCCTCCCGGCGGATCCAACTTTCGTCAAATAGGGGGGGGGGAAAAAAAATTTCAGCCATATTTTCCTCGATCGGCAGCTTAAAGTTGATTTTTGTTTGTTTCTTTGAAAGGGTAGTCCTAACAGTCAATAATTAGCTTTATACTAATAAAGTAAATATGTAATAACATGATAAACCCTTTTTAAATAATGCGAGCGCGAGCTATATATTTTTTTATATGATGGGCAATATGTTTGTGATCTTCAAAACGAGATGCCTATGTAACTAAATTTAGATAATAACTGCGAGCAAGAAGCGCAAACAGAAATTTTAAATATATAAGCTCTGACCTGATCTAAAGGGGACATTTTAAGAACTTTTTTGCAGTTAGCCATGAAGACGATGCGTGTTTCAACCAGTGGCGGCGGAACATATTTTCCTGGGGGGGGGGGGGGGCAAAGCAAAAAAAGGGGCCAATAGGGGCAATTTGGTGCAAACGTATATTTTCACCGTGAGATTATCATCTGTGTAAAGAGGTTGTGTGTTTTGTAGTAATTGAATTGAGCAAAAATTTGTAAGTGATCACTGATTGATAAATTATATATTCACGTTTCATTTCTGCGAGCGTAGCGAGCAAGCGGTTTGGGGGGAAAGAAATCAAATATGAAGATGTAAAATTCGCCTTTTTGGTCAATTACTGTTTAAAGGGCATCATTGTGAGATGCTGCGAGCGAGTCAGGTGCTCAGACTTTTGGAAATTTCATGTAGGCCTAGAATGATAATACTGATAATAATGATATAGATATTATTTACCCTGGGAAGCCACTTCAGTTCCGAAAACTGTTCTCCCAGCTATTTTTTTTTTTACAAGAATGCTTGGAATGTCCAGTTTTCAGGTTGGAAAATCGGAAAATTTTGGCTCACGTTTCTCGCTCGCATCAAGTATTGTTTATTGAGGAACTCATTCTATTCCTGGTTACAAAAAAGTATAAAATGTCCAGTTTTCAGGTGGAATATCACAAATTTTAAGCTTGCGGTTCGCGCTCTCATTATTTAGTTCGTGAGATATATATTCTATTCATGAGTCACTAAATGCAGTCCTTAAAAGATATAAACAAATTACAGCTCGCCCTCGAGTTAATTCTTTAGAAAGATACACATCTTTCTCACGATTGCAAAAAAATGCTCAGAATGTTTAAGTTCACGTCTTGTTACAAGAAATGTCTACTAGTTTGAGCTTGCGATTCGCGCTTTCAACATCTCACAAGGATCATTATTAGTATTATTTTTATTACCAGCAGAAGCTGTTATTAAAAATGACATCCCCTCCAATACAAATGCTATAGAGGTTACTCGCACGCGACCAACACACTTGATCCCCGCATCTTTAAACCATTTGCTTAGGCAGCAATTGCTCAGATAAAATCGAAATTAGCCTAAGTTGATCAGGGCGCCTATTCTTATGATATGCTTTTGGCCACAACACACGCAGGTATCATCGATCGTTATTACTATCATTGCATGATATCGTGTAATCTTGTAATGACAACACCGTTTTTGTTACCAAAATAAATAATTTTCATGTTCGGAAATACGAACCTTATTTAATTTTCGGATTAACGAACCTTATTTCGTTTACGGATTGACTAACCTTCAGAATCACGAACCTCATTTCGTTTTCGGATTAACGAACCTTCGGAATTACGAACCTTATTTCGTTTTTGGATTGACGAACCTTCGGAATTACGAACCTTATTTTGTTTTCGGATTGACGAACCTTTGGAATTACGAAGGTTCGAAATTACGAATGTATGCGGCTAGTCCACTGTTTTGATTTATATTGTTATGTGACCACAACCGCGTTGCATTTCCACCTTTTACTTTTCTTGAAGTGCGTCAATTTTTTTATGTGCTGATCTCAACATGGGACCTCTGATTTATACATCCGATCCAAGGGACGGGATCAGTGGCGGCTCCATGGCGGGAATCATTATCTTACTACCTCCCCCCCCCCCCCCCCGAAATTTTGAAGATCTGAAGAAAAAAAAATGTAAAGTACAAATTAAACAGGAGTTTTCACCCTTCAAGTTCCAGTTAGACAATTGTCCTATTCGGTCACTGTTAGCTCCAAAAAGTCACTAACATCTATTATGGCTAATTATCTCACAGTGTGTGTATCATGTTATTGGTTGAGAACTGCTAATTTAACTTGCTAAGATTTACCATCAAAATAAAATAACAAATTTTCTTGCACAATAAAAAGATAAAGAGCTCCTCTCCCTTAGACAGACAACTGAAATTATTTTATGGGGTGCCAAAAACTCCTATTTCCATGTAACCAAATTATTATAACATTTTGACATCACCTTTCACCAAAGAAAAAGCTGCATCTTCAATGCCTAATTATTTTCTAGCATCAAGGCACACTACTCAACCGGTGTGTTGGCTCCATTGCAAGAGCGTCAATAATTGGGCAAAGCAAATTTTCGGAATATTTTATTTCAAGTCTACTTCGACCAATAAAATATGGACTGGACTTTTTTTTTTACTTTAACCCTATCTAGGCCGGGGTATTTTCGGAGGTTTTTTTTTCATGCGAATTATTATTACGTAATCTTGTGATAATTTATGCGTAATTTTATGCGAAATCATACTTTTTCCTCTAACTCCATAAATAAAGCTCCAAATGTTCTAAATTTTGGCATAGAAACTTTTTGTGATGTTCTTAGCAAGTGTACATGAAAAAAATGTGATATCAGATCAATTTCTTATGCTTTATATTGTTTTTTGCAATTTCTTATGTATTTCTCTGTTTATTAGATCTTTTGTTTTTCATTGTTTCTTCAATGAAATTTGTTGGGGACTCTTCTAAGATCATAAACAGCATAAAATACATACATTTAGGCCAGCAAAACAAAAAATAATCATACATTTATGATTTTTGGTTGAAAACACAATTTACATTGACTTTGTACACGAAATCACGTTTTTGAGCAATTTTTGGTCTGACATGCACTTACATAACGTTGGGTAACTTCAGAACCGCGTACCCGGGTGAGGCAAAATTGGTCTCAAAAGCTGCTCAAGACATGAAAGTAAAAAGTCAGCGAGCAGCGCGGTCAAAAAATCGCGTGACTCGTTGAGGGGGGGGGGGCTCCGAGGCCCCCCCCCGGCCTAGATAGGGTTAAGATATAAACCAAGAAATAAACTTCACTCTGACTACCAAAATTATTCCCTGCACTGTAAAAAATATTGGGCAAAATTTTAACCAGCACGAGGGTAATTATATGTATCCAACCAATTTGGGGCAGTATTTTACCCAATGCGGGAAACATATTGTCCAGTAAGGTTAAAAAATAAGCAGAAATTACTTTAGAATGAGCAAATTTTCATCACACTGGATAAATAATAATCCCCAAAAGAAGTGCCCAATGTTGGTTGGATACATAATTACCATCATGGAGCATTTTTACCCAATATTTTTAAGAGTGTGGACAAAAAAGGTTTATTGTGTATTACAGAAATCAAATAGAATGAGTTCATGCTGTAGCTTTCATAGGCGGATCCAGGATACACAAGGGGGGGGGGGCGGAAGGAGAAGGGAAAGAAAGGTTAAGACATGAACTTGTGACATAGAAAGGTGATTCAATATCAGACAATCTTTCAGGTCATTATTTCGCTCGCACTCTGCACTCGCATTATTCATCTGGTGAGATAAGTATATATCATTTTCAGGAGTTACTGCAAATAATCCTTTCCAAGTTCCTTTTCAAGACAGAATTATTTTGTGTAAATTTCAGCTCGCGCATCGCGCTCGATTTTGTAGCTTGCAAAAAGTTTTTTCCGTCTTTGCCCCCTCCTCCCTATGTTCGTGTTCTAATGAATGTATTTTAAGATGATTTTATATTCTAAGGAGATAAGGAATTAAATTGCGAGGCCCCACGGTGTGAAAACATTCGACGACGTAAATCAGTACGTGGCTTAGGTAAATAAAAGTTTCCATTGGAGCGTAAGGAATAGTTCTGATATTACAAGAATCTTTCATGCAAGGGGCACTGAGATCATGAATGATTTTGAAAACCATGGATTGCATATGTTTTTGTTGACGACATTCTAAAAATTCCCAGTTTAATATGATGTTGAGTTCGATATATTTGTTTTATATGAGTATTATTCTTCCAGCTCCTGTTTTGCATCTTTTGCAATTGTGTACTGACACATCGCACACTACAGACAGTATAGTAAAAAATATGAAGAATAATAATTGATTGGTAAATACATTTCAAGCTAGCCTTATTGTAGAAGACGGCCCAAAAAACGTTTCATCATCATCATCATCATCATCATCTGTACGGGAGGGTAGGTAATCCTGTACATCTCCCGGCCGTAAACACTTGATGCATAATGCGGGCGTACACGTCAGACAATTTAAATGTCTGCTTCACCAAAATAATTTAATCCGTGTTTGAATGGGTTGATGCTGGAGGACATTAATAGTATTGCAGGCAAACTATCCAAAATGATTGGATCACTTTTGAGTTAGCTTACTCGAAATTATGTTTGTCCCAATTTAAATGATGATCATCATACCCCGAGGGGGGGGGGGGCACTTCCATTCACAAGTGGATACCATGCGCGACCATGGGGTCTCGAAAAGCACCCTAAACACGTAATTTCCATTTTCTGAAAATGCACCCCTTAACAAGTATTGGCGTTTGAAACCCTACCCTTAACAAGTATTGGAAACAAAACGATACTCTTGGCAAATGTTCCCTGAAATGAACCCCTAAACAAGTAAAGGAATGTTTCAGTTATTGTTACGGGTCCTTCGGTCGTCGGTTTTACCTTATTTGGTTTAGTACGACCCCACCTTCTACACCTCGCGCAAATCGGACCCTAAACACGAAGTGTTGGGGCAAAAAAGACATCCTTTATAAATCATTCTATCTTTGTTTTATCATCCCCGCAAATTCGACCCTAAACACGTAATTTTCCTAGCGAAATAGATACCCTTTTTTCATTATTTTTGTGTTTTTGACACCCTTATCACGTTACGTACGTAACGTGCCCTATCGTGAAAAAGACATCCTTTTTACTAACCCAGGGGGCTCCCGGCCGCGTAGCGGCCGGGAGCCCCCTGGGTTACCTTTTACGTGTTTTTTTGGTCGCGCATGGTATCTATGCACTCGTCAATGTAAGTGCCCCCCCCCCCCCCCCCGGGTCAATAATCACTCCAATATATTTTGCACTTTCTTTAGGTAATGTTTGACTATACTGAATCAGAAGCTCATAGGCCCGAGAAAGTCAATGATGGTAGAAGTTGGTACTGGTACATCGCCCTCATTGTACAGCTACATGACTGTTTTAGCTGAGAAGCTACGTACGGTACGCGTATTTTTTATTTACACCACTGCTCCGCCAAAGTTCCAAAAAATACGAAAGAAACGGCTCGCGGGCAAGTCTAATCTGTGCGCTCAAGTAAAGCTCTCGGAATTCTCGCGAAGTTGAATGATAAACCTGATCCAAAACCACCTGAAGTCATCCCGTTACCACATTATTTTCTTAGGGTTATTGTTGATATTATGGAAACGGGTTCTAAAACCATTTGAATTTGTTACAGAGCTGATATGTGATTTTGTATTGAAAATGAATGTGTAAAAGATATTGTCTATACGAACATGACGAATTGACGTTGAGCCAATATATTAAGTGCTGAGAGAAAGTGTGCGGGCATTGTATTTTGCCTATAGGCCTTCTAGTATTGACTTGTTCGAGGTTTTCCCAACCTGAAATACTTTTGCAGCAATGCTTGGCAGTATACCTTTTGGAAAAAGTTCAGTAGTAGCTGTGATATTTTAATGACCGAGAAAAATTAAAAGCCAAAGAGAGGGGAAGGGGAGAGTTTGAAGGAATGGGTGAGAAGGAGATTGATTTGGAAAATGATACTGTGAAGAAAAAAATAAATAAAAAAATGGGCCTTAAGCAAAAGGGAGAATAAAAAAAATAAACTTTTGGGCCTTAAGCAAGAGGGAGAATAAAAGAAGAGTCTACCACTAAGCAGAAAAATCAGATGAGCAAAACAAAAAACATTTGAGGAAAATTGGACAACTCAGAAAAGCAAGTTGTGAAATTTTAATCATAATAAAAATTATGAAAAAATGGGGAAATCACAAGACAAATTGCCGATTTTATGAAGTCATGGATGCACCACTAACCATTATTTTGTTTACAAATGTATTTATACTGCAAAAATTCATTATTTGACCAATTACATGATTTTTTCAGAACTCGAATAAGTTTCATTGTTATGTATATGAACTCAAAATATTGAGCTTTACTATACTTTTGTACCTTTACTCTCTCAATAATCATTATGAATCATAAATTCATATTTTCAAGGTTGTTAAATAAAACTATACAGTCTGTAATAAAGGAAACACGAAAACATTTCTATTATCTAGATGATCCTAGCTGGAAAAAGTTTTGAGGAAATCAAAATTTCGGAAAAAGTTAAATTTTGTAGTATAAAATAAATGGTTAGTCGTGCACCTATATTATGATGGCGGCAAGTTGGCAATTGCCTAGTGATATTGATTTCATTAAAAATTCATAACATTCTTATTAGTTGTCCGATTTCCCTCAAAGTGACTTTTAGTTCTGTTATCTGATTTTTCTTGTCCTGTTGAAAAAAAAGTTATTTTGGGGTATAGACTTTCCTTTTAAAAAAGAATTGAGAAAGAAAAAAAAGAAAGAAAGAAAGAAAGAAAGGAAGAAAGAAAGAAAGAATGAAAGAAAGAAAAGAGAGGTACAGAGAGATCTTATCTGCCAAATAAAAATAATGATGATAATAATAATGATAGTAATACTGATGATGATAATAATATTAATGATAATAATAATAATAATGATAATAGTAATAATGATATTAATAATGAATAGCTAGAGAAAAACAAAAGTATCAAGGTGTGCATATCAATAAATAGGCCTATACAGACAAAATTCATCGACAAAATGTGCCTAATTTAATGACAACAAAATAAAGGTCTTTTGAGTTGAGCAAAAAGCAAGAGAGCAATGTGGAGACCACTGTTGCCCCAAAACAGACAGAAGAATCACCTAGAGAGAGCGAGAGAGAGCCAGGTGAGTGCTGAATATCAGAGAAGTGAAAATTTTAGACGAAGAAAATAAATCTAGTCTAGCTGCAGCTATTAAAGAACCCTAGTTCTTTGTTTCATGCATCTGAATGTCTGGAGGTGCAATAACTACGAAAAAATGCTCATACGATTCCTACACTATTGTAGAATTGATATGAAATGCAAGCGGATAAGGTCCCAACAAACTAAACGCTTTAAAAAAAGCTATACATTGAAACCAGAAGAGTTTTTTTAAGTACTATAAGTTACTGTGAAAGAAATCAATGAGATGTCACAGTGCACGACGAAACGTGTGTGGTCAACGTGTTAGACTCTTGCGCGAGCCGTTTCTGTGGGGGTTTTCAATATTTTGGCGGAGCAGTGGTGTAAATAAAAAATACGCGTACGGTACATGTACTGAGCTAGCTAGCTTGCTGTATGCATTTAAGCGAGAGTAAACCGGTGGAGAGAGAGCTTGGGACCTGAAGAGGTAAATAAAATAGGCAGTGTATACAGCCACACGCGTGTGTCTTTACCATCCAGCCACACGCGTGTGGTTATATCCAGAACACCTATCTGTGGATACCGCCACACGCCGCCAGTAATAACAGTAAAACGCGTATGTAGGTCTGACCGTCTATATCACGATCAAAATAACCTCATTTCTTCATTAAATTCTTACATTCTAAACCACTCTGATTTCTTTAAATCGTTTCAATTTCATTCTCACCGTCTTCTTTCCTTGCTTTTCTTGTCTTGTTACAAAAGGCCGCCTGTTAAATAGCAAATTTCCACACTTTTTCTACTTGTGTCGATTCTCTACTGACTCTAGGCTATGTGCGTGTACGTGCGTACGTACGAAACTCGGGATTCGTGCATGCTTAACGCTTGGTACGAAAATTATTCGTACCAAACGTAAACGTAACCCAAACTGTGTATGTCTACTGCGCTGCGCTAACCCTGTATGGGTCTGCCACCGTACCGCGAAGGAAGCCAGAATCGACACAAGTAGAAAAAGAGAATTTGCTGTTAAACAGACGACCGTTTGTAACAAGACAAGAAAAGCAAGGAGAGAAGACGGTGAGAATGAAATGATCTAAGGATATCAAAGGGGTTTAGAATGTAAGAATTTAATGAAGAAATGAGGTTATTTTGATCGTGATATAGACGGTCAGACCTACATACGTGTTTTACTGTTATTACTGGCAGCGTGTGGCGGTATCCACAGATAGGTGTTCTAATTCTGGATATAACCACACGCGTGTGGCTGGATGGTAAAGACACACGCGTGTGGCTGTATACACTGCCAATAAAATAAGGTTATGAACGCTATCTATATATCTACTGATATAACTCTATAGTGATTAATATTCAAGCTTTACGGAATTCGATTTGTATTTGTTTTAGCACCTCTAATGTGTTGAAATTAGTGAAGTAAGTGTGAGATAAATTGATTAAATTGCGAACATCTGTTTACGAGATGGCATCGTAATTGTGACTTTGTGTAATTGACAGCCGGCTGGCGCTGGTACCTACTACTAAAGTACTAGACCTCGGCTCTGTTTACGTTTGTGTACTGTATTGATCGAGCTGGCCAGGGTCTATATACGACAAAACGTTATTGTCTTGTCTTGTCTTTCCGTTAATGTCCACAATCATTGTCTTCTTGTCTTTCGGTTAATGCCCACATATGGGCATTTTCACGGTAACTGACATTACATGGCACGATGTTTTCACACCTTTCATTTTGTGTATCTCTACTCTATACTCTAGATCTAAACAACAAATGATGGGAGTTTGCTTTTGATACAGTTAGTAAAGTGAACCTTGCTGTATACTCTGATACTAAGTTTTCCTATGTAACCACATTTTTTTAAGGCATCAGCAAGCAAAAATGTGTTGGTAACTGACATTACGCAAATGAAAGGACATGCAATTTCAGGGTGTTCATTCAAATTGAAATATCTCATGTCCCTGAGAGTGAGAAGATGTTAATATACCTCCAGCTCCATTACTAGTGTCAAAATATTAAACAATTCGTTTTTGTCTTTTGGGGGCTACAACCATGCTGGTAACTGACATTACACTTAATTTGCCATAGAGATATTACACATTGAAGTCAAATCATTGGGAATGATGTGGAATCATTGTGTTGTATCTTCTGTGCAGGCTGGGCCTCACATGAAAGTGAGCTTGATGTGGAAGTATACCCGTCTTTTACCCAAGTTTCTAAGAACATTTCAATGAAAAATCTTTTTCTTAATTCCTTTCTTTGATTTGAAATTTTTTTTATCATTACTTGTCGGTATTAACATTTACCAGTGCTATATGATTTTCAAAGGGATAACTTTCTTGGTACTTATGTGTATAAGGCTTTTAAAGTCATAAAAGTTTCATAATACTTCACATTTTTAATCATCAAAAGATAAATGTATGTTTTTACTTACTCGGGAGGGGGGGGGGGTCATAGCAGCTACATGTTTTCCTATAGTAATTTAATATTACATTGACTTTACACATAGATTTTTCTGACTATACACCCATAATATATTCATCAGTTTTATAAATACCAATTGAATTTTTAAACCTTTTCCTTCTCCAACCTCCCCCTCCCCTCAAAAAAGGCAAAATGAATAAGGGTCTCCTCCCCTTGACTACATGTACCCTGTAACCCCTCCCCCGAATCTCATTCAACCATGTAGTTTTATTGATTTCTATTATGGTCAGTGCAAGCAATGCTTGTTAATATCTGTCAGATTTCAATTCTCTTCATAATTTGTTTGATAATTTTCTTTGCTAATTTCTTTTTCAAGCTGTCAACAAAAAATAAACTCCAGCTTCGAAACTGAATCTGAATTATTTTTAAATTAGAAAAAAACAAAACACAGTTTTAGTAGATCCATGCAACATTGATCACAACTGTCAAATTTCATTTTTCATCTATACTCGTAAACCAACAACAAAAATTGTATCACACATCCACACTACTAATACCCTTTTTACACAGGATTTTCTTAGCCCCGGACTATCGCTAGCCCCGTACTATCCTTAACCCCGTACTATTTTTTTTCCTTTTCACACATGCCAAATTGTTATTGCTAACCCCGGATAAGGAATGATTGCTTTTCACACACGAAACTCGCTAACCCCGGACTAGTGGTTTTTGTCGATCATTCGTAGTACAAGTACTTCACTCGTACACTTTTTACACACGCTAAAATTTCCTTAACCCCGTACTATAGGTGGGGCTAAATTGCCATTTAGCCCCACCTATAGTACGGGGTTAAGCTTAGCCCACTTTCGTTTTACACTAGCGATCTTAACCCCGTACTATCGCTCTTAGCACCGCAATTGCTGGGATAACCCTGCTTTTTTGCAGGGCCAAATAATCCCGTACTAAAGGTGGGGTTAGCCCACTTTGCAAAAATGCTGTGTGAAAAGAAAGTGGGCTAAGCTTAACCCCGTACTATAGGTGGGGCTAAATGGCAATTTAGCCCCACCTATAGTACGGGGTTAAGGAAATTTTAGCCTGTGTAAAAAGGGTATAACAGGCATAAAACCAGGAATTTACTTTTAGCGAGGCAATGCTCAAAAGAATCCTAGAAACTAAAAAAGAGACACTGGAAATACCCTTCATCAAAATGTTAAGCTAAAAAATGTTGCAGATTTAGGCAATAGGTTTGGAAAAGTACCCCCTCCCCCCCCCCCCCGAAAACCAAACAAAAATCTACTGATACAAACAATTACGTACTTGGTAAGTGCATGTACAAAACAATTTCATTGTAATTTTTTTTGCATGATGGGAATGCAACTTCCTTCATAATTTCATACAGTATTCCTTGTGAACTATACCTTTTAAAAGTCAGTAGCAAGCTCCTTCTGGTGTGACTTTTAAAGTGAGAGACTTCAATAACAAGTATACAATACACCGGGTGAACACCCTTCTCTTTTACGAATATATTGGTTTTAACGTGCATAGGTTGTGACTCTCCTATATGGTACGCTGGACCAACATTTGCGTCCTTTCCGATGGACGGAGTGTTTACCGACTGCATTCTCACCTGCACTGAATACAGTGGTGAGGCACGCTAACACACAATGCTAGAGCATCAGATTTTTTTGTTAGATGCATTTCGGCATGAGCGGGATTCGAACCCCTCACATTGAGATCTACGATCTTATCCGAAACATGCGCTCTAACCGACTGAGCTACGCTGCCTCCCTGTTCCAACATGACATTGTGAAATGTCCAACTCTACCTCCAGGTCGCTCAAGTCAAGACCAGAGTGACATGACAGCATTAAATTCTCTACCATTTATTTTGTCAGGGTGTGCGCTAATTCTTTCCAATTCTACTCGTACTTGTCCTAGCACACTACTACGATGTTAACCCTGGACTTGTCCGTGTAATACTAGGCAGACACATACTCTCCAAAATGGGGTAGAATGGGGTCGCATAGCACTCCAAATAAAAGGGGGAAAAATAAATTATATGCACTTACCTTGATTATGAATCTATCGTGACACAGAATCCTGATGTCGAGGCACAAACTGGAACCTCGAAAAAAGGAAAAGTTCTGTCTTGTTCGTCAAGAATTGAAAACAAAATGGCTGATTGATACCGAGAACGAACGTGACGAGGTCTAACTTTTCCTTTTTTTGAGGGTCCAGTTTGTGCCTCGACCACAGGATTCTGTTTTTCAGACCATGAGGGTGACATTGTGCTTTCAAAGCAACAACAAATCATAACCCTTTCAACAATTTTTTTTTTTCAGGTTGTGCATTGGAATGAAGACATTGCTTTGAGAATGGGATCAACAGACAAGGATGCTTGACCTCTGACCTACTCACCAAAATCACAAACATACATGTAGATCAGGACTGGGGAGAAGTATGCTTTGAGAAACTGGAAAAGTGCTATTTGTAACCATTTCTCAGAAGCTGGTTAATAAATTCACAGGCCATCTGATAATGAGATTCCTCTGTTAAAATATAACTTTACCTACAACTTCCCTATGTATTATTATCTAGATGAGTGACAGTACTAAATTTATTATTCCAACATTAAAGTGAGATTCAACTGATATTTATGAATATTGAAAGAAATTAATCTCGCCAAGATGACCAATATCTACGTGTATGTTCTCCTTCATGTGGTATGTGTGATGTTGTGGAACTTTTTGTCCATGTCGGATGCAAGAAATTACTACTATCAACCTTTCTCTCGGAGTAGAACACAATATACAAGACAAGAGAATGATTACTACACAATGGACATCCTCATGCCTGGAGTGAAACCATCAAGAGTAAGTCAAGGGTTATATGTAGGCCTACATGTAAATGTAGAAGTGTTTCTAAAAAAAGGGTGTGGTAACCAAAGTTTAAAGGTCAGCTATTGAAGGAATAAATGATGTACATGTATTCTTGTGAATTTTATTCTTCACAACTGAGAAACTTTAAAAGTCAACTTTAATTTGACACCTTGCCCATGTCACAGAGTTCCATACATGTATGGTCCTTAAAATGGGAAGGGTACAGAACCTACTTTTTCCAAGTTTTTGGTTTTTGATAACAAACTGCAAAGAACCCACTTTGTTGTAAGGTTTGGGTTTCATCAGAGTTTTTCCCTGCAAATTTATATGTTATTCCTTTTCTATTTTTTGGCAAAAAGAAGCTGCTGTAAACTGCTTATCTAAAAAAAGAGCCAATGGAGTAAATAAGAGAGTCAAAAGGGGCCTAAGCTTTCGATCCTAGCAGAATCTTCTTCGGAGGCAAATGGCAAACATATAAGGTGGAACAACCATGATATAGACCACAGACCTTCAACAGCAACACTGGAACAAGGAGACAAAACACCAATCAGGTTAATGAAGGGGATGAAAGAAAAGGAGTAGGCAGACACAAAGGGTAGTGTGAGTAAGGTGAAAGAAAGACCTCAAACCAAGAGGGATTAAGATAATGAGGCAGGCAACATCAAACAGGATCTGGAACAAAACAGTGATAGAGGGTATGAGGAAGATATGAATAACAAGAGAATTAGTGAGAGGTGGGTCAAACAGGTAACAAAGAAAGGCATAATAAACTGGTGCATAAGATTGGGGAAAAAAGGGAAAGAGAAGGGAACAACTGATAATGTGCAAAAAACATAAGTATGTATGATAGAGCATTCAACAAACTAAGAGAAGAAAGTAAGTGTAAAAATAAATCTGTAAGTATAAAAGTATATAAATATATCCAAAATGAAAAAATAATATATATAAAAATGGTGTAACTGATATTGTAATCTGCTGGGTGTGAGGGGAAAAAACAGAAGACTATATAGTAGGGAAAAAAACCCTGTATATATGGAAGGGAACCAAATTGCCCAAAAGGGTAAAAGCAAATTAAGAAGCTGATGCTGTATGAGAGAGGGGTGTATTGAGAAGAAAAAAACTAAACATAGTAAACATGAAAAAAAGCAAAATAAATAAGTGGTAAATCTAATCTAATCAAGATGGAAAGTGCGCTATATAAATCTTATGTAAACATACTTTTTTGGGGAAAAGTGGTGTCATCTAAATTAGGTCTTGTCCAAGGATGGAATGTCCCATACTTGAGGATTTTTCAAAAGTTATTTCTCATAATACAATTCTTGTATTGTTGCATCTCTGGAAAGTTCTAATTTATTATGTATGAAAATGTGTACCATAAAACGTTTCAAGAATATAGTTAACTTTTTAATTAAAAGTTAATTAAAAATTTGTTATGTATGGGACATTAACACACAATGTCAATAGGGAGATTTGTGTACAAAGTGAAGGTAGACAAACAAATTTAAAGAGTGCTCTAAAAAGTGATTATTGAACTTTTCTTCAGTATTTAAAGACGGATTTGTTATGAATACTGATTAATGAAAACAATCAAAGCAAAAAATTGTAAAAATGGAAAAATGTGAAGAAAGAAATAGAAATACATACTAAAGTAATTCATGAAACCATGAAAAACAAGAACAAAAAATTGTTGAAATGGCTAATTTCCGTTTCAGTCATATCATATGTCTCAATAGAACAAATAACTCTTATTTCCATATTTTGAATTATTTTAATTTTTGAAATTATTTGGAAAACTGTGTGTGTTCTCTATTGGGACAAACTAGTAACTGTATATGTAGCATGTCATTAATTAGAGGGATTTGGCTTATGACATGAAACTTGCCTGTAGAGTGTTGTGACTTATCACACTAAGTTACAAGTTGTCAGATGAAACACTTTTAGAGGGGATCAGGACAACTGCCCTCAGGATAATTACCCCCCCTGGACAACTACCCCCAGACAACTATCCCTTGGACAATTACTCCCCAGACAGTTACCCCCCCCCCCGACAATTACCCCCTGGACAACTACCCCCGGACAACTATCCCCCAGAAAATTACCCCTGGACAATTCCCCCCGGACAATTACCCCTGGACAATAACCCCCGAAAACAATTACCCCCTGAGGTCAATTACCCCTGGACAATTGCCCCCAAGGAAAATTACCCCCTGGACAATTACCCCCAGAAAATCCCCCCTTCTCTCCAGCATCAATTCTAATTCTGTCCTCTGGGGTTATTGTCCAGGGGCGGTATTCTGAAAGCTCAATTAACGCTCAATTAGCATTTTGGTATTCTGAAAAAATGCCCCTTTCCTTATTTGGCAGGCTTATTTGGCGGTGCGCGCACTTGCAAGAGTACGCGTAATGACCGCACGTAGACTTAATTGAGTAGTTACGAGACTTTTGGTATTCTGAAAAGTCTCATAGCGCTCAATTAGCGGACTTTAGATAATGATGATAAGAGGTCCATTAAGTCTCATCATATCTTGCTAAATGTGGCTTTCATTTCGTATAAATATTGTCAAATCGGTTTAATACTGCGACCAAAATTAGGAGGAATGAAGAGAATAAGAGAGGGGTATAAAAAGGGAATTAGAATAAAGAGGGAAAAGGTAACAGTATATAGAAACAAGTAAAAGGACTATATTTGGTAATAAAGAAATTGGAAAAAGGGGAAAAGGAGACAGAAATTGTGTACTTATAGGGGAAATATGACTATTATTTTGTCTATATTTTATCAGCATCATAAACTATTTTGTTTTTGCACACTATTTTGACAATAATGAGATTGCCAAATCATGGTAGATGCAGCAATTTGCAGGGGTGATTTAAGCCTTGTTTCTGACAATGAAAAAATAAGCATACCGGCAGACCCTTTTAGTACAACGAATATAGAACAAAATACAAAAGAAAAAAATAGTGAGTGATGCCATCGTTTTCCCCACCTATAAAAACCTATATATGTCATGTTTTCACACCAAATTTTAATAAAATTTCGGCTTTTTTTTAATTATGCTTGTTTGATTTTTGAAATATTTTTATTCAAATCGGCTTTTTTTAATTATGCTTGTTGGAGAAGATTTCTCATATATTGAAAAGTACGTAGTTTTTAAAATAAGTAGGAATTAAGTTAAAGAAGACCTCCCCCTCCCATCATGACCCCGAGACAGAAGCAAATAAAATATTGTAAAAAAAAAGGAAAAAAAAGAAAGCTACAAATGGATTCAAATAGGGGGTGTGAAAATCAGAACTCGTTCGAAAAAAGAGAAAAGCACAAAGGTACAATAAACGTGATAAATGAGAGAGAAAGAGAAAAGACAACAGTTAATTTCAACACCATAACGAACCTCTAATCTCCAATGCAAATGCTGTTAGCATTATTTTTCAGCAAAATTCTTTGTATCAAGATCGTGGTGCAGTGCACCTGCAGCAGCCGGCTAGCCGGGTGCTGCGCTGCAAGCCAGCAAAGTGAAGAGACACTGCGCGCTAGGAGAACGTTTTACATTGTAAGAGTGCATTTGATTGGCTAATTCGGCTCAGTAGGGGAGTGGCCTAAAGTGATTATTGAGCGCTAATAGTAGAAACTTACGAGACTTTTCAGAATACCCCCCAGGGGTAATTTTCTGGGGGGGTAATTGTCCGGGGGTAGTTGTCTTTGGGGTATTCCGGGGGGTAGTTGTCCGGGGAATAACTGTCCGGTGGTAATCGTTCTTGGGGGTAATTGTCCTCGGGGGTAATTGTACGGGGGTAGTTGTCCGGGGGATAACTGTCCAGGGGGGTAATTTTCCAGGGGAAATAATAGTCCGGGAGGGGTTATTTTCTGGGGGGTACATGTAGTTGTCCGGGGGGTAGTTGTCCGGGGAATAACTGTCCGGGGTAATTGTTCTCGGGGGTAATTGTCCTCGGGGGTAAATGTCTGGGGGGTAGTTGTCCGGGGGATAATTGTTCGGGGGATAACTGTCCGGGGGATAACTGTCCAGGGGGGTAATTGTCCTCGGGGGGGTGATTGTCCGGGGGGGGGGGGTAATTGTCCTCGGGGGGTAAATTGTCCTAGAACCCTTTCAGAGTATTCTCAACTTTAAAAAAAATGTTCTAAAAATTGTCTTTTTTTCTGCGTCCCATATGTAATGGCACATCTCTTTCTCTAGAAGGTCAAGGTCACATGTCACCATTTTTTGTGTTCTGTTTACCATCATGAGGGTGTTCAATCTAATGAAAGTCCTTAAACACTATTTTTCACGTCATTAAACCCTCTGAAATGTCCCTTACGTAACGCGGGCGAATTCTTGGACTTGCCCAGTTATCTTTGGTGCGATATGAAAGCCCCAAATAAATGTTGAATTTTTAAATTTCATTTATAAAAATTTGATATGCAAATTTATGCTAATTTAGGGCACCTATTTTAACAGTTTAACAGTTTATGTTAATTTGTCTTGTTTTATCCATATATGTTTGATTTTTCTGTACTTGTATTTTAGTGTTTTCTTTTGTTCCACTTTATATGTTTGTCATTTTGCCTCCGAAGAAGATCCTGCTAGGATCGAAAGCTTAGGCCCCTTTTGACTCTCTAATTTACTCCATTGGCTCTTTTTTTTAGATACAGTGTAAGCAGTTTTCAGCAGCTTCTTTTGCCATTGATCTCCTTTTCTGCTGTTGTATCACTCCCATGTGATCCTCCTTATCTAATTTGTCTTGTTTTATCCATATATGTTTGATTTTTCTGTACTTGTATTTTAGTGTTTTCTTTTGTTCCACTTTATATGTTTGTCATTTTGCCTCCGAAGACGATTCTGCTAGGATCGAAAGCTTAGGCCCCTTTTGACTCTCTAATTTACTCCATTGGCTCTTTTTTTAGAAAAGCAGTTTTCAGCAGCTTCTTTTGCCAGTTTATGTTACAATTTATTTGGATGTTTGGGATAAAAAGAAGCATAATTATATATTTTACAAAAAAATGTTTTATAGTTTTGTAAACTATTAAAATTTAAGAGCCGGGGGGTACCCATCTCAACATCTACTAGTATGTGTTTTTTTTATTCATGAAATTAATTATTTATAATTTATTTTCCCAGCAATTGAATGCTCCAGTCTTCATGGTTTAGGTATACATGGTTTTACTTCTGCTATTATTTTGATTATTTTTAATCATGCTTTTTTGTGACTAAGGCTTTGATATGAAGGGTTTCTACATACTTAAGAAGCCTTTTGTGAAATTTAGGAAGCTTTTTGTGAAATGGGTTTGGTGTTAAAGATCTACATGTATCTAATAGTGGTTGGTGGATAAAGTTATTCTCGAGGTTCTCGAGAGAAACGGGCCCCCAGGAGTAAGCTGGCTTGTAGTGTACATGGACATCCCATATTTATAAACTTAAATTAATACATGAATACCAAATTAATTCTGTCCTGTGGTCAATTTATTTGCTTTCATCATGACCTACATGTCCTTTTGATGTGTCGGCCTTACACTGTACAGTAGGCCCTACATTGTACAGTGCTTGACCATGCATCATGTATATAAAATTGATTTTATAATGCCACACACATTCCCTTCTCTCCGGAATCAGTACTCAATCACAAAACTGTGTAAACAGCATGCACTGGAGGACCAATGATGTCATATTGATATCACCATGGAAACTGTTCTACATGATGGTCACTGAGTAGATGGGTGTATAATGCTCCTGTATATTTTGCTAAATATTGTTTTATCTTGACAGGCTTGTGTGAATTTCATCATGCATACTGCACATTATGTATGCAGGTGTACCAAAGGTACTGATTATTGTCTCGCCTGCTTAGCGGAGCGAGACATACTTGTAGCCTATCACTATTTCCGGCGTCGGCGGCGTCATCAACAATTGTGTTCTACACCCAATAACTTCCTATAGCTTCGAGGTGGGATCACCAAATTCATACCAAAGGTCCATCTCCTGAAGGCACAGGTCAAGTTCGAATATGAGTCGAATTTGAATAAGGTCAAAGGTCAATGAATTATCCATGACTGGCACTGTGCTGTGTTGTACACCTAATAACTTTCTATAGCTTCGAGGTGAGATCGCCAAATTCATTACAGAGGTCCATCTCTTGAAGGTGCAGGTCATGTTCAAATGTGAGACGAATTTGAATAAGGTCAAAGGTCAATGAACTTTCCATGACTGGCACTGGCTGTGCTGTACACAGAATACTTTCTATATCTTTGAGGTAGGATTGCCAAATTCATACAAGAGGTCCATCTCTTGAAGGTGCAGGTCAAGTTCAAATGTGAGTTGAATTTGATCAAGGTCAAAGGTCAATGAACTTTCCATGACTGGCACTGCTGTGTTGTACACATAATAAATTTTTATATCTTCGAGGTAGGATTGCCAAATTCATACTAGAGGTCCATATCTTGAAGGTGCATGCATGTCAAATTCGAATGCGAGGTGAATTTAATTAAGGTCAAAGGTCAATGAACTTTCAATGACTGGCACTGTGCTGTGTTGTACACACAATAACTTTCTATAGCTTTGAAACAGGTATTAAAGATATCTGACTGTTACTGTATGTTCGGATGCTTTTTGTATGATCTTTTTGTTCCATTAATGACATGACCTACATGTACATGTATAGTTTTGACATGCAGTCTCTTCATGACTGCAATATGCAGGCGAGACAAGTCAGACAACACTTGGCGTTTGCCTTGTAAAAAGAAAGATTTGCTTGGTATTAAAACAAACCTGGTAATTTTGCAAAGTTTAAAGGTCTTCGTTCTTTTATATTTGTTACTTTCTCAAGGCCAATGGCATACATTGTACTTTTAATATGCAGTTCATATTTTCATTGCAATTTCTTGAATTGTATATGTCCTATGTTGTAAAATTGTGTTTTGGTATAAGTCAATAAAAGAAACATGAAACAAAATGAAATGGAGTAGAGTACGAACCCAAACACTTCAAATATTGTGAGGTACTGAGGTACATGTACATACTTGTAGGCCTACATGAGCAATGTACATGTATGATGAAACCTTAGATTAATTTGATCTTGGGCAACTCCTCTCATCATAAAGGTAAAAATGTGATTTTTTTTGTGCAGGTTATGTGTATGGCATGTATATATATTATAATTTACTTTCACATTCCTCTTTCAGCCTGAAGAGTATCTCTGCTATGCTTTAGCTGCTCCACCAAGAGATTCTTATATTGGTAAGTCCTACAACAATTGTCTGCTCATATTACTAACCCTAGTCTGACAAGTTGATGCTCCAATTAATAATTCTTCAGTACAAAGTTGCAATCTGGATAATCTAAATTTAATTACTTTTTTCTCTGTAATTTTTTAAAGTTGCAAAGGGGATTAACACTTCATTTTGTTTGTGGAAAAAAAAGTATAGAAACATGTTGATGAGAAGTTTGATTAGTCATTATATTCATTTCCATTTGAGCTGGCAAAACCATAAGGCATCAATGCTCCCAAACTACTGAACAATATTCCATTTTCTATAAAAGCAGAGTAAAACAAACCTGTTATCAGCCGAGGGCACTACAAATCATTTCCCTTCAATATCAAGAATAAGGCCTTCTAAAAATCCACCCAATCTAAATTTTTTTACAGCCAATGTTTGGCTCACTCAAAACCTTTATTTTGTTATGGCCATCAAATTTATTAGTTAGTGATACACGTGTAGAAGCACATGTGTCTTTAAAATGTAAAAAAAATACATACTTGTACTACATATTCAGATCTAGCATGATTGATTTTATTTTAATTTGTTGAAATTTACAGTAAGTTTTGAGCCGAGAGCATCGATGAAAACCATACATCACATGCTTGTATATGGATGTACAAATATACCTAACAATGAAGGGGAAGTTGAGTAAGTATCATTCTTTATCGTATTGTTTCTGTAATGCTCTCCATGATGGCAAGAAATAACAAAAATGAAAGAGTGCACTTGTATTTTAATTGAATGATACATTTCTTTTGTCAAATATTATCTTTACCAGAATAAAACATACCAAATCATTTCACAGTACTTTATACTAGGTTTTCTTTTGCTTTTCGTTTGTTTTGCTTTTAAATAATTTGTTTTGTTTAGTGTATTGGTATATGGGAGCTACATGTACATGTAGGAGTTGCTTATTTTAAATTGTATTCGGTTTTACAAACTTTTAGTCAGTTTTACATGTCTCCTCTCTTAAAACCTGATTGTTCTAGGATCCATATTGCTGCATTAGCCAAACACAGCAATACACCACCTATTAATCACACCATACACAGCAATATATTTGGTTGCAATCACACTTTGCCTTTGAGCTCAATCAGAACTCATACAAAGTTGCAGGCAGGATTTCAAGCAAGGTGTTGCGAGCTAGAACAAGGTAATTCATGGTTAATGGATCACAAACACTGTGTTAATATCTGCCGCTCGCTGTTGATCGTGCTTGCTTGTTTCCACTTGTATTGGTTGTATAAATTTTGGTTGTGTCTGGTTGCGTTCAGTTGGGAATGTTTCTAAAACTTTCAAACTACTGCTCAGCGGAGCTGGTCTGCAGATTGACTTCTTATTGACACGTTAAATACTGCGTTGTGTTGCATTGACCGTGTTAGTCTGTTTTCAGCCAAGCTGCAGCTGAATGCAAGCCCAAAATGCAAAGGGGTGAGCCAGGCTTCATAAGTGTTCTCCTAATTCTGAATTTTTTTCATATTATTGGGTGACGGTATCTACCATGTTTAATACTACATGTACATCTATGCACTAATGAAGTCACTTTTATTATTTACCTTCATTTTTTTCAGTAAATGTCAGGGGAGTCCTTGTTTAGGGAAGAGTAACATCATGTTTGGATGGGCTAGAGATGCTGCATCTCCCAATATACCTCAAGGTGAGAGAAATTGTATTATTGATCACACTTTTCTAATGATGATACTACATGTAGGTCATGTAATTTTGTAGTATTATTTGGTTAAAGTTTATATGCTTTTGCTTCTTTATTAGTGTAGGTTATGAATGATTCTGACGATGCTCTTGAATGAATGTTATTTACAGTACACTACTAATAATATAAAATTATTAACAAAATTACAGCTTTTTTAAAGTTTGATTTTTTATGGGGATTACTCGGGATCAAAAAATGTGATAACGATACTCTTCCATTGTTTTCTATTATGTGATAGATCTGTACAATGTGAATGTTTTTAGCCATGTGCTATACAGTAGGAGAAGGCGGGGTAAGTTGAGCATAGGGGCAAGTTGAGCCACCACCCCCAGGCCAATAATGAATGAGTGAGACATTGTGGTGGTGTCATGTATTGATGACCCATAGCATAACCCCTAACCCCACCACATTGTTTTCCACTTTGAAACAAAAAGTAGTTTTTTAGAGGGATGAATTTCAGCTAAAAAAGTAAAATAGAGTGTGAAATAGATAAGTACTAATTCTTACACACGTCTTTAAACATACATGTAGTAAAGACATGATAACAACATTGTTAGTCCAGGTATGGATCTTCATTCTTGTCATATAGTCTTTTATATGATGGATGCATAATAAATGTGTGGATACAAAATTATCGCACTAAGTTCGGACTGGGGTAAGTTGAGCCAAACAGCATGGGGCAAGTTGAGCCATGGTAATTCTTATGGAAATGTATCTTAAAAACAAACCATAAAAATCGATTGAAATGCAGGCTGAAAGGAGCAAATTTACATGACTGCTCTTTTCCTTTTAAATGATGTTAGTATTTATAGAGAATTAGCAAGTGAAAAGACTTCAAACAAAAAATTGACATGCGGGTTCTCCCCCCATACATTTTGTACGTAGTTTTTGTGGCTCAACTTACCCTAGAAGGTGGCACAACTTACCCCATATATGGGGCAAGTTGAGCCATTTGACATCGTTTTTTTTCAAAGGTCACGATGACTTTCAGTGTGGGGGTAGAAAGTTATATGTAGGTGAAAAAAATTTCCTAAGAATCAAATTTAAAGGCAAGGTCCTTATTTCTACAATAGTACTAGTCATATCAATTCTAACATGCAAAATGCAAAAAGTGTCACAACTTACCCCGCCTTCCCCTACTTGTTCATATGTTGAAGGAACTATTATGACAAGTGACATTGCTGGCCATTATTTTGATGTGCAAGTACTTTGAAGGGATCCAGGGGGTGTTTCACAAAGATTTAAGTATGATCTACATGTAATTGCACTTAAATGCCGACACGTACATGATATGCAATGCACAATCTTATTGATTAATACGCAGTAGTGTGCGTCCATTTGCCATGATCTGACCAATGCGGTGATGTCTTTTATACCGCACGCAACTAGGCATTTAACTGCGACTCTACATGTCAGTCACACTTAAATCTTTGTGAAACACCCCTCTGGAGTTAAGAGTATTCTTTCATGAATCTTTGTATCAAATGTTTCAAAATTTAATTATACTTGAAAGCTACATTCATGTACATATAGTAGCAGACATAGAGCTACCAAGTAGTTAAAGTTCTCAGTATTTAGTACTGAAAATAATAGGAATACTGATGGTTTCATGCAATTCTAAAGTTCAATTTTACGCGGTATGAGTTGTCCTATGGTATTTCTTTGAAAAATACTGATTTCCTCACCAAAATACTGATTTTCAGCTTTAAAATATATGGAAATATTCATGTTCAGGTTGGCAGCTGTGCAGACGGCTACAATTGCCCATGCTACTAGACTGCCAGCTTATTTTCTCATTTGAGAATTAAAAAAAATCATAATTTATTTTAGGAGTTGTCTGAAAAGGCAGGGAGATTCCATATGGAGAGCATGCATAATGTATAGTAGTGACAAAGGGGTCCTGTTTTACATGTTCACATGCATTTAGCAGCAGTTTTCACTGAAGAGCATAGTAGCTTTACTGTATCTATCCAAGGATGCACAATTTCAAATTATGCTGCCCTTAATATTATTTCATTTCAATACAATGTGCTCTTGTCTTGTTTTCATCCCTCTCAATCACACATAACAGGACAAAAAATGTGAGAAAAAGAAAGAGAGGAGCGGGAGGGGGGGGGTAGAAAATAATAATCCAATCTAATCCCAGTATAAAGTGCCAAAATGAAGTTGCCTTTATCAAGGCACTTCTGAAACCACTCTAAATTTACATAAATGTCTACTGAAAAGGGTGAAGGTGCCATAGACATGTGTACAAACTATTGTCCAACAAAAATATCAATGATAGCATTCCCAAACTAAGCTCCTTATTTTAAATTCAGTGGCCTGTAATAAACTTGGGTCATGATCTAAACCTATTCTAAAATTCTTTGAAGCCGAAACTGCCACAAGAATAATTTGGTTAAAATTGCATGTTTACTTTGTTTAATGTATACTCTTTCATCATGCTTTAACTGCGAAAAAAATACCATTTATAGTTATTACATGTAATCCCCAGTCAGTATAAATGATCAGAGTGAGTTGGAAAATTGCACTTATACTGCGAGATAGTTGTATCACTAACTTTAGACTAGTGATAACCTGATACACTGTATGAATATCAGAATATAACTTTTTATGTACGTGTATTGCTTTTGTTTCATATAGGTGTTGGTTTCTATGTGGGCGGGGAGAGTGGTATCAACTATATCATGATTCAAATGCACTATGGAGACAAACTGGATCACCTAACAGGTATTCTCTCATTCCTATATACTTTGTAAGAGATTATTTGGTTCCTGTAGACAATTGGTTTTAGTGGTCATAATAATGCTGATATCACTGACATAAAAAGCCAGTAATGTCATTTTATAAATCATTTGAATATGGCTTCTTGCATTGTTTCAATCATTCTTGAAGATCCTTTCTTGATCTGATCAATCACACTCATAAAAGACAGTACACTGACTAGATATTCCTCATTACACCAATATTACCAAGCCTTGTCAGCAGGGGAATATACATGTACATGTACCTACTGAAATTCCCTTCAAATATCTGACTTTTTCTGTTTGCTATAAACTTGACTTGATGTAGAGCAGGTAATAATGGACCCGTCTATCATGAGGAGAGAAGTCATTAGAGATGTGGACATGTTGTGTAGGGGTTTGGGTGTCTGGGCATGGGAAACACCATTTCTCTGACATTCTCTGATAGGAGGGGGGCATTGCAATGGTTTCCATTTCAAGGTTGTGGGTATACTCACCTGCATGGGGGTATGATTTCAGCACTGGTTCTGTTCCTAGATACAGTGTACATACACTGTTACACTGTATGCCACTGACTGGTAAGCATGAAAGGGGAAGTATAGAAGGAAAATAGATCTTGACATTTTTGCTTCAAACAGGAAGTACATATAGATTATGTTTAAAGTATTTAACATTGATTTGATTTTATATTTTTGAGAAGAATATTTAAATAATACAGTACATGTAATTGGAATTTGACAGTAAAATTATGTTTCTAATACTTGTACTACATTGTACAGGTCTCAGCCTCAGTTTTAATCTTAGATATTTTGCTGTAATAAATGTAGTCCATGCATGTGTCTATTTTGTTTGTGCCATTTCACTTTTGTTTATTAAAGAAAATGCATTAGGAAAATTATTTTGCATGAATGTATATTTGGCACTATTTTTTTAAAATCTAGATCAGCAGTGAAAGCACTCAGCTCAAATGACTTCTGCTTTATATCGGTTTACCATGGAGATGAATTTACTATGGAAGCCCCTAATTTAATTATATTCCTAGCAAGTTTCTTTGAATTAGAAATGGCTGCATTACATATCCTTTCCCCCAAGACAGATCTGTAAGTGTGATAAAACTTATTTTCTAGCAACCAATTTCCCTTCATTGCTTTCATCTTGGAATACAGCCATCACCGTGATGCTGCAATAATTTGTACAGTCAAAATTCTCTCTTATGACGGTCTCATTCATAGCTACCTGCAAACTACATGAGTAGGTACATGCATGTACATTGGCACTCTAAAACAGAACAAACCAAAAATCCTGTATACATTAAGGTACATGTACATATGCATGCACTTTTAGGTACATGAAAGTCATCATAATAATAGCACTTATGCCTGAGGATACAAAGTGCTGCTATTATTACCCTGGCTTTAGCTCGAGCTACCATCACCAGTGCTCGGTGCACGCAAGGAATTAACCCTGCTGGGTAGGGGAGATCGGGGTAAGTTGGAATGCGGGATAAGTTGAAACATTGTAATTGTCTCACCTGCGAAGCAAAGTGAGACTATAGGCGCCGCTTTTCCGACGGCGGCGGCGTCAACATCAAATCTTAACCTGAGGTTAAGTTTTTGAAATGACGTCATAACTTAGAAAGTATATGGACCTAGTTAATAAAACTTGGCCATAAGGTTAATCAAGTATTACTGAACATCCTATTAGAGTTTCATGTCACATGACCAAGGTCAAAGGTCATTTAGGGTCAATGAACTTAGACCATGTTGGAGGAATCAACATCGAAATCTTAACCTGAGGTTAAGTTTTTGAAATGTCATCATAACTTAGAAAATATATGGACCTAGTTCATGAAACTTGGACATAAGGTTAATCAAGTATCGCTGAACATTCTGCATGAGTTTCATGTCACATGACCAAGGTCAAAGGTCATTTAGGGTCAATGAACTTTGGCCGAATTGGGGATATCTGTTGAATTCCAATCATAACTTTGAAAGTTTATGGATCTGATTCATGAAACTTGGACATAATAGTAATCAAGCATCACTGAAAATTTTGTGCAAGTTTCAGGTCTCATGATTAAGGTCAAAGGTCATTTAGGGTCAATGAACTTTGGCCGAATCGGGGGTATCTGTTGAATTACCATCATAACTTTGATAGTTTATTGGTCTAGTTCATTAAACTTGGACATTAGAGTAATCAAGTATCACTGAACATCCTGTGCGCATTTCAGGTCACATGACCAAGGTCAAAGGTCAATGAACTTTGGCCGAATTGGGTGTATCTTTTGAATTACCATCATAACTTTGAAAGTTTATGGATCTGATTCATGAAACTTGTACATAAGAGTAATCAAGTATCACTGAACATCCTGTTCGAGTTTCAGGTCACATGATCAAGGTCAAAGGTCATGTAAGGTCAATGAACTTCGGCCATGTTGGGGTTTTTTGTTGAATAACCATCATATCTCTGTAAGTTTATTGGTCTAGTTCATAAAAAGTGGACATAAGAGTAACCATGTATCACTGAACATCTTGTGCGAGTTAGAGTAGTATTCAAAGTCAGCACTGCTGCTATATTGAACCGCGTGATGCAGGTGAGACGGCCAGAGGCATTCCACTTCTTTTCTTTTTAACTCCTGTAAAATAAATTTATGCAATACTGCCCTCAAATTATTGCTATTGATAAAACAACACTCTTGTATTTTTATTAGCAATAAATTGAGGGCAGTATTTCATTAATTTATTTTACATGCTTAAAAGAAAATTACAATGTAACAGTTTAACCTGCTTTCCAACTAACCCTGATCTCCCCTACCCATTAACCTCACCGGGGTCGAGTGCAGCTCAGTGGGGATAAATTTCTTGCTGAAGGAAAACGCCATGGCTAGGACCCACGGTCCTCTGTTTGAGAGGCGAGAGTCAGAACCCCCAGACGGTCCTAGACCCCCACCCCGCATGTACATACAGTTGAGGCAAAAGTTAATAAAAACACATTAGGCAGCATATGTCATGATTTACCGGCTACTTCGAAAAATTGGCTTAGTCTGATTTTTCACTTTCATGGAATTGGTGACATCACAAGGAAGAACTTTCAACTTGGTGACAAATTTCTAATGGTCATATTGAACATGTTAGGGGTCAAAATAAGGTCAATAGGGGTCAATTTTTTAAATTGGTTCAATTATGTCGAGTGACACATCAAATTGTTTGTCTTATTATACTGAACAAAAAACTGTACATAACCATATACTCTTGACCTCCCGATAAAAAGTTATGACCAGAAATGTCAAAGGTCAACGAACTTTCGTTAAATAGCAAATTACACTGAAGGTGTTAAGAAAGTTTATTTTTTCTGTGTTTTTATGCATGTGTGTACTTTTTATTTTCGATTTTGATAAGTCCATCGTCAGAAGTCCTTATCCAGAAGATATATTAAAGGGTCAAGACAAGGTCAGGAAAAGGTCAAAAGGTCAACAAACTTTCATTGGAAGCCAAAATACACGTCTAAAAGCGGTTAGAAGTTTAGAAGTCTTATTTTTCGTGGGTTCTTTACTTTAAGTCTATATCTAAGAAGACATTTTATATATTTGAGTCATGCAAATGTGCTTATTAAGGAACAAAAGAGATAAACAGAGATAGACGTCAAATGCATTCAGTGTGGTATCATCGTATTGCAGGAACACCTTGGAACGACTTGACAAACCCTATGCCCTTAAAATCTTATCATCTTCATGATGTGATAAGTGCAACCAGGGAGTTATTTTTACTTAGGAATTCAATTAAAGTTTAATTCATTTTCAATTTTCTAGTCTTTGATATGTAAAGAAGTGCTTATTTCATTTTCTTTGTACAGAATATCTTAATTAACAGAAATTATTGTAATGTTAGGATAGAGGATGATAAGTTGGGCTCCCATTACTCCTCAAGTATGATGGTTATATTATTTCTGACAAAGAAGCAACATCTTGTTGGCATGCTCATTGTAGTCATGGGTGTCCATTATGCTGATGTGATATATTCTGACCAGTACTCGATCTCTGGAGCCAAGAAGGACTACACAATTATGGTGCATGTGCTGTTCTGAGCTTTTTGCATTTTGTTTACCTCAATGGCATATGTGATTATTCTTTCTAGTAACATTCAGGTAATTCAGCAAGTACAATGTAGGAAAAAGAAGAACGACAAAAGAACAAAAACAAAATCTGCATCTGGTATTAAGTATAGTTTCATTTTGTATGCTCTGGAAAAACATACTTGATAAATTATTACAAGCCGTATAAAGGCAACACATAATCAGGAATGTGTAGTCCTTCTTGGCTCCAGAGATTGAGTAATGGTCAGAATATATCACATCAGCATGATGGACATCCGTGAATGACTACAATGAGCATGCTTGCACGATGTCGCCTCTTTGTCAGAAATAATATACATGTAACAGTCACACATTAGAATTAATTAAGGAGCAGTTGGAGTCCAACTTATCTTATCCTCAATCCTATACCTCATTATCTTCTTCGTAAGTTAATCCAAATAAGATGTTAGGCATCTTTCTTTGGAGCTGGGAGCACTGATCAATCGATGTGTCTGTTAACATATTGCACATATATACCCAATACATTACATACTTCCTGTTGATTAAAATATTATGTACAAAGCAAATAGATGAAATGTATAGTAAATTGAAAATGAATCAAACTTGAATTGAATTCCTAAATCAAGAAACTCGGAAAGAGCTGGTTGCACTTATAACATCATTAAGATGATATGACTTTAAAGGGCATTCGGGTTTGTCAAGTCGTTTCAAAGTATTCCTGCAATACCATGATACCACACTGAATGTATTCGACGTACGTCTATCTGTTTATCCATTTTGTTCCTAAATAAGCACATTTGACCCCTTTATATAAAATGTCTTCTTACATGTAGATATAAACTTTTCACAATAAAGAACCCACAAAAATAAGACTTCTAAACTTGGACGTGTATTTTGGCTTCCAATGAAAGTTTGTTGACCTTTTGACCTTTCCCTGAAATTGTCTTGACCCTTTATATCTTCTGGATAAGGATTTCTGACGACGGAATTATAAAAATCGAAAATAAAAAAGTATACACATGCATAAAAACACGGAAATTGAGCTTTTTTAACACCTTCAGAGTAATTTGCTATTCAACGAAAGTTTGTTGACCTTTTGACATTTCCGGTCATAACTTTTTAAACGGGAGGTTGTGGACAGTTTTTTGTTAAGTATAACAAGACAAACAATTTGATGTGTCCCTTGACAGAATTGGGGCAATTAAAAAAATTGACCCCTAATGACCCCCATTTTGACCACTAACATGATCAAGATGACCTTTAGAAATTTGTCACCAAGTTGAAAGTTGTTCCTTGTCATGCCACCAATCACGTAAAAGTGAAAAATCAGACTTAGCCAATTTGTTGAAGTAAATTACATATGCTGCCTGACTACATAGATTTCAGTGAAATTTGTTCGCTTGCCAAACATTGTAAAATTTACTATATCTTCAGGAATATAGGTACTACCATGACAAATCTGGTATCATATGAAAGAGCATATTATTCCTTTCACATGATTGGGATGCTGTTGGGAATCAAAGTACATGAAGTAATTGCCTAAAAGTAACATTTTCCTTCATGAATGAAAGAGGCGTAATTTCATTACCATGTTCTTCCCAAAAAGTTTGATCTATCATATAACCTTGTTGATGATATTTAAAAAAAATCTTGCTTTTAAAATAAAGTTGACATTATATGAAGCTACTTGTAGTGTCCTTTAGATTTCAGAGAAACTTTTCCTAAACTTTGTGTTGCAGTTTGCAAGTTGCAAATTGACTCATTTCTCTGGTATTTCTGTTACTATTAAGTAATTATAAACAGTATCATCTTGTCCACACTCTGCACATATATTGCACATATCAGTCATTTGCATCTGAACGTATGAGAGGTTTAAAAACTTAGTCTAGAGTATAGCATGAGTGGCCATGCATTGTTGTACAGAAAATGGGAAAATATTGGGATATCTGGCTGCTGTGAGCAAAACTAACAGCCAAAATTCTCTGACTCGTACATGTAATTCCATTACCATGGAATTGCCCTACTAGTTCTTATATTCTAATGGTCATATTTTGTTTAAGAAACCAATGATTTATGAATGATGTGCAATTGTGCATGAATCTGTGTGAATCTATGTAATCTTTTCTCCTCTTTCTCTTCCCTTAGGAACGTCTGGTGATCACTCAGGCATCTCTCTTACAATGACTCATACTCCGTAAGTATCGTCTTGTCCACACTGCTGAAATCTGATACTGAGAGGGGAAAATTGTGTGCTTCACATGTTTGTTTGCACTTGTATGAGAGTTGATGATTGTGTACTGCTAGATACCGTCATTTGCCTTTTTGATATGTTCCATGCTCCAAACAGACAATTCCATGTTGTTTGTTGTGATACATGTGGGATAATAGCTGTACTATTTGAAACTAGTTTTCATCATTTCCATTAGGAAATTAGCATATGGTTTAACTGTGCGATGAGCTTTATTTTATTTAGTTTAAGCTAATCCACACAAACCCTGTGTTGAAATGATGGGAAGCTGAAAATGTCAAATTTAAACATTGTACAGTGTATTTTTTCAAAGTAAGTGTGCTCATGTTATTACATTTATTATTTCCAGTTTTATTTCAACAGGGTATCCTCTCCAGTTTTACAAAATGCTATCACTGAGGGCCCTTCACAATAAATATCAATGTATATGGCAGACAAGATATAGCAATATATACATGTACATGTACATATGAACATAAAATTGTTTTTACAATAAAGGCTTACAATGAAAATGTTGGTTCATCATTGGTGATACCACATATTTGGATTGAGAGGGGAAAGAGAGGGAGAAAGTGAGAGAGAATAAGATTAGGGGAGGTGTGGGGAAGAGAAAGAGAGAGGGATTGGTTAGAGTGGGAAGAAAAGGGGTAGCTTTTGGAGGGTTGAAAAGGTGTGATACAACCATCCACACTCGATAATAAACATAATCAGAATGTAAACAAAATTAACGACTCAAAAAGATTAAACAATTACTATTATTCAACATCCTGAATAACACATAATAGGCTAAATGAGTAGGTGAAGCTGATCTCCTCTTTCATGAAGCACTAAAAAGAAGATTTAATTTCTTTGTTCCTAAGTACTGAAGTGTTCTGTTCTTTTACCACTCTCCATAGCAATTACACCTGTTTGTTGGAGGGATTCAATTGATCTTGAATGTGTTTGAATCGTGTATTTGGGTTTGGTAAAACGTTGGCTTAAATACATCATCATCTGTACGGGAGAGTAGGTAGTCCTGTGGATCTCCCAGTCGTAAACACTTGATGCATGATTATAAGTCTAAACAGTACCATGCGGGCGTGGATGTCAGACAATTTCAAAATATTTGGTAGACCAAAAAGAATTTAATCCACGTTGATACTGGAAGACATTACTAGTGTTGCAGGCAAACTATTCCATGCTTGGATCCCTCTTTTAATGAAAAATTTGCTGCAGACGTTCAACCGACAGTGAGTTGTGAACAGTTTGAAGGGATGACTTCTTGTTCCCTGGTACTGGGACCTCATGAAGAGGGATTCTGGATCGACTCAGTCTATAGTTACCATGCAATATTTTAAATACTTGTATCATGTCCCCTCGTTCTCAGTAATGTAAGGAGTACACATTTAGTTTCACAAGTCTTTCACTATAGGATAAGGAGCTAAATCCTGGAAATAGTCTTGTTGCTCTACGTTGAATAGATTCAATCCTTCTATCATCGGTGATGAATGTAGGGCTCCACACAACACTACAATACTCCAAATGTGGTCGAACAAGAGCCTTGTACAGGGGCAGGAATATATCCGGTTTAATGTTCACAAACTATGCACGTTTGATGATGCCCAATATTTGGTTAGTTTTTTTTTTATAGATGCAGATACATGTTGATGAAATGTGACTTTGCTATCAATGAGAACACTGAAATCCCTCTCACAGTTGACATCAACCAGTGAACAATTATCCATAGAGTGTGAACGATGGATATTGTTATTTGCTATATGAAGAGTCTTACATTTATCAGAGTTCAGAGGAAGCTGCCATGAGAGTGACCATTTCTCAATGCCATTCAAATCATCTTGCAGTGATTGACTACAGTCAGAATTTGGTACTCTGGCATATATCTTAGCGTTGTCAGCGTATAATAGTGTAGAGCTTGAAGTAACATTTGGCAGATCATTTACATACATAACAAAGAGGGTTGGCCCGAGCACACTACCCTGCAGTATGCCACTAAGTACTTGTTTGCAATCCGATTTATGATCGTCAACAACAACGCGCTGTAAACGTTCAGAAAGAAAGGCCTTGACCCATGTTAAAAGGGGATCAAGTATTCCAAAAGATTCAACTTTTCTTATGAGTCTGGTGTGTGGAACAGAGTCAAAGGCTTTTCTGAAGTCCAGGTATATCACGTCAACAGGATCACCACAATCAATACTTCTGGTCCAATCTTCAAGCTGGCAAAGCAACTGTGTCGTACATGAACGGCAAGGTACAAATCCATGTTGTGCTTCACAAAACGGCTGCTGATGACTCATGTGCTTGGCAATGGCGTCTCTCAGAATGGATTCCATAACTTTCACCACCAAAGACGAGAGACTTATGGGCCGGTAGTTACCAGCATCCTTTCTGCTACCTTTCTTGAAGATGGCATTAATATTTGCTGCCTTCCATTCTAAAGGGAGGACACGTTCCATTAGTGACAAAATTCCATTAGTTGAAAATCATGGCAAGTGGTTCACTAATCTGGTCTGCCAGTTACTTACTTTAATACACGTGGATGCAATTTGTCCAGTCCAGCTGATTTACTATTCTTTAACAATAATAGCTTCTTTTTCACAGCAGCAGGTGGAAAAGTAACAGTGTCAAGCAAAATGTCATGTGAATACGCAAAGGGAGCTTGTATACATGAAGTATCTTCAAAAGTAAAAACACTACTAAATTATAGATTTAATTCATCAGCTTTCTCCTAATGTAAGTAGCTGTTGATCCATTACTTTTAGATACATGTAGGTTGCCTATTTTGCTTCTACTCTTCGTCTTGCTGTTAAGATATCTCCAAAAAGATTTGGGATTAGATTTGACTTCCGATGCAAGCTGAAGTTCAAAGTTATTGCACAGATCCTGAGTCATATCTCGTAGAGAGTTTCGTGCACGAGCATAAACATTGTAATCGACAGAACTCCTATAATCTAAGTATCTTTTCCACAATCTCTGCTTCTTCTTTGAGAGAGTCAAAGCCTCGTGAGTGATAGAAATGTTTCTCTTTCTACATTTACCTTTCACACGTTTGGGAGTATTTGCTTCCATACATCAATGAAGTTTGGCAGAAAAATGTTTCCCATGACTCATTGCAATTTAGATTGACAAGAATGGAGACAATCCATTGACACATTATAAACCTCACATAATCTATATGTGAATCCCATCTGGAGTGCATGTTTTTCCAATTTAGTGCTCATGGATATGGGTTCTGGGATGAGCCCCCAATATCATCCTGGCAAGTCTATTGTGGAGTTTTACAAGTCTAGCAACCAGACTTAACAATTGGACCAAACAACATCACAAAAGTTGAAAAGAGGCATTACTAGTGAGGTGTATAACAATTTGAACATGAAGTTTGGAATATATTCTTTCCCCAACCTTCTAAGAATTCCACTTCTTTTTTATATTTTCTTTGCTGTGACAGAATTTTCATGTAGATAGACTCCTAATTTTTTGAACTATGTCACTTTCAATTTCCTCTATTCGTGTCAAGATGAATGTTGTTAAAGGAACCGAGGTGTTGCTTGGTGCCAAACACCATGAACTTAGATTTTGTAATATTGAGTGTTAGTTCATAGTCTTTCAGCCATGAGGAATCCTGTTTTGCATATTTTTAAGTCATTTTTACATGTTCCATCAAACAAAAGGATAACATCATCTGCATACATATTCACTTTTATTTTGTTGGAGGTTTGGGTGACTGAGAGTGGTAAATTTACATGATATACATTATATTAAGGGGCCAATGATTGACCCCTATGGCACCCCATACTTGAGAGTATCCACTTGTGAGTTTTCCCCATTCACTTTAGTAATCTGCTTTCTTTCATGGAAGTAAGAAGTAAACAAATCAAGTTCTAAGTCACATACTCCAGCGTCTTTAATACAATCTGACGATCCACTGTATCGAATGCTTTTTTCATGTCAAGGAATGTTGAACCAGTAACTTACCTGCATTCATGTTCATTAGGATAGATTGTCTTGGTATATGGTAATGCTTACAAATATTAAAAGTCTACTCTCTTTAGGGGCATTCCCTCTGTCTTGGAGCCATTCTGTAATGCTCAAAAAAATCAAAACAAGTATCTGAATTCTGTAGTAAATGCTCGATAATATTGAAAAAATATTTGAATCAAAATCTTGAGATCAATCTCAATACTGGGAAGAAAAGATGTTTTCTTTCTTTTGATTTGTTTTTCATCCCCAGACATTTGTGAATGAATTGAGTATGATCCTATCAGCTGATAGATTGAACCTCTAATTTGAATTGAGTATGATCCTATCAGCTGGTAGATTGAACCTCTAATTTGAATTTATAGAATTTTATTTAGTCCAGAGTGCAGAATATGGGTCCTTGAGACTGTTTTATTGTTTCACGCTATTTGTACATCTCCCTTAGAATACAAACAGGCAATAGAATGCCCTTCAAGCCTCTGATGTATTGCACCAGCAAATACTGTACATGCTATTATTCTGAAATATATCTCTCAGTGGACTTTCATTCTGTTTTTTTTTGTATGATACAGACAGCCATTCATTGGTGGAATTTACTTGCTTTGGTCTGGTGATATTAATATTCCTCCTCATTCTAAAAGTAAGTATTCATTTGAGTGATTTATTTTTATATTGTATAGTGTGCTATGATAAAGATTGAAATACCTACTCATAAATTACAGGTCATTGTAAACAGCCCTTCACCTTCTTCTTAATGTCATACTTTATTCTTTTTGTGAGAATAGTTTAATACATATTAAAGGTGCTTACTACTGGTGTTTCAAAGCACACTGTGTTCTGTTAAATACTTGGGATTAAAAGAAAAATTCTATAAATGATTGAAAACAAGAGGTGACAATACACTTTTAATGATCACTGGTAAGGATAGGAAAATCTGTGAAAGTGTGAGGACCTGAAGATGGTATCATGTATGCCAGAATGTTTCAGGTCAGTGTAATTCAAAACTCAGTGATTGATTGTGGGGCTGATGTTTATGATTGACTATACACAATATTTAATGCAACCAATCCTAAAGATATTAAAGCCCAATGAATATGTCATAGGGCCCTGGTCAGACAAAGCTTAGACCTAGGTTGTCTATTATTGATAATCTATAGATAATTTTACTGTACTTGGTATTATAAGAAATGCAGCATAAGTATGGCACAGATCTACCAATCTTTGTAACAAAAGGATTAACACCTTTTGGCCTTTAGTGTATGTAGCATTTCTTTACAGCTTTCTCAATCTCACATTGTTTAGCCCATGTAGAAGTTCAAAAACTATAAAGAGAAATATGTTTCATAGAATAATTTGAATTGCTGCCAAAAGTGCCCAAGACTTTAGGAAATTTCTGAGATTAGAAGAGAAATTTCTGTTTTCCAGACACTCATGTTAATATTTATTTTGTTTTCTATCCAGATACTCATGTTGATATTGCTTGTAAGTATGACAGTTCTGCCAACATCCATCCATTTGCCTTCAGAGCTCATGCTCATGATCGTGGTAAAGTCATCACTGGTTATCTCATACGTAATGGTGAATGGACAGTCATTGCCAAAGGAAACCCTAAGTGGCCACAGGTATACCATCTTTTACTCTTTCCTTCCAAAGTGATCCTACTAACTTTCTGGGACAGATATGCACAGAGTTTCGTACTCATAACAAAACCTTTAACATATTGTGGGTGAGATTACATCTTGTGTGTCTTTGGTATGTGTGAGTTTGTAAAGGAGATGCGGAAGTAACCCATTTTTATGCCCCCGCAGGCGATGTCTGGAGGGGGCATTAAGCATTGTCCCTGTCCATACGTCCTTCCGTCTATCTGTCCGTCCGTCTGTCCCTCCACTTGGTTTTCACGCAATAACTCTAAAAATATTTAAAGGATTTTAAAAAATTTTGGTGTTTAGATAGATGACACCAAAATACAGGCTAGGTTCAAATTTGGAGTCCGCAGGTCAAAGGTCACAGCTCATTAAATGTACAAGTTGGTTTCCACATGATAACTTATGAAATATTCAAGAGATTAAACAAGATTTGGGTGTATATGTAGATGACAACAAAGTACAGGCTGGGTTCAAATTTGTAGTCAGCAGGTCAAAGGTCACAGCTAATTAAATATGCGAGTTGGTTTCCGCATGATAACTTCAATTATTAAAAGTAATTAAGTATTGAATGAATTTCTGATTCATGATAACTTCAATTATTAAAAGTAATTAAGTATTGAATGAATTTCTGATCCCGTTAGGCGGGGGATCTGTGTCATTTGGACACGTCAAATTTCTAGTTTTAATTATTATTTGCACATAATTTCTCAGGGTTGCAAGTAAGCAAATTGCAAAAAAAAATAAGCAAATGATGGGGCTCTTTTCTGTTCTAAGCATCTTACTCTATTGTAGGACCATCCTCCTACCATCTTCATCCATTACAAAGAGAGGTAATAAATCAAATTCCCCAGCATCAACAGTAGCTTTTTTATTTGTTTTGTGTCTCATTCTATGGGGTTGGCCATGGCAATTCTTCACTATCTGCTTTATCTTCCTGTATTATAAGGGTCCATATGGTCAAAACCAAATGATTTTGTATCTTGTAGTATCTATCCGAATACTGGGTCTCCTGGAAGGTCTCCTAATAATCTGAGAGCATTCTAGAAATATAATCTCTCAAGCCTGTATTCTTTTCTCTCTCACCTTGTGACATGGTCATGTTTTCAAAGTCCACTTGGTTCTTAGATACCAATAATGTATTTGTAAAATTGTTTTTAAGAATTACCAAAAATGAACTCTAAATTGACTGATGTGACTGAAAAAATGAGATATTGATTAAAAGTCCAGTTGAGAGATGTACCTAAATGTAAAGCCCAAGTTATTTATTTTTGTCTAAAACTTTCTGCATCCTTTGTATATACGTGTAATGATGATATTTATGTGTTTTGTTTTGTTAGGCCTTTTATCCCATTGAAGAATCCTATACTATTCAGCCTGGTGATATCCTTGCTGCTAGATGTACCTATGACTCGGACAAAGACGTCGCTACGTATGCAGGGTAAGCTAGACAATACAAGGCCTTTAGATGCCAGTCTTCATGCCGGGGCAACTTATCATTCATGTCTCTTTTATTAGCATTGGGGATTGCATTGTTCAGCACACAGTTGAGCATTAACACTATCCAGGCCGGGGGGGGGGGGCCTCCCAGGAGGCCCTCCCCCCTCAACGATTCGCGCAATATTTTCGCCGTGCGAAATTTCTTGACCGCGCCACTCGCTGGCTTTTTACTTTCAAGTCTTGCATAACTTTTGAAACCGATTTCGGTCACCCGAGTACGCGGTTTCGAAATTACGCAACATTATGCAAGTGCATGTTAGACCCAAAATTGCTCAAAGACGTGATTTCGTGTACAAAGTCAATGCAAATTGTGTTTTCAACCAAAAATCATAAATGTATGATAATCATTATTTTTTGTTTTGCTGGTCCAAATATATTTATTTTGTACTGTTTATGATCTCAGAAGAGTCCCTAACAAATTTCATTAAAAAAACAATGAAAAACAAAAGGTCCAAGAAACAAACAAATACATAAGAAATTGTAAAAAGCAATATAATACATAAGAAATTGATCTGATATCACATTTGTTTTAATGTACACCTGCTAAGAACACCACAAGGAGTTTCTAAACGAAAAATTAGAACATTTGGAGCTTCATTTAGGGAGTTAGAGGGAAAGTATGATTTTGCATACTAATTATGCATAAATAAGCATAATCACTTAATTGCATGAAATAAATTACTATACAATTTTGTAGATTATGTCCCAGACAACCTGCGTGCCAATTCTCGGCGCAATCGCACGGCTAACGGCCGAGATCTCAAGGGGGCCACCCCCCCCCCCCCGAGCCATATGAACTCCCAAAATACCCCGGCCTAGATACATTGTAGGGTTAACATGTTCTAATAAAATGGATTATCATCCTTGAACATGTACTTGTATTGAATTAGTCATTGTGTAAATAATGTGTGTACCTTAATCATTGAAGGGGAATTCAACCTAAACATTTAAAAGGGAGCATTTTCTTATTTATTTGCTTGATTATTCAGGGTAGTCCATTAATTAACCCCTTGATGGAGTTATTTAAAGAGCTGATTAAAATAAACAAACCAGGGACGTGTTTCATCAACATTTTCATCCGACAAGTTGTCAGATCTGACATCTTTCTCTGATGTTGATTGGCTGAGAGGTACTGTTACTATGGTAACTGTCGGAGAAAATGGGACTCGTCGGATAAAATGTCTGACAAGTCCTTTCATGAAACGCCCCCCAGATAATAGGCTTTTGCTATATATATCATCATCATGAGCTTTTGTAAAATCCTACTACTGTACATGTACGTACAGTGGTGCACAAAAGTTAGTGAACCTTACCAATAAATGAACATATGTAGAGTGTTGAGGTTCTGCTATGTTTTAGACATTTAATTGTGATGTCAGCTTAAATGATTACATTCAATTAAGTTTGTTCCCCCGGGCTTGCCAAGCATTGTAATGTTGTTTTCTACATTCAACACTCAGCATGGAGAAGTGCATCGTATGGTGGGGTTTACTAACTTGAGCACAAGTGTATTACATTTATACTTGTTTGCAATTGACTTACTTTTTTCTTCCTTCCTTTTTTTTATGATGTGCAGAGCCACACACAATGATGAAATGTGCAATCTGTATCTAATGTATTACACTGATGCAACCCGTGGTGAAGCATTCCAAGCTTGTGGAAGACCTGCTCCAAGCAGCTTCTTCTCATCCGTTCCTCCTGGTTCCAATCTCATCCCTGTCATGAAACCTGACTCTCAATCTGAACCTCATTCTCGTTACCGACCTGCTCCTGTTGATCCATGGGATCGTTATTATGATTATGATAATCAACAAGATTATGATGAAGGTCAACAGAGTTACCTACAAGATGGAAGCAATGTTGATTATGTTTCCCCTTCTTTAGAAGATGAGGATGGTGGTGATGAGGAAATACCATCAGTAACCTCTAAGCCTGTTGACATCATTCCACCAGATTCAGAATCAGACTCTACTCCGGTTGCTCCCAGTAATACAGTTACTCAACCAATCATATCAAGCAAAATACAATCATTTAGTAAGTTGCTTCAATTTGTAGCTATTTTGGGGTTTGTAGTTGACTGATAACTATTGTTACTTACATAATGTTTCCCAACAGCTAATGGGCCTTTTTTTCGTGGAAAAGTTAAAGTCCAAACACAGAAATTTCTGTGAATGAAGCATCTTGTTAAAGATTCTCGTAGTTTTAGTTTCCATTTAATCTCAAAAATTCTATAATGGAAAGTTCTAATTTGAAGTTAACATTTATAAAATCACTTATGATTTTTTCAACATAACTATTAAGACTGCTCCGAAGTAAGTTTTATGTTGTTCAAAGGGCAGTAGTTGAGCCCCATCTTTTGATTTAAATGAAGCTTTTTAAGAGACATTATTTACATGTACCTCTGCCCATCAGAATAAGGGGAGTATGCGACAGTGTTGTCACTGTTTAATATGATATCCAAAACACTAGAATGCAGTATATTCTGAAAAGAAAAAAAAAATATTGCATAACGTATACCAGACTATCAAAATCTGTTCAATCATTATAAAAGAGAAGAAAAAGCTCATCCAAATGGGGTAGGATGGTATTTGAAAGCTTTTATTGTAAATATGCTTACTTTTTTCTGTAATTGTATACACTGTCTAACAGGGGTGTGACAGTTCTGCTTATTTCAGCTATATTTATCTGTGATCTCTCACACCCCTAGTGTATGTTGATTTCTATATTGCAGCTGTATCTGATATTGATGGATGGCCATCTAGTGATAATGAAGTGACCTTAGGTCAAGTGTCAGGGGTCGCTGTTGATTCATCAGGGAACGTTCACATCTTTCATCGTGCATCAAGACCATGGGATATTCAGTGAGTACCAACTTTTCAATGATCCTTGCTATGATAACTAAAAGATGGAAGATATTTTATTTGCCTTTTGAATGCACATTAAAGTATGATTGCTACATGTAAGTTAAATACTATTGCAGCATTTAGACCTGCAATACTGAAGTGATTGGTATTAGTACTGTTAAGTAAAAAAAAAAAAAAACTAAAATAATATAGAAATAGAAATGAATCTGTACTAACCAAAAGTCAGATGTAATTTCAAAAATGTTTCCTAAAAAGTGAAATTAATCATGAAAAACTGTCAAAGATTAATGTTTCCTGAACTGAAAATAAAAAATGTATTTGTATAAAGAACACATGATTAAAATAAAAGTTTTAACCCTATATAGCCCGGGAGGGGGGGGCCTAAAAGGCACCCCCCCTTGACATTTTTCGCGATAATTTCTAAATGCAAAAAAATAATACGCTGAAATTTCATGACTTTTTTCTTTCACATCTCCCGCACATTTTGAGACCCTGTTTGCGAATATCGGGGGTGTACTTGCGGAGATATAGCACATATTCGTGACCAATGTCACCGAAAATGGCAATTTCCATTGACTTTTGTGTGTACAATGTATGGGTTTTACAAGAAATGTCGTCAGATGAATGTTTTTTTCTTTTTTTTCCTCACATAACTTCCTTTTTGGGCTATCACCAACTATTCTAGATTTAAAAAAACAATAAAAAATAGAGATTTCAGAACAAAGAAATACATAAAAAATTAAAAACAAAGAAATACATAAGAATTTAGAAAAACACGAAAGGAAACAAGAATATTATCGCGAAAAATTAGCATATGCGCATAATTAATTACTATTATAATGTAATAATTATACAATTTCAATACAGTTGAGTGAGCTGTCTTTTAGATTACATGACTGGCTACTAACATGCTTGATTCCATTGCATTTACACACCAAATTTGGTTGCAATCGGTCGATAAACGGCCGAGATCTGAGGGGGGGCCTAATAGGCCCCCCCCCCCCCGGGCTATGCAATTTCAAAATAGCCCGGGCTATATAGGGTTAAGTGTAAAGTGTGTAGTCTCGTAATTTTCATGATTGTTTCCTTATTTTAGTTCATTTCAAGGAGATGTCTTCACTCAGTCTAATCAAGGACCAATAAAAAATAATACAATCATCAAATATGATTCTAGCACAGGCAAAGTACTCAGTCAGTGGGGAGCAAATCAGTAAGTACTTCACATCTCTTTATACAAGCAAATTATCACATACTCAAAGAAATTGTCTTGAATGAATTCAACATGGTGATTTTATTTTGTTTCATGGCACCCTCCCCCCCCCCCCCCTTCTGACAAATGAAATTGTTATGTTGCCCTCATGAGCTCAAATTTTATGTTGATTACAATCCCCCCATTGGTTATTTTGATTATTATGTGTTTGTATTTATTTACCGCCATGTGGCACCAGTTAAAGCTATGCTTATGTTGGAACCCTGCCAACTTACATACAGTGTGTATCAAAAAAAGTTAACACTTAGAAAAAGTCCTGTAAAATTATACATTTGTAATATCCTGAAGATTTTTTGACATTTTAACATTGGTACAGATCCATGTAAGCAAATGACAATATATAATAACTATCGAAAAATATTTCCACTTGAGTGAGCACCACTTACTTTTGAAAAGTTCGCAAAAAATGATTTGCGCAGAACTTTGAAATAGTTATGCGAATGAAAGTAGACCTTAATCATAAGGAACACATAGAATTTACCTAGTGAAATTGATTTGAATATATCTTTTACCTTTTTAACTTGTTTCCTTGCCCAAAACACTTCGAAGAGTGCCATTGCGCCCACCCCACTCCCCTACACACCGAGGCCATCATGACGATATTTGCTTTACACTGAGCTGTGATTTTCATGGAATGGCATAGGCTTGATTTTCATTTTGTTAATCATTGTCAAGTTTCAGAAAAGTGTGGAGAAACAAATATGAAATGTTAACCCACTTTAAGTGATAAAAACTTTAATAGTGAAAAAAAAAATGTTGGAGATGCCTGATATAAGCTTTTGTTTATGTCGCTATGTAGTTATGTCCTCAGATCCAGCCGGCACAAAAAGGGAAAAGGTTGTGCTTACTAAGTGTTAAAATTTTAATTTTGTTGGCAAAGTTGTTACAAAATGTTTGCATGTATCCATTTTACCCCAATTGACTAAGAGTGCAAGGTAAATGCATGAGAAATATTTTGCAGGTAAGTTTGATTTCACCTTTTCCCCTTGACACAGCGTGAAAACAAGCATTACTACGCAGATTTCTGCGAGCTTTACAAAAATGGACAGTGCTCATTCAAGTGTAACATTCTGTCAAAATTATTACTCTTATTGGATAGATGAGGCCCAAACCCAAGAATATATGTGAAAAGTTACACACATGTTGTATATTTTTTAATTCCCAGGGTTTTTCAAAGTGTAAACTTTTTTTGATAAGCACTGTATATATACTTTTCCATGTATTGTACAACTCTCTCAGAAATGGATCAATGAATTAATGAAATGAAATCAAATTTAAGTAATTTCACGATGATGGTGATTCTAACCTGCAATAGATAATGACTCAAGTGACAAGACTTTGTGTCATCATTGTTTAGAAAGAATCATATTTTATCTTGTCTTTATCACAGAAGGCGATGCATGAATTAAAGATATGAAAGTATCAATTATTATTCTGTCTGTAGTCTTAAAGCAAAGACAGGGTTCAAAGCCCATCAGGGAAAATTATCTTACCCTTTTCCAGTCAGGGGAAAATCAGGGAATTTGATTTTAAAATACCTCAAATCAGGGGAAAATGCCCCAAATGAGGGAAAAATCAGGGAATTTTTATTGGCACAAAAGTCCAAAGCATGTTAGTCAGTCAGACTCTGTTATATTTTGTTACATATAATAGCCATTGAATGACTGGTTATGGTGGTACTTATTAGTTTTACATGATTGATTTATACTGAAAAATACATGTAATTCACTGCAACAACTTAGAAAATATGTGGAACTGGGAATGTGTGTAAATAATTTATCACTGAACTTTTAAACTTCATCAGGAAAAATCAGGGAATTTTGTTTTCTTGAAAAGCTGGGAACCCTGAAAGATTGAATTCATACCTCTTGTCTCCTCCATCATATAGTTGAGTCATGTGATTTCATTAGTACAGGATAGGTTGCAATAACAAAAATGAGATGCTATTTTGTAAAAATTGTAATCTAGTTAATATTGAGCAAGAAAATTGAATTAAATAATCTCTTGAAATTCCTCTCTACATTTTGATTATCCTTTTTTGAAAGAAATTTCAAATAATTAATCTTTGTTTTGTATGTAGATTCTACTTACCTCATGGTTTATCTATTGATCATGAAGACAATATCTGGTTAACAGATGTAGCTATGCATCAAGTCTTCAAGTATCCTCCAGGGGGATCTGAAACACCCCTACTCACTCTAGGTACCAAGCTTGAACCAGGTGATGATAGGCAACATTTCTGCAAGCCATCAGACGTCACAGTTGACCCTAAGACTGGAAATTTCTTTGTTTCTGATGGCTATTGCAATGCCAGGGTTATGAAGTTCTCTCCTGATGGAAAGCTGTTATTACAGTGGGGACACCAACTTAGGGGTAAGCTTTCCTGCCTATGGTTTCATTTCCCACTTCATGTGAAATATAATCTAGGGACAGTGATTTTCCGTTTCTAAAAATTGCATTTTCCATTTCAGAAAATCTTAAATTCCTTTTCAGCATGTCTGAAAACCAAAATTCCATTTCCCCTTAGACATTGTGTAGAGAAAAAAGTGACAATTTCATTTACATAGAAAATAAATATGCTATGAGTAGCGATGTCAAAATGCTTACGCTGGTCAAAATTTGTACCTGCTACTGTAATAACGATGCTTTGAAATTGATTTTAATCAATGAGATTCGAGTACAAAAGTATCTAAAGAAACAAAATCAACATGAATACATCCTCACCTTTCACAGTATTCGCATTACTTTATGGTTAAATGAGATTTTATTGCTAATTTTGGGTTTTGGGGGCATTGTTTTGAGCATTCAACGACTTTCGCCTATCTGCCATTTTGGATTTGTTGAATACCGCGATCATTTCTGCTGACATGCGGACGTGAGTATAAACTAAGTTAGATAAGAGATTAGATGGAGGGGCTCAAGTGCAGTCACGATGTGTAGATTGTCAAGATTGTTATAGCGAAGTGAGATAGTGTTTCTTTTCCAGTTAATATTCATATTTTTGTAGAGGATTTTGGAGTAATTTCTGTTGCTATTCTGTGCATTTTGAGAAAAAATATGTTTTCCGTGATTTTCCGTTTGAAAAGCCACTTTCCGTTTCGAAAGGCCGATTCCGTGAATTTCGACCGTTTTCCGCTATCGCAAAAAATCACTGTCCCTAATAATTGTCTAACAATTGTTATGTGGCAGTTCACATAATACTAACCAAATTATCAGTCATATGATAGTTAAAACCTGCTTGAGCAACCACCCGTTTACAAGAACCACCTGTCAATAATGCCACAAGCTGAGCTTCTTTTGAATAATATTCCATTTTCAACCTCCTATTATAGGTACCTTTCCATAAAGACCACCTGCTTATAGTGATCTCTTGTTTCCCTTTGGATAGTCTTTGTTCACATTTTAAATTACACATATTATACAAAAATAATCTGTCAGTCAAATTCATGGCATTCAATGTCTTATGATGTGAGTCATGACAACATAATAAGATGTATTGTGGAAAAATTTTAAGTTGGAAGCGTATAGTATGCATTTTTGAGGAGAAATTTGTCTCACCATGTATGAATAACAATTTTTAAAAATGATGAGCTTTGTTGCATCATATCTGAGCAATGATTTATTGATTGTTTTCTCATGAAAAGTCCATTTAGCATTTAGAAAATTGATTTACCTTCTACCTACATGTACCCATATTATCTACCTTGTACAGCCATGCATATAACAACAACATATTTTCATGACTACTAGTCTTAAAAAAATTTTGTTTCCATCTTTGAATCAGGTATGCCTGCCAGTTTACCAGTTGGACAATTCAATCTTCCTCATTGTATTACCATGGTAACGGATAAGAATCAGGTTTGTGTGGCAGACAGAGAAGCGGGACGTATTCAGTGTTTCAATACTGATTCAGGTGATTTCACCAAGCAATTCCATCTCCCTGAGTTTGGTGGCCGTCTGTATGCTGTAACCTATACAAGCGCAAGTGGTAAGTACACTCATACAGAGCCAGTCAGTAATCTTTGAGCATACAAGCGCAAGTGGTAGATACACTCATACAGAGCCAGTCAGTTATCTTTGAGCATACAAGCGCAAGTGGTACACTCATACAGAGCCAGTCAGTAATCTTTGAGCATACAAGTGCAAGTGGTACACTCATACAGAGCCAGTCAGTAATCTTTGAGCATACAAGTGCAAGTGGTACACTCATACAGAGCCAGTCAGTAATCTTTGAGCATACAAGTGCAAGTGGTAGATACACTCATACAGAGCCAGTCAGTAATCTTTGAGCATACAAGCGCAAGTGGTACACTCATACAGAGCCAGTCAGTAATCTTTGAGCATACAAGTGCAAGTGGTAGATACACTCATACAGAGCCAGTCAGTAATCTTTGAGCATACAAGCGCAAGTGGTAGATACACTCATACAGAGCCAGTCAGTTATCTTTGAGTATGATTTCACTTGATTTTACATTTGAGCAAGAATAAAGAAAATGGTCCAGTGAATCCATTGTTCTGCTATTGTTCTGTCCCTGAGTATAGATTTCTGTGTTATTACACTCAAAGATTGCTGACTGCCACTGTATACAGGACTTTGTAAATCCAATGTAAATTTAAGCTAGTCATATACATGATGTACTTTTTTATATGGGGATTTTTTTAGATATGGCTAGCTCATAAAGAGTTAAGTTTGACTTTATACATTCATACTTGAATTCCTGTGTTAAAATGGTTCCTGCATTAATGTGCTCAGAAAATGTGAGATTACTTGAAATATACATTGCACTCTCTGTTTGTGAAGTTATTACCTGTACCATTGCTAATTTGATGGAGCATTATCATTCCTTCTACCTTATTCCTTCTGCTAAATGCATCATTGTTTTCCCCAACTCTTCTTTCTCTCCTACAAAAATATATATTTATTATAAAAAATGATAAATAAAAGGTTTGATTCAATATCACTTTATTGAAAACACAATAAAGGAAAGAAATTTACAAAGTCAATAAAAACATGATAAATAATATTAATAGGCCCATGTCTTGACACATAACTTTATATGTATTTGGAACTAAAGGAAGCAAAAAGATGAATGAGTGAAAAATAAAAAAGAGAAATATTTCAATAGGGCAGTGAATAAAAAAAAGGAATTTAAAACATTGATATTAGTTGCAAAACATATTCCTGGCCACATAGTGTTATGCTTTTGTCTTTCACTGTTTCATAAGTTATATTCCCCATCTGGTCTGAATGGGAATCTTCCATAAATTGCACCAAACCTATCAGCCTAAACTGGAGGCGGTGACGTATGTGTTGGTAATTGGTGTTAGCAAAATCATCCTCACTATACGTTCATTGAATGATCATGCTTCCCCAAGATAAGGACTGTCATCTGAATTATGAAGGCAAATTGACACTATCCAAAATTCTGTATTTTATGTCATGGTTAGTAAATTGTCAAAGTAAATAAAGTTATGTATTTATTGTATCTGTTATTGTAAAAAATCATGTGATAATATCCAACGATAAAAGTTTCAAAAAGTTAGAAAAAAGAAATATGTGTAAAAATAGGAAACCATTATAAAATGACTAAAAGTTGTATTGTGCATATGTAATTAGATGTTAATGAATATTCATATGAGTTCTGAGAACTAGGTTGACTCATTTCCCACAATAAATTGCCTTGTTAGTTTGAATAAAGCTGCTTGCACATTAAAATCTTAATTTTACATTATGACATTTGATTAACTATAAATGACAATTTCATTCTTTTGTATTATTAAGAAATAAACAATGGTTTATGCTAATAAGGTAAATTTGGTCATCATACATGTATGCTTTATTTTGCTGTCAAAGCAAATTCATAACTAAATTGGTCAAGTGTTTATTACACAACTATCTGCTCATGCTTTTCACTTCTCATTTCCCCCATTGAATCCAACATAAATGAAATGATGTCCTCATATAGATAAGACAGAATGTGTATGATATTGTATTTGTAATTTTTAATATTCATTAGGGAGTTGTATGCTACATGTATGCTAGTCTTATTCACAGACCTGTTTTACTAGTATAATTTGCTCATTTTTATAATGAATAAAAAAAAAGAATGTTTAATTGATCAACTTAAATCTTGGTCCATGTATGCATTTTGGTGAGATTGGGATGTGAGTCCCTTAGGGTTATCAAGATCAGAGGTCAAAGGTCATACAGGTCAACATACTCCTGAAAATTCTTTGCTCAAGATTTAAAAACTCAATAATAATTTTACACATCAACTTCCAACTCGGCTCATCCATGCAGTTTAGAGAAACGATGATCTGATAAGATTTTGGGGTTCAAGAGGTCAAAGGTCATAGAGGTCATTTACCTGAAAATTAAAATCTGTAGATTGAGAGATCGGCTTCAACCTCAACATGTGTTAGCATTGCTCACCTGATCAGATCTGGGTTCACAAGGTTGTACATTTAGGATATAGATGACAACTGATAAATCTATTCATGAAGATTACCTAGGTCCAATATGGCAGATCAGCTTTCAACTTGGCTTATATTATAGGAGTGACAATGGTTTTATATGATATTATTAGGACTAAAAGCTCAAAGATTATTTAAGTATGTACTGTACAGGGTTCATTGACATAATGAATGAAGGTCCATTCAATAGAACATCATGGGGCTATAGGTATGTATTTGAAAGGCCACCGCACACCTTACGACCCAACTGGTCTACCACTGGTATGTGACTGAGTGAGGGGAGATGAATCGCAAGGTAGTCATAAGCCTTGATACCGCACACCTTGCGATCTGACTACCATGCTGTCTGCGACTCATGCATGCGCTTTTTGCCTTTTGCCATAGCAACTGAGAAAATGCACTTCTGCATATGCGTGTTGTTTATCGTATATGCGTTGTGCAACTCTGCTGTCTGATTGGCTGGAAGTTGGATTGAGCTTGTAATCCAGTCATAAGGATTCGACATTTCAAATCCTCACAATTTTCCTCGTGACTTGTTTCTGACCGGTCTGCAACTCTCAAGCTGACAAGAGCTGTGGCCTCATATCTCACCTCACTCAGTCGCAAGCCAGTCGTAGACCAGTTGGGTCGTAAGGTGTGCGGTGGCCTCACGCCTACATCATGAGATAATGTTGATTACAGTATATAATTTCATTTTGGTTACTGTTTTTATGTTGGGTTGCTCTGCCCGAGTCAGTAATGTCCTGGGTACCGTACACAAATGTTACCAATAATTGTACGCTTGATATTCATGATTGATTGTACATTATAGTCAATGGAATCAATCATAGAAAACTATTCTATGATCATTGCTAAGCTTTGTGTTTAGGGCCCCTGGACTATCTTTTGAATAAGCATCATTCACTCTATAACATGAATCTGTATCCCCTTTTCTTTATTGGTATTTATTCAATAAAATGATATGTAATGCAAATTATTATATTCTGGGATCATCGTGATCGATATCATGGATCATGTAATCCTGTGTCCAGTAACACAAAGGTAAGCAATTAAACGTACGCTTGATTTCTACGATTGGTTGTACAGTGTAGCCAATGGAATCAATCGTAGAAAAATGTTCTACGATCATTGCTAAGCTTTGTGTTATGGGCCACTGTTCTTGTAAAAGAACCCAATGACCAATCTTTATTTTACAATCTACCCTAAAAAGAGGCTTGTTTCAATTAAACCCCTATACTATGGAGTTGGGTACGTGATTCCCCTTTGACAATTTTTGTGATAAGTCTCACGCAACTCTTGAGACCAAATTTGCTATGCTCGGGTATGTGGTTACAAAATTACACAACATTGTGCATGTCAGACTCACGATTTCATGTATAAAGTCAATTCCAAATATTTTTTTTAGCTAAAATTCATAAATAAGTGATTATTTTTGTTTTCACTTTTATTGTCAACTGTTGTGTAATTTGATGCTGTTTGACAATTTATTGCCGGAAATCTTTTCAAATAATCTTTTTTCAATACTGTCTTTAAAAAATTTTGTCAACAAATATAAAACCAACGAAATACAAATTAAACAAATACATAAGAAATTGATGTTGGTGCAGAAATTTGTTCCATTTGCAATTATTAGGTATGCTATTTTCACGAAAAATTATTCTATGAGTTGTATCAACGAATTAGAGTAAAAAGTGTAATTTCATGAATAGATTAGAATAAATCATATGAAATTAAATATATGAGTTTGTGAATTTTACCTGTCGAACCACATAGATTACATCAATTTCTACTATCGCGCACATTTTTGTCACAATCCGCAAACATTGTTTGTCTTTTTTTTAATGACTAACTAATGTATATTTTCTAAATCCTTTAAAGGTGGATTACTATATGCAGTGAATGGTCCCTCTAATGGTCTGAAACCTGTCAAAGGATTTGCTCTCAATTATACAAGTACTGAGATATTACGCATGTGGGAACCACATAGTCAGGTAGTTCTATTACAGATAACCTTTTGCATTTTTATTATCAATTATTTATGTCAAAGAAAATATAATAAAATGGTAATTTCTATTCATATGAGAATTAGATCATATGATCAATAGAATTTGGAAATATCTTTAGGACTCTCTTTAAATATGTCCAGTTGTGGCTTATATTGATTTCATACACATTTCAAGTTTAAGGACAATCGCTTTATCAATCACCACCACCTCCCACCCAACATATTCATTTTAATGTTTTATTAATCACTTGCATTTACTTAATATGATGATGTAAAGAATCTCTTTTCCCTCCAATTTCATTTCTAGAACTTTGAGAAACCACATGATATTGCCTGCACACCAGATGGCAAACTTGTTTATGTGGCTGAAATTGGTCCAAATAAGGTCTGGAAATTCACAACTAATGCAGGTAAGAAGTATTGTTTTATCATTGTAATTCAATGTACACAGGTAAAGCCCCCCCCCCCCCCCTTCCACTTAAAGAAATGTTTTGGTTAGATTTTTGGATATTAACCTTATCCTTGCTGTTTAGAAATTGCATAGGCAGAGGGTTACTTGTCCTCTTATTTTTTTAGCAAACTGCTATTTATCAACATTAAACTTGGCTCTTGCAATTTTGTATTTGATGCTCATTTTTAATCAATATTTGATTGATTGAATGAAAGATCAGACAGTCGGGTGATTTTATTATCTTTTCATTTTACACTAAGAATGATAACATTGTTACAATACAAATTTAATAATATACATGTATATGGGATATATGGTAATTTCCTTTGTGGTTGCACGAGTCAGGCATCACGCCTTTATATCTCTGTCTTTCCTTCCTTATTTTTATTTTTTTTTCTTATTGTTCATGGCCTTTTATTCAGAACTCTTTGTTGATTTAAACTCTCGTCTAAAGTTATGATAACCAATTGTGACAAATCACTAACAGCTCATCTATCACTTAGATCATTCAAGACTCTCTTAGAATAGTAACTGAATTACTTCTTATTGCCATTGTAGTATGATGAAAGAGTACAGTGAACAGAGGAAACGTACTACATGTATATGCAAAAAAATTGACATTTTCAGCCTCCCTTAATTTTAGCACTGAGTTGGACGATGGTCTAAGTTAAATCAGAATTTAGAATACTGGCCAATTTATTCATTAAGTTTTATTCCAAAAGGAGCTAAATCCACTTTTGGAGTTTTTACATGTATGTAAATCAATGCTTTTTAATTTACCGCTTTCCTTCACTGATATCATTTGAGATTAATTAAATTGTGTTTTTAAGAGTCTGGCATTTAACATGAATGATTAAGATTTCTGTTTTTTCTATTTTTAATGTGTTTAATGCCAATTTTTTGTCAATTTAAACATCTTTAACACTGGAAATCGAACGGGATGTTTATCTGTTGAAAATTTTGGAAAGAAAAAGGTGATATTTTTTCTTCTTTTCTACGGACAGGGACTTTTTTGATGTTTTTATACCAAAAACTGCTCAGTCCAAAAAATATTCATGAAAATAGTAAAATTTTGTCATTTTCATCAAAATATGCACTGGTGGTGTGAGCTTGTATCCACAACATGTACCTAGTGATTTGAATGCATAAAGTTATGAAAAAGTAGTAAAATTAACCAATGAATTATTTTTTTATCTCTCCATTGAACATTGAATAATAGGATTATTGGTTTATACCAACATCGCTTTTATTGATAACCCCCCCCCCCCCATTGTCTTCATCTGTTTTGTTCTTGCTTTTTTTCCTCTACTTGAAAAATTGTAAGGGGGTGGGGACACTTCTACTTTGTAGTGCAGACTCTTTCAATAGCAGATTTAGAAGATATGTTTTGTCATGATGCTGCCCAGATACATGTATGGAAGATCTTTGTTCATACTTGACCCACATCTATCTTCTCAGTTTAAACTCAGTGGCCCGTATTCTGAAGTCAGGTTTAAATTAAACTCTGGTGTAAAGTTGTGGTTTAACTAAGGACAGCCTATTGGGGCACAAATTCCTAATTGTACACATCCTATTTATTAACTCATTTGACACATTGTTCATAATTGTCTATTGAAGTATTCTAAAGTATTTTCTTCATTATAAAAGCAACAGGAAACAAAATAGTAAACATAAAAGAGATATACAACATAAACAGAATTTTTGGCTCCCCATAATTTTAGCACAGAGTTAGACCGTGGTCTCTGAAGTTAAACCCGACTTCAGAATACGGGCCAGTATGTAGTAAGGCAATTTTGAAACATCAAATTAATGTCATTCAAGCAGGAATCTTGCTCTATCAGAATAGCAATAAATAAATGTTACCATTGGATCAGGAATGATACTTTCCTTCCAATCACATTCAATTAATCTTTAAGACTCAACCTTGTAATTATATTTGTTTTGCTGTAAATTGTAAGCTTGCTGTAAATCAAATATAAAATTTTCTAAATTACTAATTTCAGCTGCATCCATATAGTATTTTTGCATGATAAAGGAATGATTTGTGTATTGGCATGTTTGTTAATTATGGTGTTCCTTTGTCTTTCCTTGGTTTCGTTAGAGGTTTTATCGTTTAGTGTGAATTCATCTGAAACTGTGTTGTCAACAAATGAAACAGATACTGCCACTGTTACTGAGGCAGGTCATATGCTTAATAACACAGGTGAGATGATAGGTTTCTTGTCTTAAATATTTCTATGTCTTTCCTCTCCAACAATAGACAAGAAAAACAAGTGATATAGGCATTATAAGAAAAGCAAATCAGTGACATTGCTATCAATGTAATACCATATAATCCTACCCCCTAACAGGATGAGTGCTGCAAATGCTGCAGTTACATTTCCTCCTACAGTGGCTATACAGTCAGTTGAAAACAGCCGTTTATTCATTTTCTTTCAGTCCATCTCTATGTAACTGGTACAAAATATGTTAAAACAGCTGTTTTCGACTCACCGTATGGCCGCCATAGGGGAAATGTGACTGCGCCATTACTATCATACAAGTTAAAAGCACGGGCATGACCAATTCTCCAAAAGTTACATTGGTTGCCAATCCGGAAGCGTATAGAATTTAAAATACTTCTTCTCACTTGGAAAGTGTGTAATGGTTTGGCACCAAAATATCTACAAGAGCTTGTCACGCCTTATGCACCAGCTAGAAGCCTGAGATCATCACACCAGCAACTTCTTAAGACTCCCAAGACACGTGTTGCATATGGTGCACGAGCTTTCTCTGCCTCAGCACCTTCTCTCTGGAATAATTTGCCATTAAATTTAAGAATTATACAATCACTGGAGACCTTCAAATCAAAACTGAAATCTTATCTTTTCTAACAGTATTAGTTATTGGCACTTTGACACTCATCCAAACTTTCTCTTTCTTTTCTTGTGCGCCTCGGAATAGAATATTTCTAGATAGATGGCGCTATATAAATGCCTATTATTATTATTATTATTATTATTTGTATAATACTCAAGGGTATTTACAAAATAAAAGACCAATGTGGAGTACTTTTGAATAACATTGTGAATACCTAAGATGCCCACATCACCTCTAACGTCAAAATTTCAAAAATGTGCATTATTTGTTTCATAAAATGGGTTGGCAGTTTGAATTTGAATTGGATTGTTTTTTCTTTCAAACCCTTCAAAACTTGTTACACATATGAAGAGACCACATTTATTGGTTTTCTATACATCACAGTTGTATCATTCAGCACAAGAAAGAGTCATCAGTCTTTTATAAAGTCATTCATAATTTGCAAAGAGTTTTATCAAACACCCACTAGGGCCCAGTAACACAAATATGATTAATTGCTAATTTGAAAGAACAATTCTGATTGGTTCAGTCTACCAAGCAATATGATCATTGATTTCACATTTTATAAATTACAATATCAATACAGTAGTTAAGTCATTATTGCATGATCATCTTCTCAATGGATATTTGTAGCATTTTGTTGTCTTGCCCACCAGAGGTGAAGGCGAGACTTATATCCCTTCCATAAACCTTTCCTCCAATTAGCTGCCTAATAGTAATGCGGATAATTCAATAAAAATTGTGTTCACAAACACCGAAAATAAGCCGCATTATTTTTACGAGCGCCCGTCCTGAAAAAGGCTGATAATCGTCATGACAACTGGACACGCCCCTTCCGATGCTGTTGTGTTGGAAAAGGGTGACCTTGTGACCGCACCATGGCAATTATCCACATTATTTGGAAATGCGTTGACCTAGCTTCATGTTAATTGTGTTACAATACATGTAATGCTGTTTTCATACTGAAGGTGAAGTGGAGTTACTCCAGATTGAGTTGATACGCTTGTACTGTGGACCATCATTACACCCCCTTTCAAACTGGCAAGCTCCGCAGCAGGGTATCAGCTGTTGTTTCCGTCAAGTTCCACCATATATGTGGTGTGCGGAATCTCCCCCATGCAGAAATGAATGAAGTTACGCGCGAGATAGGCGATACTGCACTTCTAACTCTGTAACCCTGTTCTCAAAGTGGGTTGAGTTCTCTACTTTGAATCTGGATCAAAATAATCCTAGAATTTTCACTGCCCTCCAAAGCTGAGTAACTCCTGGACTCTGGAGTAATTCCACTTCGGCTGACAGTATAAAAGTGGTATAATTTGGTCAGTGCTCTGTTTTTCTAATATAACTTGTAAAGTGTCTTCTTCTTTTTTCCAAGTTCCCCTAAATTTTGACAAAAGCTGAAATCAATATTAACATTGTTATTGTTGCAAGCTTTAATGAAATAGGTTCTTGATTCAATTAGTTAACTGCTTTATCTCAGAAATTTATTTTGTTATATTTGAAAAAGAGAAATGAACAGGTTATTTTGACCCTGCTATTTTATTGAATTGTTATATATGCCATTACATGCAGATTTAATACATTATTTAAAGCAAGTTCACCTTTTTTTATGAAAGCTTTCAAAATTGTTATTGTATACAAAATAACTTGTTCTATGTCGTCACCCAATCTTCTGATAAGGTTTCATGTTTATTTGGATAGCGAAGAAAATTTGTGTTTATCAGATGTTATTAATGTACTTGGTATGAACCAAACCATGGACACCCTCCTGCCTGACCAACAAGATTAGGAATGTATATTTTTGATCACTTTAATGCCAGTCAAGCAACAAACTATACCAGCAATAGATCCAAACTGACACTCAAATTATTCAGTGTTTTATCAATCAGTAACAGGATATGGTCCAATATTCAGTACATAATTTTTTATATTTCTTCATTTAATCTTTTCCCTCAGGTAATAGTACTACATATCAACCAATACCAGGAGATGGACAGTTGATGAATGAAAGTGTTAATACAAGAGTGAATGGATTGAGCAGTGATGCCAGGCTAGGTACAACCACTATCATAGTGGCTGTACTAGCTGTACCCATCCTACTCATGCTTCTTGTTGCTGTGGCGATAAGGTTACATGCTCAAGGGCACTTCAGGCTCAAGAAAAGACGGAATTATAAGGTATGTAATATAGCCTACACTACAAACCTATATCAGACAGGTTTAGAGTTATAAGGTATGAGATGTAACCTCCACTAAAAATCTATATCAGACAGGTTTAGAGTTATAAGGTATGTGATGTAACCTCCACTAAAAACCTATATCAGACAGGTTTAGAGTTATAAGGTGTGTGATGTAACCTCCACTATAAACCTATATCAGACAGGTTTAGAATTGCAAGGTATGTTGTGTAGCTACTGTTGCTTATCTCGTACAGGTTTAGAATTGGTTTTGGTATAATGTGAAAGAAGAAATTTCTGTATATCCCAATGCTACCCCCCCCCCCCACCTTGTATTAGCCCATCTGTCAATGTATTCCAGAATCGGTTTTGTCTATGATATTTTTGACAAAACTGTTCTGTAGAGTGAAATATATTTTTAACAAGTAATCTGGAGTCAACTTATTCCAATTTCTTTTTTATTATTTTGGAACCTGGGTTAATAAAGGATGTTCCATAGTTAAAGTGAAAACCATGTCATTATCACCAAACCTTACACAGAGTTGCTTTGGAATCCATAGAAGCCAAATATGCAACTCAGAATATTGTACATGTAGGTTTATGTGCTTATTTTTTTATTTGACCATTTAAGTTTGCCAAGATGAAAGTCTCACTGGTAGAATGGCAGAATGAAGAGATTTGGCCCTCTGTTAGACCTCATGGGATCACAATATTGATTTTATTTTGAAAGCACATGAGATTCTCAATTTTTGTTCAGAAGATTTGGAGAGTAATTTCACTATTCCTTATGTAATAGCAAGCAGAGCTCTCATGTTGAAAAATGATGCTAAAAATTGTTAAAGCATTCCCTTAAGTTTTGAAATAGGCTTCAAAATTTTGAAAAGTACAAATCCATGTTGTTTTCGCTAAAAAAATTTGTGTGAAGTTGTAGAGGCAGGTATACATCCGAGGTAGAAACATTAAAGATTGGGAGTCATTTTACTTGTTTTCAAACTATCAGAACATAGTTAATCTTGCCATAGATTTGTAAGAGTGTGAATTGTTTTGCTCTTGTTTTAGGTGTCAGCAGGAGATAAATTCAGTCTTGGTAGCTTACTAAATAAGAGGAATGGTTTCAGTCAAGTAGCTACTGAAGATAGTGATCCTGATGCAGCACAATGGAGTGAAGAATCTGATATTGAGGAATACAGTATTCTAAACAACACAAAGAGAACACAAAACCTGTAAACCCTCTCATCAACATTTTATTCCATTTACATCATTGCCAGTATCTATCACAAGGTTTGATTACATTTCTTAACCAAGATAATCATCCTCAAAACCATTTTTTTTTGGCAGAATGTTTTTTACAGATTATCTTTTAATAAAAAACATTATTTTCATAAATGAATTAAGGTCAAATGAGAATTCCCTGAAAGAATATGGGTTAAATGTAACCAATTGCTGAAATATTAAAACATATTTTCAAATTGATATAACAAAATGTTGAGTTAGTTTAAGAATGTGCATTTAAACAATATTTCTTTAAGCTTAACTTATTAGCTTTTAGCTTAACTCAGCTTATTGAAAAATGATAAAGAATAAATTTATCACTATGTCACATATAGCATTTATAGGGTTACACTTCGTAATTCCGAAGGTTCTTTATCCCGAAGGTTCATAATTCCGAAACAAGTAAATTGCCTCGATGTTTGTTAATCCGTTAACGAAAAAGGGTCCGTTAATCCGAACATTTGTGGCATAATTCCAAAGGATCGAAAATCCAAAAAGGAAATGAGAGTCGTAATTCCGAAGGTTCCTTAGTCCGAAAACGAAATGAGGTTCGTTAATCCAAAAACGAAATGAGGTTCGTAATTCCGAAGGTTCGTTAGTCCGAAAAGGAAATGAACAACAAACCTCATTTCGTTTTCGGATAAACGCACCTTCGGAACAATGAACCTCATTTGATTTTCGGATTAACGAACCTTAGGAACAACGAACCTCATTTCGTTTTCGGATTGATCATTGTAGAACCTTCGGAACAACGAACCGTATTTCGATTTCGGATTAACGAACCTTTGGAATATACGAAGCTTCGGAATTACGAATGTATACGCATTTATAGTACATTATGAAGGGAACAGTACTGCATGAGATTATGAATTGCTGTGCACAGAAAATGAAATGAGTTTCAAGGAAATGATAGTTAAAGAGAGAGGAGGGTGCTATTTTATTTGATAAATGTAATCTAATTCAATTCAATTCATCTTTTCAAAAAATTTAGGACCAACATACAGAGAATTCTCAAAGTTCCCTTTTTTATACATTTCTTCATTATTCCTTAGTTACGCTGAACAAATAATCTCAAATTAACAGTATTATCAAAAGGATATTACTATTGCATGAAATTATTCCCAAAATAGCACCCTCTTCATTTTTACTATCTTGATTTGGCTTTATTCACAAATCATTGACCTTCTGCTAACATACCAGTACTAGAATTGTTATTTTTTGTCATGTATAAACTGTATTTATATGATGCTTACAACTGCTTGAATCCCATCTCTCTTTTCACTATACCTATTGACGGTTCTGAAATGTTTGGAACCTAAATTACTCCAAAGTGTGAATTTGTTATTTTGTTTATAAATCCAATACAAATTGAGCTTTTATACAGAATTCATAAATATATCATTATTTCTACCCTTGCTGATTAAACTTGTATATAATTGGAATAAAACTTGCTGAAATATCCTTTGAAAAAATAAATAAATAAAAACAAAAGAAACACATAAGAATTTTTGTTTAACATTGTGAAACTATTTTATTTTATTACATTTGATCACACTTCTGCGAAGAATCTTTGAAAAAAAAATCAGTTAATTAGAGCACACTTTTGATATGTGAATAATTTAAGCTTAATTATTTATCAGATTTTGGGGAGAATCACATAATTCAGTATTTTAGGCTTTCAAAAAGCTCAGTCTTTTTAATGAGGAAGATGGGATGATGGAGCTTCATTGAGTTAAATTCCTCTTAATGTCTCATTTTTTCCATTACAGTATTCAACTATTCATGTCACGATTTATGCCATTACCAAGTGCTAAACAATCCATATGGAGTGTTGGTTTTTTTTTTTTTTTTGGGGGGGGAGATGGGTTTACTGCGATATGTATTGCATTACATTGCCATTCTTTATCTTTGTGGTTAGTCTGAGACAATCGTCTGCACAATGAGCAGTTACTGCATTTAAAAAGTAGTTAATTAGTTATTTTGACTAAGAATAAGAGTAAAGACTAGGTAACTTGGTCCATTGTAAATTATAAAGGTTGTATCCTCTTACTTATGTGAATCATAGTAAAGAAAACTTGACATGTTAAATGGTGGTTTTTGTTTTATCAGAATGTAGATTTAATAACTGGATTATGATTAAGTTTTATTTTTATGTTTATGAAACAAAGTCATTCCCTTTCACCATTTTATACAAAGATAGTTGACAGTCACTTGAAACCATTGTATATCATTTCTATTGTATTTAAAAGATATTCAAAGCAATTAATGTAAATAGTTTTGATGATGCATTGCATAATTTAATCTTTCTTATTTTCTTTCATGAGAATTCTAGCTGGCAGATCAGTTCAATTGAATACTTGTAGCATATTAAATCAAATTAAGTAAACAATTTTGTTGAAATATGTGAAATGAATACAGCACTTCAAATTTTGCATTGTAAAATTGTGTAAGTTCACTATTTTTTCCTTTATATTGTGTCATACATGTACAATATCCCATACATTTCATTACAAATATATGATGAATCTTTCTATAGTATGATTAAAATCAGCTCGTATTTTAAGAAAAAAATAACCTCAAGATTTTTTCTGTAGTAATGCAAGTTCCAGAACATGTATTTTGTATTTCTGTTCAATTGTGTGTTTCAGTTTGGAAATGGGTTGGATTGTAAATATAATGTACAGGATTTGAAGAAGAAAAAAAAAGAAACACAATTATAAATATTTTTGTCAATGAAGCGTCTTTAAAATGGATGTTTGGTGTTTTTGTCTCATGCTATTGCAATTGAAGTTAGATGCTGTAACTATACTGCATTGTATTTGATTAGTTCTTCGTTGATTTGATGGATACTATTGTAAATCCACCCAAATATCTAGATTGGTGTTTAACTTATATTGTGATAAAATATATTTTTGTACTAGATCTTGATTTCACAGTAGACGTGCCACGATGCCCTTAGCAGAGAATATATATTGTGTTTACATTTTATTTCCTTAAAATGAATCATATTTATTTATTCGCAAGTATAGTTTTACTTAATTGCCATTGTTGACTGGATGCATCGATGCCTATTTTAACTTATTTTCTTGGCTATTTTTTTTCTTGAAGCATGTTTTGTATGAAGAAAAAAGTTTTCTTCATGCTGACTTTTTTTCTGCAAGCTTTGCTCGAATTTCCTATCCAAAAGACACTTGATATAGTCTTTTTATTTTGGTTACATAGCACTGCACACACACTACTTCATGTTTGGGTCACTAAAACAACACCTCAGAATGATCAGCTTAGATGATCAAATTTCTCATACCACAGCATATTTTTTAGTTAATTTACACAATACAATTTGTTGTTGTATGATGCACATTTTGATTTACAACTCAGATAGGTTCAGGAAGGGAGGTGTCATTCACTAAGATATATTTTAAAGTTAAACTATTCATTGCAATCAGAATTTTAACCCTTTTCAATGTAATAACACCTTAAATGAACATTCCAACCAATAAAATGTTGGAAATCAGAATAGAGGTGGGACTATTGAAATTGAAATTCAGTCTTTGAGCCTCTTTGTAGGAATGAAAGCAAGTTCAATTTCAAATTTTAATGATTTTACTATTCCTAACATTATACTTCTAAAATAATTTTACTTATCAGAACGGTCAAATTTCAAGCAAAATCTGATTTATTGGATCATGTAGTGTGGGCTGGGTTTTCAAGAGATTATAATTGTGTAGCAAAGACATCTAAATATGTTTTGTGATCTGAATAAAATCACACTTTTTATTGAATTACAATTGAATTGAAGATTCTGTTTCATATACAAGGTTAGAGGATTGAAATCCTGTGTTGTCGAATTATCCAATATGAATTGAGTACAATGTATTAGTATTTATTCCATGCAAATATGTATTATTCCACCAAGTTTAATACAATGTTTAGAGTTTTGGCCAAACACGTCTTCTTATTTAATGCAATATATCCTTCTCTCAGGTATAATAATGTCCTTTAAAACATGTTAAGTTTACTGTATGAGGACAGTTTAAAGGCTGATATTGACAGAATTTACTCAGTTCAAATATGCAAAATATTGAATCTCATAGTCCCATTGTAATACACATTTCTTATATCTTATCAGTGCAGTAGTCCTGGCAAATGAAAAAACAAATGACAAGGTAAGCAAATTATTGGTGTCAATTGAAATTGGAAGAAGAGTGACAAATAATGAATTTTAGGAATTCATAAAGTTTTGGACTTTCCACGGAGAGATTAGATTGAGTGTATTATGCAAATGTATTTATTTTAATATAGAATATTTTGTGCTTATTTGTATATCTTGGTTTACCCTTGCCATGCTGTGAACATTGGTGTTATTATTTGTAATGCTTAAATTGGTGTCTATGCTTGTATGTGCTGCTTTTGTAACAGTTCTATTATTATTTGGGTATAGGATTATTATAGATTTGGAGGATTATGTAAACTACACAGAATATATGGGAAGATGATTGTCTTCAGTCAAAGGATACTTACAGGTTCTTTGTCATTATCTGTTGTGTTTTATTGTGTACATGACTGTGTAATAGATCAAATGAAGTGACTGATAAGAGAGAGGAAGAAATGACTAAGCGAGAGAGACACATTCCAGTGATGTACCCCAAATTAACACACCCTCATAATATATATTTCATTGGGAAATTGCCAGCGTGGCTGAATGCGTTCTTCCACTTTTGGTGAAGTCAGAACATTTATATTTTCTTATCAGATGTGCCCTTTTAAACACATTTAGCAAGTCATTTTTAAGTATTATAATGAACTTGGGAGATATCAAGCCTATTAAAATCGACCCGAAATTATAATTATTTTTATCTATTTGTAAGGGAGGGGTAAAACTATTTTTTTTTTCTTTTTAATTCATTGTTTAGCGAGCCTTTATATATCTAAGTATACATGAAACAAATAAACAGTAAAAAATACAAGACATGTCCATGTAAAAGAAGGGGAACGGTTGTTCGCGTGGATCAAACCTTATTGACACTTACGGCCACAATGCGCTGATTCGTGATTTTGTTTTAATCCATATATGGGGATGAGACGATCCTCTCTCCTAGGCTCCTGTACAAAATTTAAAAATCGATGTACCCCTTCCCCTATCGCCGCCAATCCATTCGGTACACTAACAAAATAATGGGAAGTCAACGGATTAATATCCTTCAGAAAGATATGTAATAGTGTGTGTGTTGGTATAGCTTCTCTAATTTGTTTGTCATTAGTGTGAAAACTATGAGAAAGGAAAAAAAAATCATTTCTATGGCACTAGCTTGTATCAATCAAGAAACGAACATATCATTCAAAATCTTTCCTTTTGCATCTTTCCACCGTAATAGTTTACCAAATTCATCCAACATATGCGACACTTTTTCCAACCCCTTGTCTTTAATAGTTTATCTATCTCTTGCAATATACTATTCCGTATTAAATCGTTCACATGTTTTTTTTTCTGAAAGCAAAATGTACTCGAATAAGAAACTTTCCTTCCATCTTCTCTCTGTTTCTGGTTTCTTTTTTTCTACCTCTGAATACATGCAGGATATATCATCGTAGAAGTTTTACCTTATTTTGTCTTTTATTCCATTGGATTTAAGATAGGGATATGGTTCCTCTACTCCCTTAGAATTTAGAGTAACAAGGGGCGGTGGTGACAGTCACTGCACCTGCAACGAAGCCCCCAATCCCGATATTATTTTCGAAAAGAAAAGGGAATGTGAATAGAAAAAATGAGAAGGAAAAGTAAATTCACCCCCCCAAAAAAAAAAAAAAATAATAATAATAATAGATAAATAAATATATGAATAAATAAATAAAAAAATAAAATAAAAATAAGTTGTGAATATTCTATATTAAAAGAAGGCCTTACCCAAAACAAAGTCGGAGACTTATTTCATTTTCTAACTTAAATGTGATGAAATATCACATTTACTTTGGCGCCTTACTCAAGAGGGGTAAACACAGAACTTTTGCTTTCCCGGCTTACTCATTTTAACCGCTTTGAATAATGTGACCTTGTTAGATGTATTAATAAAACAAATTAGAGCATCCATAGTCATCCATTATGACTACTTTCTGTCTTCTAAAAATGGGATGAGAGAAAATGGCGGGAAAATGGACAGAGAAAGTGATGGGAGGGAGACAGAGAGGGAGTGAGTGAAAGAGAGACGTGTTATTTCCAAGCGGGAGATTGGCAGGACAAAACATTCAAGATACCTTCTCTTTTTGCTAATGTTTTATGTTGATGTAGGCCTCCTTAATAGAGCGATAAACAAACGTCAGGCGACAAACATACCGCGGACAAAAGAAAGAAATCATATTATGCCCGTTTTATGTTTTGTCATAGTTTTAATAATTTATCTTTGCCAATATCTCTTGAAGTGCACATTAAGCAAACATTGCATCCCATCACTTTATAAAAACAAACAAGATTTGAGATAACTTGACTACACATTGGGCAAAGGTCAGTTTGTTGTATGTGTGAAAACATTATTTTAGTAAACTTTGATATCATAATGTGTGGTAATAAAGAGAGTGAGAAAGAGATGGTGCTAGTACAGCTTTGTTATACAAGGTATGTCGTTGCTATGGCACTAACCGTCTTCACAACAAATACTGACTATAGCATGGTAGAGCATGAGATTAGTATATTAATACAGCTATTGCCTTTCAGCATACACCATACAAATGAAGAAGTACTCTACGATACACAAATAGTGTGTATCCCTCAGCAACCATACACTGGAGAACGGCAGTTCCTCCGCCGCAGCTGTGAGCTGTGATTGGATTTAGCAAGGCCATCTTGAAAAGTGATTGAAACTCGTATTTTCTGGTGGATTTAAGTATTTCGTCTTTGCATTTAACAAGCTTTGATCTCAGTATAATATAATTAAATTCAAAATTACAGTATGTCGACTCATACCACACGCTTATTGAACGGTACTACCTCAGAAGTACATACGCATCCTTGGAAAGCTCATTCATCGTCATCATCATGTTCACAGACGACTCGTCAAAATGGCGCGAAAAATGTTGGTGCTATGCATTCTATTGGAGGAATAAAGGGAAAGACTGTCCAAGCACCAGCGTTCTCGCCTCTTTCCAGGAGGGATAATGCTGTCGTCGTACCTCCACCGAAAGCTGGTGCGTTTCAGGAAAAGATTCCCCCTCCTTCTGATTTCAGTAAATTCTACGATAGAGGTGACTTTCCAATCATGGTTGAACATGATACAAGTCATAATAAAATAGCATGGAAGGTAAGTATGATCTCAAGAAGATGTTAAAATAGTCATGCTCCAAAATAAAGATTTATGAGACTTTTTTTAATTGTTAGATATTCATTGATATCGAAGATCAATTCAATAAAGTATATGTCTTGTCATGTTATCATAATAATAATCACGTTCTAATGCCATCATACTCTCATCTGCTCAGTGTCAGAAAGAAAACATCTCTGTAAACACACCATATACACCGAAAATAACTTGTTTTTTATCAAACAGTCTCAGGGTTGAGAAATCCAACAGCAGTTGCCATAGCTTCGATGAGATTATAATTTTGCTACGTTCCCATGACAACTGCCACGATCTTTATTGTGAATCCCGCTGTGAAGTATTACATGCCTGGGTGATTGCATGCTGCATGTTTGTTTTTAATATTAATTCTCATTATGCAATATTTATTGCTTGGAACCCACTATCCACTTTACACTACTTATTCTACAGTATAGTGATAACAAAACAAATCCGAAGGTTTATGCTTTTTGTCAATCAAAACTGTTTACTCAAAGTTACTCAAAATTTCGACGCTCCCAATGTCTTCATAAGGAGTAAATGACATTAATTTTTCATTGGCAAAAAGCATTCACTTTCGGATTTATTTAATTACCAGTGTATTAAGCCATAGCAATATACGTAAAACAATAAGGTTTGGACCTACTTCCACAATGTACACTATTTTTATTTTACGGTAATTTGTTTTTCATGAAATTAATTATTTTAAAATCTCTGTTTACAGGTTGAGATTGAGAAGCTAGACTTTCACCATTACCTTCCTTTATTCTTCGATGGTTTATCAGAAACACGTCATCCATATAGCTTCTTCGCTCGTCAAGGAGTACATGATATGTTAACACATGGCGGTCATAAGGTACCACCAGTCATCCCACAGCTCATCCTACCTATTAAAACAGCTCTTCAGGTATTTCAAAGATTTAATACTTTTTTATGGATATCAAGATACACAAATTATTAGGGCCTACTATCTTAAAATTTGATCCATCCTTAAATGGTCGTGTCTCACGAAGTTCGATTGTGTTAGCCATTTTCATTTTTAAAATGAATATTACAATATTTAAGTAATTTCTTTGTAAGCCAATGTATGGAAGATAAAACTGTAGGCCAGTTTTTAAAGCCGCATTATACTCTATCGACGTACCACTACAGAGCTCAATTGACTTAAGAATTATATCAATATTGTATTTTATATATTTAGATACATAGCTTGATTTTTATTTTGGGGGCAAAGTGTGTAATTACTATACGAATTCATGAAATAGTTTTATTTGAATATAGTGAGATTCCATGAGAATCAAACTGTAGGCCAACAAACTCAGGCCTATAAAAATGTGAAAATATTTAATTCAACATAGCTTAATCATATCTCCTATATACATGCATTTGATTGCATTGTTATGTTGATGATGTGAATATCATCGATAATAGACAAAAAATTTAGTGCAAATACATGTAGTATAATGATAATATATATACATTGTATATATATATATATATATATATATATATATATATATATATATATATATATATATATATATATATATATATATATATATATATATATATATATATATATATATATATATATATATATATATATCCGTATATATATATATATATATACATATATATATATGTATGTATGTATCTATACATTTTTTCGGCATCACCAATTTTTCCAAAGGGCATGAAGCCGAGATAGCTCTGGGGAACCTTGATTTAAGCTACGCCTACCATACTTCTCTTCATCCGTTTCTTTACAGTATTGAAATAAAAGAGTTGCCAAAGCTGTTGTATATAACTTCATTCAGTTATGTATGTATTATTTTCAATATAATATTTTGGATTGTGTTTCTTTTTTCATAATGTTTTTTTTTCTTCTTTATTTATCTTATTTTCTTTTTCTTCTCCCTCACTTTTTCTCTTTCTTAAATTCGTCCTCGTTATCATTTTATTTTCTCATTTCTTCATTTGCTTTTTGCTTTTTTTTCTTTCAATTCTCGCTTCTTTTCGCAGACGCGGAATGCTGATGTAATCTGTGCTACGATGCGTTTACTTCAAACCCTTGTAACATGTTATATGAACGGTGGTAAGCAGACATTGATTGGTGAAGCATTGGTACCTTATTATCGACAGATATTACCCATTATGAACATTTTTAAAAATAAAAATAAGAATATTGGTGATGGTATTGAGTATGACCAATGGAAAGGTCAGAATGTAGGTGACCTAGTCAATGAAACACTTCAGGTATTAGAACGTTATGGAGGACCTGATGCATTTATTAATATCAAGTATATGGTGCCAACATATGAATCTTGTATTATGAATTAAGAAATACATTTGTCAATAATATGATATTGATGTACGGTGCACATGTGGTTGATTTAACGATGCAATCTTTCACGTTAGACATGCTAAAGATCTATAGTCAAGCCAACATGAGGTTATGTGAGGTTCATCTCTTTAAGTGGAAAAAAAAAGAAGGGGAGATCGGGGACAATCGTAACAAAATTTACTAAATTTGAATTATCAAATGACAGCTTTGTTTTAAAAATCAAATGTTTCCACTTTTTGGACAAAATCAATATTTCTTTACTTTGGAAACAATCTTATAAAATTCGGAATAGTGTTTTATTCAGATGTCATGTGTAAGAAAGATGTATTTCCTCTTTCAATTTACTCCCTTATATACCCTCTCTGTATAGCTAATATATCAGTGTCTAACATCATGAACATAGGGATATAAGCTACTTTTATTACCATCCTGTGTATATATATTATATTGAATTTTTAACCTATAAAGATTCATGTAATTCAGCATTCCTCTGCAAGTTTGATTTCATTATAGTGAACATATATTATTTATCCATCATGTTCGAACTTATTATTTTTTATGATTCTGAGCTTATAAAAAATGTTACCATATTCAACAAATCATTATAATCATGATAAGATTGACAAAACGTTATCATGTTTTAGCTTATCGATGAGGCTACTCTGTGCTGTGCTTGTATTTCCAACTATCCTATACTCAGATTTACAATTTTGATATTTGAAGAACAATTGTCCCCGGTCTCTCACTACTCTATTGACCCCTGAGGTAACTCCTCCCGAAATGAAAAGTGGTCATGGAAGTACAATACATATTGAAAGTATATTTGATATTTAGGAAGGAGGGGTTCTTCAAATTCATATGTCGTTATACATTCGCTCGTAAATAATTCGTTATTGATGTCACTCATTGGCTCTACAAAGGAAAAATACATTTTGAAAAATTACTTTTCTTTAGAAACTGTTACAGAATCAGTTATGCACAAATAATATATAAGATTTGTATAGCGCACGTATCCACTTTTACTGGTTCTAAAGGCACTCCCATATTACCCTGGTTTAGGTGCTCACAGTGATGGGCATCGCCCAGCTATAATCACTGTAAAACATAGTGAATTCAACAGGCTTTCAATTATGATAATGATCTTTGCATACTCTTTTGCAATTACGCGTCTTTTGCACAAGTGAAGAATTACGAATGAGAAATGTAAGTTATTTTTGTGCGAATTGTTGCCTGAAATGTAATTTAGATTTGAATGTAATCATATCTTGTTTTCTTTAAAAAAAAAATAATGATTTGGTTATTATATTTTGCAAGTAAAATATTCATTATCTAAATAAATCAGATATGAAGAAAGTTTAGAAATTTTTTTTGTTGATTTCTTAAAGATTTTACCCTAACGAGACTACGTTCTGGAAATTATTTAATATTTGTTATTTTTTAATATTAATTGTTAAACATTTTTACTCATAAATCATCTAATTATCATGCACTTTTCGCTTTATCAATCTGAATTGAAATATTGATCTAAAACCAATATAATTGATGCTTATGATTAATGTGTCAATGATACAAATAATTTAGTTGCCAACATGTATATTTGCAGGTAAAACACTAATTCGCGCTATTTATTATTCAACTTTAGCTTTAAAACTTGCCCAACTCAAGCCTTTTATGCGTCTCTACGATCACCTCAATGAAACACCGTCATGCAACAGTAATTTTGTAAACTTATTGCTATTATTGTATGGTTTAAACCCCCTATACTAATGTTAAGTTCCTGAATTAGTGTCTTGTAAATTTAAGAAGTGAAGTAAAAGATGGTAAAATGTGGAGATAACGTGGAAGTCGGACGTTCAAAAAAGATTATTTTCAAGGAGGCTGCTTGTGTACACAAAACTAAATTATAAACAGCTTCTACTAATTTTAGATAACCTAATTCTAATGGGAAAATGACAGAATTACTGCAAAACCAAAGCGTTAAAAGATCAGACAAACGTGATAAATGTGATATATATATATATCGAGTATTGTATTACCAAAGAAGTTTTTTTTTTAAGTAATTTAAGAAGAAGTCATTTTTAAAAAGGTCTGATTGCAAGTATTGATAGTGTTATAAATAAGACAAAAGGTAACGATATCTCAATAATAAGTGTACATGATTTTGTCCATTAAAAAAAATATTGATGTTTTTCCAAAGTAATCTATTCTTAACATCGGATCGGGGGGGGGGGGTATTGAGAGCCATATAGTCAATATTTTTGTTATGAGAACTTATGTCGTTCATACTCAAATGAGGACCTTGTTCTTCTTCTTCTCTTGTTTTCTGCTTGTCAAATTTTCCTCGGGAAAATGTGCCCCCACCCCTTTGGAAATTTCGTATCCGCCCTGATTGTTAAGCCACAGTTTATACCAAGAACTGAATAACACGATGTTGATTTGGGTTTTTATTTTAGGTAAGTATTATATTGAAGTGTACATAGAAAATATTGTACATAGAAGAAAGTCGACACTTTTATATCTAAATATTCTTAATATCAGCTTGCAAAAAAATCATTATACCAGATATTTTTGTTATTTTTACGAATATAGTGTATGTATTGTTTGATAGTTTTTACTTATTAAATGAATGATGTTACCACTGAACATTAAAGTGCTAAACGTGTTTTTAGTGTATCATGTGTCTTTACATAGGCCAGCAAAATCATTCTGTCGACATATTTCGTATACGAAGAAGAAGAAAAGAAAAAGAAATCGAAAATGAAGAAATAGACAAAGAAGAAGGAGGAGGAGGAAGAGGAAAAGAAACAGACGAAGATCGAGAAAACAATATCAGATATAATAGAAACATTGGAAATAAACCTTAATGGTCATTGAATTTCAATCAGCCTTTAAGACAGGCCCACCCCCAAAATAATAATAATAATAATAATAATGATAATAATGATAATCATTATAAAATTAATACAAAATACATAATAATGATAAATATATAAATAAATAAATATAAAATTAAAAAAATGAATAAATATATAAACAAATAAATAAATAATAATTCATGTGACTTATAAAGTGCCAAATCCACTCTGTAGAATGCTCAAATCGCATAAAGAAATTAAGAAGTAAAAAATGTTTTAAGAACATTTTGAAAGACTCAACAGAGCTACAATTTTTTTATGCCTTCAGGAAGTTTGAAATAAATCAACAAAATTGCAAGTCTCGCCGTCCGTGCCATTGTGGGTATGGTGTATGATAAGGGATATTGGTCGAGTTTCTCGTGGCATGTCACATCTGCCATGTCTGCGGTTGGGATGTGAGGGTGGGTGGGTGTATATGAGTGTGTGTTTATAGTAACAAAGTGAAATGTGCACACACTTAAAATGTTGGACAACATACAGTCCACTGTGTTGAGTAATGTATGTTGGTAAAAGAATATTTATATTCTGGGCAATCATTATCCCTGTGAGCGAATTTAAAACCCAATACTAGCTTTTATTACCTAATTTGGACAAACTTTAACCAATAGTTGTGTGGACAGGGGTGGACAGTATGTTGCCCATGGTTGGTTAAACGTTCGACATTTTTCCCACTTATTTTAAGAGTGTATTGGATCCGATATTCTATATTATAACCAGTTTAAAATCAGTGCATAAATTGGACGATAAACTTTACAACAAAGAGTCTCTTCGAAGGCCGGTGCCTCTAATGGCGCCATCATTCGTCTTACATTCGGTCTATTTTTTTCGATTTTTCAGTTTACTTATTAATTTTTTACTTTATTTCTATCCGATTTAAATGATTAAGTTACAATGATCTGATGATGGAATTGAAAGGAATGCAGAGAATATGATAAGCCATGCTAAATCAAGGTATTTTTGTCTATAAAGAAGGAAGGGTCGGTTGGCATGATTGGTGAGATAATAATTACGAGGATTGATATATTAAAAAGAATGAGAGAAATAAAATGATATGAGGTACCATTTTACAAAATGATAGATGCAGACTGGCAGAGAACGAGGCTCTTTTTTCATATTCCTTTCTGTAGAAAAAAAAATGTTTTTACTAATCATTTCCTATAAAAAAAAAAGGTTAATGTAATTTGTAAGAGCAGCTCGCCTATGACGTCACAAATAAAAATAAATAATCAAAAATTCATCACTCTCTTAGACTTCAAAAACAACTGAGGAACACAACACCATGCAGTTAAAAAAAACAATGGGAAAATCGACCATCTTTCGTTTGAATAAATATTTGCTTTTGGAGTATTGTCCTCCAGTGTGTCACCAGCACTAAGGTCCCCCCCCCCGGCCCTCTCTCACCCACTCCCCTCTGTCTGTCTCTCTGTCTCTCTCTTTCTGCATATTCCTTTCCTATTCACCTTATATCCATATCATGATTTTTTTTTTCACATAATACATAATACACGATATATGTAGGTATTGTATCATTATTTATGAAGGAGAATTATCTATAAAACAAGGAATCCCCTTTCTATTGTTAGGTGTTTTTTTTTATTCTCGCTTCCTCATGACAAAAATAGCTCACTAATTTCCTTGTAACTGAGACATTAATAGGTTTAGACGATTTCGCTTTCAAGCCCTCATCAGTTGTGCTCATAAAACATGCGCATACCTCTCTTCATGAACAAAATCAACACCCCTCTCCCACAAAGTCATCCCCCCCCCCCCCCCCCCCCCCTCTCTCTCTCTCTCTCTCTGTTTCATAGAGGCGTGAAACGCCTGACATTGGCTTGTGAACACTGCCTGCTGATATGTACTCTTTTCTATTGACAAATTCAATAATAAGCTTTCAATGTGAACGTTGTTTTGAATGATTCATCATTCGATAGGTCGTTATTGTTTGTACGAGGCCTGTATTCTATACATAAGATTTCTGCATTTCCTATTTGGATTTCATTTGGAAAGGTGTCATACTGGAGACAGATCGCAGGCAAATATTTATTACAAAATGGTAAGTCGGAAATTTAATATTAGCATGTAAGTTTTTGCAGTTTGTTTATATCATAGTTCCGAACAAGGGGTGACCCCCTCCTTTTTTTGTTTAAGAAATAGGAAGGGTGTTCCAAAGTGGGGAGAGGCAAAAATTATTTGCATCAAACAAATGGCTTTGTTGTAAAACTATATCATGCCCTTTAGAGTTACCTCATAAATTCTAGGATCGTTCACCCCCCCCCCCTCCTTATCATTGTCAGTTATTTATATTTATAGTATATATGTGTATACATTTTTATCTTCTGTTTTTATCATAAAGCAAATGAAATACATCTGTTTTCAAAATTTTACCACTCATTCGCACGATACACATTCAACATAATTCATGTTTAAAATATTAGTATTCACATTATATATCGCAATTTTAGTAAACGATTCTTGTATAGATTTAGATGTAGATTCAGGTATATCAAAAGATTTTCAGTCCTTATAGAGCAAGCAAGACGATCATCTGCTATTGGCTGTTTTATACCGAAATTCGAGGGAACACCCCTCCCCCAGGAATCGCCGTCAAGAATAGAAGAATGCATCACGTGTATATCTATTATTCATTTTTCAGGTGGTGGTAAGTAATGTAACAAATTTATGGGCGATCGAATAATAAACGCAATAATATTCAATTACAGTTAATTAAAATATGTTTATTCAGCTGTTCTTTCAGATAAACCCCAAAATTAGATAATATATCTAAACATCTTCTAAAATCACAATTATGAATATATTTTCCCAAACAGTAGGGTGTTTTATTCAATAAAGCTTCAGTTTACATTTGCGTTCACCACGTTCACAATCAATATATAACAATAATCAGCTAGTGAGTGTTGAACAGTGATACAACAATAACTGATAATAAACAATCTTGTCATGAAATAAATCATTTACAGTACAAAAAAATCATATTTTGAAAACTCATCCAAAATATGTATAATTGAAAATCTTTTTAAAGAAATGCTATATATTCTAATTGGTGAGGCCAGGAGAATAATTCAATTCAGTTCAAATTATTCCAGACATAACTGCATAAGCAAAGGTCCATATAAACAAACATCGTAGTATACATCAAGACAGACATACAAAGATAAAACTAGATCAGTCAGAGTACATATCATTTTGCACAGTATATAGAGTATAAGCATGGAGCTATTAATAGCTCTATGGTATAAGAAGGTATAAAATACTCACACTAAAATGATACTAGAAATGGATACACAAAACGAAATGACAGCAATGTATAAAAAGTACAATGGAAATATTTACAAATGACAATATGAGTAACTTAATGATCAACTTGCATTAATGGCCCTGGGGCATGTGGAAAGGGGTTGATGTTATCATGGACCTATAGGTCCATGATGTTATACACCATGATCCTGATGATAGGCAGCACCACTGGAAATCTAATTGGTATGTTGAAATATTTACAATTTACCAAATCAACTTCATTTTGGAGTGAAAGTATCTTTTTTCTTTAGCAAGTTTGCTCCTTTAACAAGCACCTTCTTTTAATAAAATCGTTCCCAGCCCCCACGGTCGATTTATCAAGGATTTTCAAATTCTATTACAATTTGCTTCCAAGACGAATCAGAATTCTAAAACATAAAAGTACAAACTTCAATCATAAGAATAATTGTAAGAGAAAATTACATTCTTCCTCATCGTCTTCTTAATATTCTTTTACTGATTTATTTAGTATTAGTACGAACGCTACTAAAAAAATCCACAGAGGCTTACCTATTTAATTATACAACATTTGGGTCCAATGTAAAAGATACATATTATTCATTCACTTTTATCAGCTTATATAAATCACAAATAGGGGTAGAATGTATCAAATGAATCAAACCAAAGAAAAGACAAATGAAACTCGGATAAAATATAACATGCAAAAATATATAGGCATTTTAAATATCAATAAACCAAATCGAATATAAACGATGACTAATGAAATATGCATTTATAAATATAAAATATTATTCTGCCTTGTAATAAAATGAATTTGGTAAATTATCAATTGAAAAAGAATGAAAATAAGTCTCGTATATTATGATATCTATGGTTATCGTGTGTGTTTACCTTTTATATATTGTGTAATTTATTTAGTGTAAAAAGCATCCATTACCCTTCAATTATAATATCATGGTCCATTTAACAGCCATTATTTTCCCATATGGATTTCTACAAAACAAAAATATGTCATGGCCTTCAATATATTATGACGTATTTCACGAACAATTAACTAACGGTGTGCCATTGTTTGGCATGTAGTTCATATTGAGGACATTGGTGTCATTTCTGCCATAGTATGTCCACGTTCCTACCTTGCTTGTATAGACTAAGTCATAGTAGAATAAATTTTGTATGAGTTTCGGGAGAAGGGACATTCGGAAAACGAGTATAGACTGGTCATTGGAGTAGGGGAGCTCGCTTTCAAACATCCTAGACATCAGGGAGTAACGGCCGGGGGAGGTGGATTATACCTTTTATCGTGGCCAGTCGCGCAATCGCGAAACCCGACCATTCGAGATGGGGCCCCTTATAAATTCCTGAAAAGTCAGATTCAGTTTACCCGACGCTTTGTGAAAATTATCAGTCTTAATGTTCCGGTCCAATTTACCGTATATTTTGTGACAAGGTTAAGCCAAATATACAAAGAGTAGGGTAAACTCGGCCGGACCCTTTGGGAAATTAGGGGTCACTTATCTCAATTTTTCGTTATTTTGTAATAGTATTTATTAAAATCATTCAGTTCAAAATCATGTTAGTGATAAGTACATTGCAAAATATAACCAAAAATGTTACAATATCAGCAGAAACACTGTTAACAAAATTCAAATAATTATTCATAATACAGAAAAAATGTTTTGAAGAATATCATAATTTGACATATTTATACAGGCGGGTAATTTTCTTTTGAAAAAATGAAAGCATTAAGGCATTTATATGAAATCACAAAATCATGCATCAATTGTTTCGCAGAAAAATCATTGCTCAACGTTAATGAAACTGAATGATATATATTGTTTTAATAGTCCTTATTGAATTACTCACTTAGACATAATCTAAAGCACATACAAAACACATAATATAATAGAATATTACCCCTCCTCCACAAAAATAGATTACAAAAAATACAGAATATAACATTCAAATCATCTAGAACTAGGTAAATAGTCTAGAAAATATTCATATTTAATATAAATGTATATGAATATATTTAACATTAAATTGTTTACGAAGAAGTCGAATGGTGGCATTATCGCAATTGGCCGACGGGACCCGATAACCCCCATACCCTGAACGCACATAATGGGGGGGGGGAGGTTGCATGGTTATTATACATATATAGATAATATTATATTACTTTTCTCAACGTTTCTGTTTCTACCTTATGTTTTATGATCATTTTTAAAACAGGTGTTGTATTCTACTATTGCTCTTTGTGCATTTTATTTCAACACTTTACTACTGATTCAGACGATTATATTTGATTGGAGGGTTTATTTGGAAACAAGAATTTCATGTATAACATGAAAATGTGTTTGTTTTTAATGATATTAAGATTCATTCTATGCCACAAATCATCTTTCTAAACAGGGGAAGTTTTCCACAGAAAAAGTGATTGGTCCTCAAAGTTCAGGAGGGGACAAATTCAAAGCTTTCCTTATGACTAGGGAGTTTATTCCCAACTCCCTGGTATAATATGCATAGATATACATATACTGTAGTAATAAAACAATAATAATGGTGCTTTATAGGATACGTTAACACGACAAACCCCTTATTGGTTTGGATTAATGATGTCCATCATATCCAGCATAACAGAATGACACGAATAAAGCAACAGTAAATATGACTTGACAAACCAACCCTGCCTGTTTACTTGGTAAAGAAAGAGTGCCACGCCCACCTCTTTGTGTATGAGCTATAATGACAAGGCAAGCATGGCAAGGTATGAGCTATAATGATACAAAAAGGCAAGGTACATGTATGATCTACAATGACGCACCAAGACGTGACCTCTGGTTTTTGGAACCACTTTCGTAAAGATGGGGGCTTGGCTTTTAGGATATGGCCTCAAAATGTTTCACGACCATTAAATAGAAGAATGGAATAAAAGGGAAGGGGAAAAAATGAAATGTTATACTATTTTCTAAATATATTGTCAAAATCCATTACAAAACTTGCTCTTTGTATATGATATAATATAATGTATATGTAAATATATGATTTTGATAATGCGACAATGATAATAGTAATAACAATACAAATTATAAAGAAAATCATTAGAAAATAGCGTTAATAGTAATAACATGAGCAACTATGATGATGACACCAAATAACAACTGTGATAGTAAATAATACATACTTGACGAGAGCAAGTAATGATAATTTGAATGCCTCAAATCAAAATGACACATATAATTTAGAAAATTTCACTTTATGAATTACTAATACCTCGTTCCCATTGTCGTTTATGAAAGCCACGGTTGGCCTTTCGTATGATCGATCTGATATGATCTGATACGATCTGATAACATCAATACGATTGCTCCACGATTAATTATGCCGTTTGAATCGTGTCGTATGTCGTGACAGTGTGAACCAGGTATTAAGACGCATGGAATGACAAAGAAATATCATAGAAAACATAAATATCCATTTCGTATTGGTTCGCAGAACTTGTGTTTCAGTTATGATAGCTCTCTATTAAATGTAATAAACCACTGGCCATTAATTACCATGATGTGTTTGTTGATATTTTGTCCTTGATTATATTGTTCTCTCCTTTTTACAGAGAGAAATATAGTGAATAAAACAAGACGATAATGTATTCTATGGCATTCTAGAGGGTAGTTACAGTAAAGCAGTTCATCCCACTCCTAATATGTCCCTACCTTTTATTCAAAACCCTTTAGAGAAATGTGAAGCGCTTTTTAATAAACATTTTTGCATATCTTCCTGTATCCCATTCTCGTTGTGTTTTCTGCACACCTCCCATCTTTCCTTCTCTTTCTTCCTTTGTTTCACATGTTCATCATCTCAGTCGTCGCCAACAGAGAGTCAAATGAAAGGTAAGAGAATATTTATCACCCCTTCCCTCCCCACCCCTCCTCCCCCTTACCAAATAGACCTCTTCAGTCGACCAGCATTATTACTATCTTCTCATTATGTCAGTGTTATTATGTGGTTAAAGAAATTTCCATAACTCAATGAAAAAGTGAGAGAAACGCAAGAATGGGACGAGGGTTAGTTTTTTTCATCAAGTTTTAAAGAGCACCATGAAAAGGGAAATCCATATAATTCGATTCCTAATTTTAAAAGACTGTATGGTTACGATTTATGCGCACTCTTGAAACCCATTCTTTATTTTTGAACACAGGGGTATAGGTAACATTTTTTCTGGCTCTCATTTTTCTTTCGATGCAATGCCATTTTATCCATGAACTTTTTCTTGACATTCATGCTTTTTTTTCAATCTAATATCGTTTCATTTGTTTTTGGTTTTACCTAAGTGGAAGAACAATAGCCAGAAACCCATTTCGAATTGAGAGTGATTTTGAGTATACTCGTTAAATGAGATAAAGTTGAATTTGAATTATTGTAAAAATAACGTTGGTTGATAAGTTCTCTCTCCTATTTTCGCCGGCGTTCATCAGTATTTTTTAATCAATTTTGAGATAATACTAAATAGGTTCATTATTGCGGATTGAAATAATCGCTAGAGGGTATTCATTTTGAGATATTTGGGCAGAAAATCAAAGTCCTACTTTACTCATAATTAGATTTCTTGGCAGCAATTTATTTTAGTTTCTGAGATATGTGAAGGTGATGTCATACAATTTTTTAAATATCATATTATGTTTACAAATGAAATACGGATTTACATCATTTCTATTTGTATTTAATTGTTCAACTTATTTTAAAATTTGTCTATTTGATTCAGAATTCAAGGAGGCATTTGGTCTATATGACAGGGATAATGATGGCTTCATCTCTACAGATATACTTGGAGAGGTCATGAGGTCATTAGGTTCATGTCCAACGGAAGCGGAAGTGGAGGAGTCAATTAACATGGAAGACCCTCATGGTTAGTGGAAAATTGTAATACTTCAAAATCATTATTCAAGTACCTCATCAATATAGGCTAAGTCCACTCCATGTTGATTTGTATAAATATACAATACCTCATCAAAATCCAATGTAGAAATAGAATTATATAGCAGGTTTCAATCTTGCTTTTTCCAAAAAGGCGCAACAAAAATAGTGTAAATACAAATAAATTAATAATATTATTGAAATTAATCAAAATTATAATTACTCAATAGGCTGCATATCAAAATTCGAGAAATTTGGCGCCACTTGAAATTAATCAATTTCACATATATTCCTCTTTTGAGTAATTTACAGAAAATTATGTGTCGTAGCTTTAATTTTGGGCTAAACTGAGAAATTAGTGGTAGGCCTACGTTCGGCAAAAATGAGTTATATCTTTCCACTTTTGGATCCAGATATTTAAATTCTATTTTTGTTCAATGTTGATTTTGGGGAAAATTCTTCGTTCTTGAATTGATTCTCCTCTTCGTTAGTATTATAATGATTAAATGAAAAGATCATTTAAAAGATACAAAGCCAATGCAGAATAAAAATATACTACAGGAACTAGTCCTCATCGTAGGCTTCAAAATGATTAAACATTAGCTTGCGTTTGATCATAACTCTTTCTGCATTTTAACTTCAGAATATTAAGAATTTTGAATGCAATAACAGTTATGACAACGAATCCGTCCTCGTCATTATCTTTCTTCTTCTTGTTTAAAGGTAAAGGCAAACTGGACTTCAGTACATTTTCTCGAATCATGGCCCATCATATCAGCCAATCACAGGTAGATGCTGAAGAATTTAGAGATGCATTCAGAATATTTGATAAAGATGACACAGGAACACTTAGGTATGTCTTTATTTTGTTTTATGTAACATAGAATGTGTATTTCATTACCGCATGTCATTTGTTTTGTAATAACTTTGGGGGAGGATTCACGGAGATTATTTTCAAAGATAAGGGGCAAATGATTGAAAATGATTATGCCAGTCTGTTTTATGTGACAGATGAAGTATAATGTGAAGATGTAGAACGGAGAGAGTACGTTGTTCTCTGGTGCTGAAAGGGTTATAAATATAACGAGGAAATGTGGTAGACGGTTATATATTTTTGTTTCTTAACCAATCAGCGCAGCTGAATTACGTCATGTGATGACAACTCTTGGTGAGAAATTAACAGATGCTGAAGTTGATGAGATGATACGAGAAGCTGACGTTGGGAGTGACGGAAGGATTAATTATGAAGGTATTATTTTATTGCTATATAAAATGCATTTGATTAAATTTCGAATGTACAATCTGTCAAAATAAAACGTGTTGAAAATAATCTATACAGGCTTAATTCGGCAATTAAGGCCTTTGCACCGCACACCCTAACCTATAATCATGTTGGATCCTCCAGATCTGTTCTTTGCCTATATACGAGTTTGATGCTATTACGCAAAATGTCAGCAAAATACGTCTGATGCGGAGGACTACGAACAGTGAAAAGTAATATATTGACCGGTTGAAAGCCAAACCAAACAAAGAAGAATAAGTAGTCTGCGTTGTCTTCAGACGTATCTGTAAAACTACAGTCTCGCCTAGATTATAGGCTACCTACCGCATGCATTATAGTTTATCATCTGATCTTGGGACAAATCGCATTTTGCTTATTTTCTGAAAATATGAACGAATAACACTTGTTTTTTATTGTTTAAGGTTAAAATGCACAGTAATGATCATATATACTAATAATAAACAGTTCTTGTATAGTGCATATTACGTTATGATATAACGTCTCTATGCGCGTCCAAACAACTTGGATATTAATACCCCGACTTTATAGCTTGGCTGCAGTATACTTGCAGCGCACACGCATTTCAAAGAATTAATTCCTACCGGTATTTACCTTACCTGGGTCGAACTGTGGATGAATTCCTTGCTGAATGAAACTACGCCTTGGCTGGGATTTGAAACCACGACCCTCTCTTTCAAAGTCCGGAGACTAATCCACATGGCCACACCGCTCCACAATAATGCTTAAATCGAATTTTGACTAATTGCAATGAGCTAATTTATTTTGGAGTAAAGGCACTTTTATTCAAAATCGTTGCCAATCGTATGATTGTTATATGATGTCACAATAAGATATTGAATTAACTTTTATTATAATAAGGACACTCAATTGCGTTTCATATAGAATTACCACTTATATGTATAATGACAAACATAGTGAATGATCTTCCATAATGTTACAAGTGAGTAAACATGTCAATAAAACGTGATTATTATTTTCATTATCATTATTATTCTTTTGATTTTTTTTAGTTTGTGACAGCATTATCTGACATGATCTTTTATTCTTCTTTCTTCTCTTCCATGCAGAATTTGTACAAATGATGGCTCAGGCGCATTGAGAAAACGCATTATAGCCTACACAGTGCGTATATTAAAATATTCTTATGATACATTTGTAATATTCTAAACCTTTTCCACATGCACATAATTATTGCAGGTCTATTGACTATCGGCAAATCTTTCGTATGAGTGAGCAACATTTCATTTTTTTTTAAAGTTCGTGAAAATGATTTGCGAAAAAATAATCAAAGCAGACTTAAATCACGAAAAGCGCCAATGCCCCCCCCACACACCACACAAAGCTAGATCATCGTGATGATTTACATGTAGCAGTGTTTCTCATGAAATCGGATTTGGCACGGAGTTCCTCTTCACTGTCATGCCTGAGAAATGTGTGAAGAAACAAGTATTAAGTTAAAAAAAATACAAGTCCCCTTAAATGACAAATATTCTGAAGATATCTTAAATAAACTTATATTTACATTGTTTTGCTTCATGTCTGATATCGTCAGAACCATCTGGCTATATAGGGTTGAAATATTAATTTGAGAGGCAAAGTTGTTACAAAATGTTGAAATGTACATTACCAAAACGGATAGTGCTCACTAAAGTGTTACATTCTGTCAAAAAATTTTTACTTTCATTAAAAATATATGTGAAAGAAATATCCACATGTATATTTTTCAATTCCCAGGGCTTTTTCCCGTGTAAACTTTTTTATTAACACGCACTGTATAGTCATTCAAGATGTGGATTATTATACATAAAAGGGTAATCTATTTAAAACCTTAAAAATGGTAGATACTATTAAGTCATGTATGCCTAATGAAACAGTATATTTACCGCAATATGAACTTGTGCATCTATGACTTACCACACTCTAAGTAAAATTGATTTATTTTGTTAGGTGTCTACTAAGTGTATATAAAAATGGAAGTGGACGTAAATCTACACTTCATTAAATTTGCTTCTCTATATTTTCGAATATTGTTGTTGTGTGGGATTTTCATAATGTATTGTCTTTCGTTTAGTGTGTGAAATGTAAAATCATCTTTTAAAGGAGCTCTCTCACGTTAGAGCCCCGGAATCCTTTAAATTTTATGAGTATCGCTCCTTCAAATTCCTGCGAAACTAGATAATCATCTCCGTGAGTCGAGGGATGGCAAGAATTGTTTTTTAAAGAGGTTTACGTTTTGGGCATATTGATCATGTTAATTATGCATGTATGTACTATTATTCAATAATGTTGTTTTCACTATACATGACGTTAGATGGAATTCGTATTCTTTTATTCGTAAGAAGACGAGAAATAATGGCCATTTTTTTTTACATTTCCAATCAAGTCGTCATATCGCCCTCTGTTGACGTGACTAGATGTAGTTCGTCCTCACTACAATTTGGCACGTTGATCCACATCATTTTCCACCAACATACATTTCATGAGCCTTTTTCTAATATAAGTTACTATTTTTCGGATTTTCAAATACTGGAAATGAATATCGCATCGTTTCTGTTTGCGATGGCTCATTGATTTTGTAAAAAACAAAAAAAGTTTAAAAACACATAACATTCGACTGTCAATTATAGAACATACCTAAAGTAGAATTTTGTTTCCAAAATATATTCATATACTAAGAGTTTACTTGCAGAAGGGGTTAGGTCCATTTTTCATCAAATTTAATTTTCTTTTTTTTGTCTCAATGTACAGATTTTTAGTAGCTATAAGATGACACCAAAGAAAAGTTGAAATTGCCATTAAAAATTGAGATAAAGTGGCAAAAAAAAATACTTTTTTTTAAAAAGGGGTTAAGTTCATTTCAGTTTGGTTGCAAAAGGGGTTAGGTCCAAACATATTTTTTTTTCATAATACTTTAAAAATATGAAGACAAGTATATTTTTTATATCTAAATTTTATATTCTCTTCGTTGGGTATCATGAAAATTTAGTTTCACATATGAATATTGCAATATGGGAGAATTTAAAAAATGATTTTTTTTGGGGGGGGGTGGACCTAACCCCTTTTGCAACCAAACTCTTCTAAAAGAGCCCATTTGTCAAAAGAGGTTAGGTCCATTTTACATAAATTTTATTGTTTTCTGTCTCAAAACCTCCGAATTTTTAATCGCTCCGATGATACGAAGGAAAATTTGAAATTCAATAAAAACATGAACAATAGTGGCACAGCAAAATCACTCTTTTAAGTAAAAGAAATTGGATTCATTTCAGTTTCCTCGCAAAAGGGGCTATGTCAACAATGATGTTTTTTTAATATATAGAAAAGAATTAAGACAGATACAACTTTTTAAAACTCAATTTTATGTTACATGAAAGGGTAGTACATCATGACAATTAGGTTTCTCATAAAAATATTGCAATAAGTGAGAATAAAAAAAAAGTTTTTACTTGGAATTGTCCAAAGTGGACCTAACCCCTTTTGCAACCAAACTCGTCATATTATATTATATATCTAGGGTTAGGGTTAACCCTAACCATATGTCGAATTTTATGTGTTTTTCAACATATTTTATTTAAATAATCCAATAATGTGTTTACATTTATTGCCAGAGTGAAAAGTTGTTTACATGTATATGATGAATAAACCTAATAAAATTAAACACATCTTGCGTTGTATGTTCATTTCGGGTGATCAGTCGTTGATTAATGACCGAGTGGGTAGGAATAAGGGCTCAATATTATCAGAGATGAAAAAAATGGTCTTAAACAGATTTTCGCCATTCTTACGGTTCTTTCCCCCTCCCACCCCATCTATCGCTATATCTAATATCACATACATGAATGTTTTGTCGTTGTTCATTGGCTCAAGGATTAACCCTATTGATATCAAAATAATTAGGATTATGCTGTATACCAAACCACTTCAAGCACGCAATCGACTTAATTCTATTCAGATGTAATATTGTTGCTAGGTAACCGGTATGACGGCATTGAAATGGAATGGTGCATAATGTTAGAGGAGAGTGAGGGATATGAATGAGATAGAGGATCGTGGAGAATGCCTGTGATATACAGAAGGGGCGGATAAGGGCCCCATTTTTCATTCTATCACTCTACAGTGTACTGCAGCATTGAAATGTTCAAAAAGACAATCGCACTTTTTGGCATAAAATAACCGAATTCCGATAGAATCCCCACACTCCGTCCCCAATAAATAGGTAAAGAGGAAGGATGATGAGGATGTGAGGAAACCTATTCTGGGTCATAACCAAGACCGTATTCATGCATCATAAGATTACACGAGGGATATTATGAAATGAAGTGTTGTGCTGCAAATGGAGTTGGCGCGAAGCGCTAGCTGAAATTTTTATATTCCACTCTGAAAAGCGGAAAATTTTAGCACGATTTAAATTAAGAACGAGTTGTGTATCTCAATCTTGCTTCCCCATTTCTGTGTAATATTATCATCTCTTTTTTTTCACATCCAGAATTATGGGGGGGGGGCAAAACGTTATGTTTGCCCCCCCCCCCCAATATTTTTATTGTTGGGGCGATCGCGCCCTGCCCCCCCCCCCCCCGGATCGAGGCCTCTGATTTATGCATTCCTTGGACAAAATCAGAGTAGAATTAGAAGAATAGCTTTCAGATATTGTATAATTCGATACTATTTCTTTTACTTTATTAAAATAATTAAAATAACTATAGACGTTGAATAGATAATTATTCCCGTATTGCCAGTGACTGTAGAGTGTACATGTGATTAGTGTTTTGGGACAAGACAAGCATGAAACTATTACGGAACAAGCCACATATTACTGATGGTTGTTTCATTGACTATCTTTTCAATGTCATATTGAAAGCCCAGATCGCTGAGCCCCGTTAACGTGCTTTATCAGATTTCATGAATGCCACCTGCTCAACAGAGAGTCTTGTTTCTAAGGACCACGGATGTCGATGATAACCAAGGGGAATTATTAAGTTTCATCATGTTTCCATGATTGAGAGAATCAGGAATGGACTAATGGGGAGGAAGTGAGAAAGAAATAAGATGACCTGTATCCTTATCCGTTGTGTTAAACTGAAAACCAGTGTCACATAGCCGCCCCCCCCCTCCCTTCAAAACTACGTGGACGCTACCCATGTCGAAAATAGAAAAAAAGTGCAATGTTCAGTAGAATAATACAAACGTAGCAATATGTTGAAGATAAGTAAGGTCTATGATTTTTTTCTTGTAGTCCTTTAATTCGAAAAAGGAAATATTCAAAAATTAAAGTAAAATTGTCGACATGTTTACAATACATGTATATGCACTAAGTTAACGAAAATAAATCGTCAATTATAACTTACGACAAGTTGGAATCTTTGAATTATATAACTTAAGGTTTTCGCTTTTTTAAGCGTCATAATTTTAACTCAATATATTCATTAATGTAATCTCCACACTCAACATAATCTCAAAGGGTTAATTTTTTTCTAAAAGTAAAGATATATCAACGAAAGGCATTAATCAGCTACGTAATTTGTCTGTAAATACGGTTGTTATTTCAAGAAAAATAAAAAAAAATCAATATTGCAAAGAGAATAAAATCTAGTACAAACATCGCGTTTGATCATGATTTCCATTGTAGTAGCTAGAAAACGTACTCATCTAATCAGATCAAGATAACACTGTGTTTATCCTACCATCTAGGTATACTGTATCATTTATGCTCACCCCCCCCCCCCCCCCCCGGAAGATACCTGAAACTTTGTACATGAAGGTATTTAGCAATGTCATTGGCTTTATGGCTGATCTTGGATAATGCCATAATTCGTTCTCGTTTTCCCAACTTTATTCATCGGGTACACGAAGGAAGCTTGGCTGACTACTTGCTCTCCTAAAATAACTCATCCCGCTTAATTTTCCACACATCCGATGTAGCACCGAACCCAATGCATCATGATGATCACTGAAATTTGATCGTGCCTTTAGGAGGAGGAGTGACGTCATCGTGAAGACCTGTTCGAGCGGTTTAAACTAGTTTTGTTTCGCAGACCATTCATCAAACATACCGGAAACACACATTTTATTTTATCATTTCATGTTTGTTTCTTTTTAATTTTAGGAGTTTAATAATTTGGGGCTGGTCCAGGATTTTCCAAGGGGGATGGGCATTTTCGTTCATATAGTAAAGGTATTCACTCCAAAATGAAGGTGATTTTTGTAACCGTACGAAGAAAGTGATAAGCAGAAAGATAAGATAAGATTGATTTTATTTATACACGGTTAAAAAGCCCAAATAGTTCACAGACTGATTTCCATTGGGGCCGTGTGGAACACAATATACAATTGACATAGTAAACATTTTAAAACCAGTGTTTAACGAACAATATATATGAAAAGAATATGTTAACCTAAACAGAAGCATCAATGAAATATTACAAAGGAATCATTGAAACGTGAAGAGGGGGGGGGGGGGAAAAAAAAGGAAGATGAAGAAGGGAAAAGTGAGGAGAAGAAAAAGATTACAGAGAAGATATTAGAAGAAGAAAAGAAGAAGAAAAAAGGAATAATAATGATATAAGAAGACGAAGAAATTATATACCGTGCTCAAAAAACATCAATAACATACAACATGAAATATCTAAAGCAAAACAAACAAAAACATAGAAATATTTTTTCATGCGTGTGGACGTAATTTTCCAATTTTAATAAATAAATAAGTAAATAAATAATATACAAATTAGGGTTATCAAGGAGGGGGGGATACTGGTCTGAAGTTCATCCAGCTGGATTGATATTTCGTTCTTTTATCAGTTAATAGTTGTGCGGTACAGGATAATGTCTCAATATCAAGACTACAAACCCTAATTCGACAGAGCTGTGGCCACTGTGCGCAGACAATCCCTCCTCAACCAATGCGATCTTCATTAGATGCCGAGTTGTTTACAGAAAACCACCCGCATATAATCGGTCCGGCGTTTCGCTCGTTTTCTGTAATAATTCACCATACCTTTTTCTAAAACACGTCGATTGCAATCATCAATTACATATGCCAAACGACCAAAAGATTTTCGTGTTGGTTTGCATCTGTTTTGACTACTCATAAAGGACAGGATTGTTCTCCATCTGTTTTAAGAGACTCCATCTGTTATAAGAGTAGGGAGGAGAGGATAGCATCACTAGGGAGGTCATCTGACCAAGCAATCCTATTGTTCCTCTGTGCATGCACGTAGGCTCTGATTGTGCACTACTTAGCTACGCTCATAGCCTGCATCTCACAAACATGGTTTCATCTACTCCAAAATGGCTGCTGGTCGGTGGTTTTCTCATAGCGACTCTCGCCACCATCTCTTACCGGGAAGCGTGGGCGGAGGGAATTCGGGCTGTGGATGCGATGGAGGCAATCAACTCTGGGAGACAGCAATTCTTACAGGGGCTTAGGGGGGCCTTAGCTGCTGTAGCTGCTCAAAAAGATAATCTGGTAGAAGAATTACTTGCTGATGTTGAAGATGAGGAAGAAGATGTGGTGGAGAAAATTGAAGAGGAGTTGGGTGTCTTAGATCCTCCTAATGTAAAAACAGTTGAGATACGCCTACCCAATGCAGATATACCAGAGGTTAGTTATCAACTACCTTTATCAAATTATTGATGTAACCATGGTAGCCATAATATATCCAATATGGAAAATACTACTTTTCCGTAAATAATTGCAATCTTACTGTAAATATTATTACTGTTATTCTATCAGTCATCTTCACCTTCGTCATCTTCATCACCATCATTTTCAGTATCATCATCATCACTATCGACATCATCATTATGATCATCATTATATTATCACATGATTATAAAAACCCTTATATTTTCTGCATTCATCTGCAATCTTTTTATTATTTCTGATCGTCATCATCATCAACAACAACATCATCATCATAATCGTCAAGACATCAACATCAACATTAATAGTACCACCATCATGATCATACCATTATTATGACCACCATTACCGTCATCACGATTCATCACCGCCATCAACGTCGCCACTATACCAACACCGTCATCATTATAATCATCATCATCATTCATTCACTATCAACATCATTTTAATTTCCATTGTCATCAACATCTATATTACTATACCATTACGGTCAATATGACCATCATTGTCGTGAGGGTCATCATCACATTACATCACCGGTATCACCATCATCATCACCACCAACACACTACTACCACCACCATCATCGTCATCATCATCATCACAACCGTCATCATCATCACCATCATCGTCACCGTCATCATCATCATCATCACAACCGTCATCATCATCATCACCACAATCATCATCACCACCATCATCATCATTATCATCATCATCACCATCATCATCATCCTTACAACCGCCATCATCATCATCATCATACTGTATCATAAACGCCCTCATATTTTCTGCATTCGTCTGCATTTTTTTTTATTTCTGATGAAAGTATATATTTTCATGAGCATAGTTTCTTCTTTCCTCATTCTCTCCTTACCCCCCCCCCCCCCCCCCTCTCTCTCTCTCTCTTGAACTTAAATTGTGTTGACAACCAAAAAAGGAAATATTATCGTTTCATTTCATTACGAACGGAAAGACATTGGGATATACATGATCCCTTATATTTAGCAATAAGCAAAGTGTTATTCTTATACCACAATGTAATATACATTAGCAATTAATGTTTTTATTACAATCACTGGGAGGTGCAAGAGAAAAAAAAGGTGTGGAGTTCACTCGGCTCGTATAAGTTTACATGATAACTTTCCCAATGCTTAGGATAATACTACATTTATAATATATATTTTCCGCATTTTTTTACACAATATACTGAACTTTGGGACCAATCATATTTGATGTGCAAACTGTGACTTCTGTTCATATTTTGGAAGTGCCCCCCCCCCCCACCTTGATAGAAAAAAGTGATGGTTATGGTGCATGGTTGTGTACTTTAACGATGTTGTCTAACTATTTTTTTTTTCAAAATTAATTCGTTTTTTTACCAAACAATAACCACGGAAAATGAAAAATATCATAATCATTTTGCGACTGCATTTCTTTTCTCTTGTAGTATAGCCCCTATCGAAAAAGATAAATTTATTCAAGTTCATAATTATTTCAAACCTCAAGTTTCACCACAAATCGTATTAACTGTGTTTAAAATCTGACTGCAAATATTTTTGCTTCTCCTTGGTGTCATGTTGCAGTCTGTGTGTGTATACTTTACATAGATAGCGACAAACAATGAAAGACTGCGCAGCATATTAAATCAACCCACCAGTTTGATCGTATTAATCATTGTTAAGTCCCTCTTTTTAATTTCTAACATAAGTACACAGCTTTTTATTGCACTCTAGATTTCAATATCAGGCGTTAAGCTGATAAAGGATGCTGAGACCATTGGCATGTATGGAGCAAAATCTGATGTTCATTAAGTCCCCACCGCTAAAATACAAAAACATCCTTCCCAGTTTCAGGTGGAAATACTGGTCTTAAAATGTCAGATATTCATGGTAATTGATATAAAGGTCAATCAGCATTAACTATCAATAAAATTCTTTATTCATGGCTTTCATTTTGAGCAAAGCAATATTGGTCTTTGCGTGGGCAAATTTATTGATTAACTAATCAAGATGATTTAGTCTTGTTCTTTACGCACCTGTCACCATGTGATGCTAATTGATGCTGAATGATAATAAACGCGTTTGACGTACTAAATACGAAATAATGGTCTTGGAAATAAACCGCTTCAAAAACAAAGCAGTTTTTAATTAATTAGATAAGATACAAGTAGTTTTGGTAGTCTCTTTAATATTGTATTATCATAATCATCGTCATTATCAGCATCACCATCATCATGTTCATCATCATCACCACCACCGTCATCGTTATCACTATCACCATCATTTCGTGTTAAGAAAAGATTACAGGGCAATCGTCTTAAAGCCTCTGCATGAAAACCGAACGATCTCTTTACGATATTGCAAGGTAGACCGCAGGGCTACTGTACGATTCCTTTACGAACATGCAGCCTATATATGTGCATGCTTTACTGCCTACCCTCGTATGGTCCATAAAAGGTAAGTAAGCCTAATTGGAACACATATGCCGGAACTATCAACGTAATTAATATGTCCGAGGTCAACTATGACTTACAAGTGTAAAATTAAGTGATAATTTCATCGGACAGTCCATCTCTTTCACCAATAACTTCATATAGTTTCACTAATATTTCGTATTCTCCAACTATACTGACTATGGGGCCTCCCCATTCACTTTAGATACATCGTATTTTAGTATAATACTCCCCTTCTCTCTCTCTCTCTCTCTCAAATTTCACCTCTTGAATCTTGACCCCCCCCCCCCTCCCACTCTCTAGGTTCTATCCTCTCCTTCACATTCATATATCTTTTTAGAGTTAATTTGCTGCTGTAATGCAAGGCTATATCGAAGGTGAACCTAAATTGAAGGAATATGAGCTTTCAGGGGGGAAGCTAGATTGAGATGCAATCCATATTGTGATATGACAAACACCACAGGCACGTTAACAAGTGCCGTGACATTAGGGATAGTCAGCCATATTTCCGGACACAATTTAATCGAGAATTATTTATCGTTACACCTGTACACCGCCTGTCAAATTGATAATTGAAATTAAATGAGTTATTGAGAAAGAAAGTCACGTATCATAACAAAGTGATCCTACTACATTCTTTATTTCATGAATGTGGTAATGGTGTAAACTCACAGGGTGGAATACGAATGTTATAAATAATCTTGCTCAATTCGTCTGGTCTCTGCCAATAAATTTAGAGATATTTTACACTTTAGGACCTCACTCGATCACGTTTCATAAATTATAAATAAGACCTGCAGTTAAAATGAGCCAAATAAACCTTCTGGTTAACGATCTCATTTGAGTTTTTTTTTAAAGATGGCTTTTTCAAAGAGGAAATATCATCATGATTAGGTTACAATTAAGATTTTCATAAGTTCAGCTGATTATAAAAACACCGATTTAGCAATGGAGTTCTGCGAGAAATGAAAATTATTCAAATTGGTAAACATGTAACGTAAGCAAGATTTCTCACTGTTTTGAAACACAGTGAAACGAAGAAAAACATTCACTGACTGCCTATAAAAAGAAGAGATTGCTTTCGAGTCAACATTGAACTCTAAAAATAGTATTAAGAACGAGCCAGGCATTAAGATCGAATGCTCTCAACTCAGTTAAGCTTTTACCCGACATGCCATGCAGAGGTTGAGAAAAGCTTGAATCTCTCTTCCCGTCAAGGTACATGTAGCATTCTCCCCCCCCCCCCCCTCCCTCTCTCCCTCTATGTCTATTTCATGTTTTCTTTTTCGGTCCCATCTTTATTCCCCGCACACATAAATTATCTTACGAATAATAGAACACATGGGAAAGGAGGTGGTGTCGCAATGTATATACATAATTCTTTGTCTTTCAAGAGTAGAGCTGATATTTACTTCCAACAGGAAAGTGCAGAATCTTTTTTTATAGAGGTTGAAAATATAAATGGAAAAAATCATATTTTAGGAGTATTATATAAACCTCCCAACACGAATAATGATATATTTTTAGAAGAATTAGAATCATTACTTTCATACATCACTAGAGAGGGTAAAACTCTTCATATATTAGGGGACTTTAATATTGATTTATTGTCAAACGAGCGAATACCTCTTCAACTTGTTACTACTCTTTATTCAAATTCACTCGAACCTCTCATAGATAAGGCAACTAGAATAACAACACAAACAGCTACCCTCATCGATAACATTTTTACGAATATTGATTGTGATCTGATTTCTTCAGGCATTATATACTCAGATATCTCTGACCATTTACCTGTTTTTTACTATCTTTTCTGAAATCAGCCAACGTAATAGATCACGTTACAAAAGAAAGGACACCAAATTAATACGTAAATATACTCCTGATAACATTTCCAACCTTAATTCAGATCTTAGCTTAGAGACTTGGCAGAATGTAATATCAGAACAAAGTGCGGAACAGGCGTTTAATACCTTTATGTTAAGATTTAATTACTACTTTGACAAAAATATTCCCAAAACGAAAACTAAACTTTACAGACGAAATCGTCCAAATAAACCCTGGATAACAATGGGATTGTTGAATTCTATAAAAAAGAGAAATATATATTATAAGGCTAGTATAAAATATCCTACTATGAACAACATCAATAGATATAAAACTTATCGTAATAAATTAACATCTCTTATTAGATTATCGAAAAAAACATATTACGGAAGAAAAATAGAAAATAATAATGGTAATATATCGACAACCTGGAAAGTGATTAATGATATTCTTTGTAGATCAAAAGACCCTATTCCTACAAGTAGGTTTTCTCATGAAAATAAAGTATATGAACAACCTAACGATATTGCAAATGCTTTTAATTCATTTTTTGTAAATATAGGGCCTGAGCAAGCTTCAAAAATACAGAATACTACTGTAGATTTTAAACAATTCTTAAAAACACCTTGTGATTCTTCCTTATTTTTCACCCCTACAACATTCATTGAAATTATTCAGATAGTCAATTCCTTTAAATCCAGTGATTCGATAAGTCATGATGAAGTCAGTAATAATCATTTGAAGAAAATAATTTTGAATATCGCTTCACCACTTACACATGTAGTAAATTTGTCATTAAGCACAGGAGTTTTTCCAAGCAAAATGAAACTTGCAAAGGTTATTCCTATATATAAAAAAGATGATCCTTCTTTAATGAGCAATTACAGACCCATATCTATTCTTACAAGTTTTTCCAAGATCATTGAAAGAGTCGTTTATAATAGATTGTATAGTTTTTTAATGTCAAATAATTTACTAGCCTCTTCTCAATATGGTTTTAGAAAAAACAATTCATCAGATATAGCACTTATTGAACTTTGTGATAAAATATCGGCTTCTCTTTCTAGGAAAGAACATGTAATTGGTGTATTTATGGATATAAGTAAAGCTTTTGACACACTTAATCATTCTATATTACTGGAAAAATTGAAATATTATGGTATACGTGGAACCCCCCTCTTTTGGTTCTCTAATTATCTTTCAGACCGAGAACAATACATATCTTATAACAATTTCAACTCAAATATATTACCTATCAAATGTGGAATTCCCCAAGGTTCAATCCTTGGTCCTTTGTTGTTTCTTATATATATAAATGATATTTGTAAATCGTCTTCATTACTTCAATTCATTTTATTTGCAGATGACACGAATGTATTTTTTTCTCACCATGACCTTCTTTATCTTATTGAAACTATGAATACAGAACTACCCAAAGTCTCCACGTGGTTCAGAAGTAACAAGTTATCATTAAATGTAAAAAAAGACAAATTATATATACTTTAAAAATCAACGCTCCAATATTAATATTCGGTCCTTTGATATTTTTATTGATAATATGAAAATTGATCAGAAAGAAACAACAAAGTTTCTAGGTGTAACTGTCGATGATAAATTAAACTGGAATACACATATAGCTAATATTGTTATTTCGGTTTCACGTGGAGTCGGTGTATTATATAAGGTCAGATGGTTTATTCCTCGCCAAACATTATTTACTATATATAATTCTATCATACTGCCTTATATTTCATATTGTAATGTTGTATGGGCTTGTCAAAAAACAAAAATCAACTCTTTATTTCTTCTTCAGAAAAAAGCTGTTCGTATTTGTACAAACTCAGACTATCGAGCTCATTCAAACCCATTGTTCCACAAACTTAGAACCCTAACCATACATGACATTCATTACCTTCAAATTGCTCTTTTCATGTACAGATTCCAAATCCGCGAACTTCCTGACAACCTTTTAAACATGTTCCGTTTCAATACATCTATTCATAATTACCCAACCCGAACCTCCACAAATATTCATTTAGAAAACCCAAGAACAGCTCTTGCCCATAGATCTATTCGACATACTGGCCCCGACATTTGGAATTCCCTTTCTATTTATATTCGTTCATGCCCAACAAAAAATTCCTTCAAGAGGCAAGTTAAACATTTCCTTATTTCAAAATATGAAACGCAAGGTTGATAATAATGTCATGTATGTTTATTACCACTGCATGGTTACATAATGTACCACCACACATATGAAATTCATTTTATTTACTATTGTTTATATTTATTATACAAACAAAATAACTCACGAACGAGTCTTCGTTATCAAACATGTCTTGTTATATATTGTTAAAAATTCTCCTCATATTTCTCTCTTTCTATTCAGTTCTTTCTTTCCCACTCTGTTCTTTTCACCCCTCACTCTATCTCTCTTGCTCTTCTTTTTACTCTTTGTTGATGTTCGCATCATTGAATATATTATTTTAGCCAATGTATAATTATGTATCTTTGTATTCTTTTTTTTCTCAATGGAACATCATTTTCAAGCTCTTAGAGCTTAAGATGCTCCATTCATGTATATATATATATATAAAATGATTATACTAGTATGAATATAATGTAATGTTTAAAATGATGTATATATATATATGAATAAAATCAATCAATCAATCAATCAATCTTATACATAAATTATATTATATACGCGTGAAACTCGTCATTTTCTTTGTGCCACACGGTTCCGCCCTCCCCCCTCCCCCAGGCGCCTTGCATCCCCTCCTTCGCCGATTACTGCTACAGCTGTTTGTTTTTACATACTACTTCTTCTGAGCTCCGTCTTCGATTGGACCCCCTCTCTCTCTCTCTCTCTCTGCTCCGTCTTTTTATCACCATAATTTTTCAAAAGTGTCAATAGTATGTATATTTACTTAGCATGCTTAGTCAAGTTCGTATTCAGATCCATGAAGACAGATTCATTCCGTCCCATCTAATATGTATGGAAGCTTGAAAGTGCCACCAAGATGTTCATATAATCATCTTATAATGTCTACATCTTTTAAAAGAGATAATCAGATGACAAGATCTTAGATCTCGTCATGTCTACATGTTTTGGAAGAGATGATCAGATGACAAGATCTTAGATCTCCTCATGTCTACATCTTTTAGAAGAGATGATCAGATGACAAGATCCTAGATCTCGTCATGTCTACATCTTGTGGGAGAGATGATAAGATGGTAAGATCTCGGATCCAAGATCTTGCCATCTGATGATCTCTTCTACAAGATGTAGACTTGACGAGATTAAATACGTGTTCTCTTTTTTTTTCATTCACTCTTTCATCTCCAGAATAAAATTCAAAAAATGACCTTGCCAATTTATATGTGATAGTCCTAATGGTTCTCGGCTTTCATTTTTTTAACCAATTATTTAGAAGAATATCTTATTATTAGAAATATGTGAAGTATATCGGCTTATTATTATTATTAATAATATTATCAAAATATCCTCAAAATTATATTTTGAACAATAAAGTTATTTTGTTCATGGTATAAGTAACTGATAATGAAAGAAAAATCATATAGACTAGAAACATTCTGGGAAAAGAGGCCTATATAAACTTTAAGAAGCATTTTGGGGGTAAAAGTTGGGAACCGGACTTTTTTACACAATTCAAATATGCTGAATCTGAAAAGATCAGTTCCCAAGCTGATTTCTCATGTTTTGACCACCTAATTTGCATAAACAAAATGGCTACCAATCTGGCCATTCAGAATATTATTTTTACAATGTTCTCTAATTATATTCGCTTTCACAGACATGGATACTGCAAACTCTTGCATACATAACATGTACCATTTGGGAAAATTGGCTATTTCGGTTTGCGGCTAATTAATTATGCAAATTTATGCATAGACTAGAGCCATTCTGGAAAAAGATGCCTATTATTAACTTTAAGAAGAATTTTTGGGTAAAAGTTTGGAACCGGACTATTTCACACAATTCGAATATGCTGAATCTGATAAGATCGTTTCCCAAGCTGATTTCTCATGTTTTGACCAACCAATTTGCATAAACAAAATGGCTGCCAAATTGACAATTCAGAATATTATTTCGACAATGTTCTCTTATTATATTTGCTTTCACAGACATAAATACTGCAAAATCCTGGATACGTACGTGTACCTTTCTGGAAAATTTGTTATTTTTACTTTTGGCTAATTAATTATGCAAATTTATGCATATTTTGGATCATTATGCTATAATTTGATAATTTCAGCTCAAATGTTTATATTTTTGGTACAAATAGCATTTGCATCATTACAAATAATTGTACGACCCTTAGAATATGATATCCAAGTGAATAATAATGTATTTTATTGTTTTTTCAATTTCTCATGTAATTCTTTGTATTTTGTACCTTTTTTGTACATGTTTGTTATGGGATCTGTCAAGGTATTGATTATCACTGGAAGAAAATAATCAGCTTCGATGATTTAATTATGTAATCACTTTTTTACATTTTTTTATTCGTATATATCCATGGGCATAAACAGATGCACCCACATCTGCAAAGGTAAATTCGTGCAGGGAGTGCCTTCCCGTTTAAAAGCAAACTGGTGGAGATCCATCGAATTTCAGGAACCGATCAGTATTCAAGCGAGTGTCACTACTGATTGCTTAAATTTTTATTATAAAATGGTATCTTGAATTATGATATCAATCAATTTATTCATATTTACAATTTTAGATGATGAATTATTAAATTTGAGTTATGACAGTACTGTAATTCTCAACTCCTAATAGTCAATCAGTTGCATTTAATATCCTTTGGAGTAGTTATGTTCCCCTATACCAACAGAATCTGATCACACAATGACATGTATATATATTTAGTGTGTTTTTCTTTAGCAAAATGAAGTGAAAACAGTCTGCTGAAATGAGATGTCCCGTGTGTTTTTTCATTATGCTTGTCAAATAGTCCCAATTCTGAAAAAAAATTCTCAGAACTGAACCCGCATATAAACCATCTAATATCTCATTTTACTTATCAATTAGACCGTTTTCCATGTTTTAAAAGCCAGACTGTGATTTCGTAAAGTTCCACAACGAATAAGTCTCTGCATATCCTTTCAATAACAAATTTTGATAATTGGACTTCATTAACAGATTACTTGTGCATCTCCATAATATATCTTTTTCAAAGCAGTACTGCACCTTTCCTATCACGGTTTTTCGCTTCATCCAACTTAGACAGTGTTAGAGGCGTCCAGCCTCCCCCAGCTTGATCCTTCGTGGTGTTGAATGATCACTGTCAGCTCGATTTGTTGTTTCATATTTCATTGATAGGGCAGCCTCATATCATAACAGTCATCTCTAATTGTTGAAATCAAACCAATTTCGTACAAGTATTCTGCGGAGGCAGTTCGTATCGAAGTCATCGTGTTTGTGTTCTTGAGATATGTCCGATTCTCATGTCACAGATCCGTAGAGAAACATAAACTTCTGTCTTGAGCGAGAATCTGCTGTCTGACCAGATCTTGTTTCAGGTGTTGAAATGCTCGGAGTGTACCTTTTTAATACCGCAGTGAATCATGTAATGTCCCTTTGGCCATTTATCAAACTTCTAATATTCACACAACTTCATATCTTCATAAGATAGACTATTTCTAATTGATAACGAAGATATCTTTCAGAAGATGGTGGGTACCTGACATGTTTGGCATTCCTGTAGGTTATTATTAATCCACTTCTTTTGATCGGTATTAAACTCAACAGCATCCAATAGCTTACAAAGCTCTGATAGGCATGCGAGTCTGATATTTCACCATCAAAGTCTAGGTCGAGAATTTTCTTTGATTGTAGAGCCAGGATATCTGTTTCTATGAGGAAAACAGTTGCCTAAGTTATTTTTAACTTGACAACCGGTTTTGATACCACTGAACATGTCATTCTTTTTGGAAGACTGACAGTCTGTTTTGGAATTGATGATTCTGCACTCCAACCTGTCCAATGGCTTTCCTCTTACCTTGCCAACAGAGCTGTATGAAGCTGTATTCATCACTGGCGTGCAGTATCCTGTGACTACCCTTTGCTGTGGCGGATCCAGAGGGGGCGCCCCGGGCGCGCGCCCCCCCTATTTTCGCCGGATTTTTTTTTTTTTTTTTGATGGTTATATTTATTGGATTGGTACAATGTAGTCAATTTCAAGGGCTAGATCTAGTCAAAACTATATTTTAACTTATGCTCATGGCCTTTGTGTTCGCACAAATGCACCTGTCATACTGTATTGCAATGTGTAAATTCCGGAATTCCAGGGCGCGCAAGTCGATTGGTTGGAAAGTTGCACCACTAGTGCAGTGACCAGTGTGAAGATGTTGGATTGGATATCATTTTTTCCCGAAATTTTGTGTTTTTTGTAACATGCGTTTGTCCGTCTTTATGGCAAATACATGTAAATTGTAAGTAACAGATCGCGAGAGAAAGTGTCAACGATGCGAATGATAATGTCTATCCCCGAGATTATTCTTCACTCAAAGATGAAGCCCTATATCGGGCGCCACGTGCGCAGCATTATCATTCTGCCTTGGTCATGTATACGTTTTCACTGAAATGTATAGGTCAGACATATTTGTATTTAATGTAAACTAACTTTTACACTTTCTGGTAGATTCAGAGGCATATTAACCAGGGCGCCCCAACTAAGTTTCGCCGAAGCAATCATTCCAACGAATTATCAAGGAGCAAAATTGTATATTCTCAATCACCAGTCGATCCCACTCCGCGTTTGCTGTGTATAGGCAGCTATATGTCAGCGTAAGGAGCGAAGATTTTATGTGACGGGGGGGGGGGGGGGGGGGGGGGGGGGTGGGGGGGGAATAAAAATACTTTCGTGCTGGGAAAAACGTCCCGAGGACACATTGTGTATTGTTAAAAAGTAGAAATTGTGACATTAACCCCCCCCCTTACCCCATTTTTAATGTTTGATAATCTATAGGTTTGCTGATTACAATATATCTTTAAAAAAAAAAATTGCCAGCAAAAAAAAAAAAAAATAGTTTTAAAAATCTAGGGGGGGGACGACCTCCCCCGAAATATTTGAGGGAGAACACTTCCCCCGTCCCCCCCCCCCCCGATCGCTGCCGATGATATGCGCGTAAACCCAAATCCATCTGACCAAGGAGGTTGGTGGAAGACAGATTTCCCCCTCCCTGATGTGTTACAGTGATTTAAGTGTGCATTTCTCTTCTAAAGGTGCTCTCAAAATACGACTTTTGGACATGATTTTTTGAAAAAGTCCTTGCCGTGGGAGGGGGGTATCCCCCCTCCCACACCCTCCCCCCGCTCGGTCGCTTCGCTCCCTCGCCGCTGGCGCCCCCCCTATTTCAAAATCCTGGATCCGCCCCTGCTTTGCTGTGGAGTTCCTTGGGAGTTTGTCCTTGGTCCCTTACTCTTCAAACGTACATCACTCCTCTTGGCTCTATAATGTGGCTTCATGGCCTTGGTATACACTTCTATGCTGATGTCATCCAGCTGTATACCTCACTTTTGATCCAAAGTTAAAGATACAGAGGTTCGTGCAGCTGCCGTTGTTGGTGCTGCCATTGAGGATTCGATTTTGGATGAAGGTCAACTTCCTGGAGCTTTAGGATAAAAAGCGAAGTATCTTGTTCTGTCATCTCCATATATGCGTAATTATTATGACAACAACTCCAGTCTTAAGAGTTGAGGAAGCTATATATCTCCAGTATGCAAGGCTAGATCTCTTGGCGTAGTCTTTGATAAAACAATGAGCATGAAGAAATGCACATCAGATGTCTGCCAATCTGCATATTACCAGCTCCACAATATTGCTGAGATCAGACATTGTCTTAAATGAGGTGGTGCAGAAAATATCATCCATGACCGGATAACCTCTAGACTGGACTTCTGCAACTGTCTACACGCCGGTTTACCTTCATCAGGCATCCCTAACACTTTTTAACCATAGGACGCAGTGTGAAAACTTGTTCTGCATTGGGCAGTGACTGGGCTGGAAGCCTCTTCGTTTCGCCCATTTTTTTTTACCATGGAGCTAATCTGTGTTTAGCCCCATGTTTTTATCATTTCCTCTTCTGTATTCAGTATCGTTTGTCAAAGAATCTTCCAAGGCAAAGATTGGATAGAATCCGTGGTTTTCAGTTATCACTTTGATGGTTGACTTGGGGAAAATGTACCGTTGCCAAATAAATGAATAAATCGGTAATGACCTAAAAATTAGTAAGTGATCCAGTAATACAGACCCTTTGCATTTTCACAAATTGTTCTTTGGTTAACTGCTATGATTGTAATTCTGATGATCTGAATCAAATGATATATAATTTTGCTACAAGGGTGTTTACAATGTACTGATACTTATATCAGATTGATAAACTACACTACTTAAGTCATACATTTATTTGATTATTACATCTGTTATAAAACATTATATTTCTTTATCAAGACATTTAATTTCAGCATGATTACAGGTTTTCCAACTCCTAAACTGTTCTTTTCGTACGGGTTCATTGAATTGGTAATTGGCATGATTATAGGATAGGCATCAAAGTGTTTTTATATTGGGTATGTCTACTATACCTTGCACGCATATTACTTTCTATATACAGGTGTGGGGGTGGGAGCGTGGGTGTGGAAGCATGTGTGTGTATTTGTTCCTGAGTACAATTAACATTTGTGGCAAAAGAAGTTTATCAAATGATTCAATCATTGAAGCTTAATATTTATCTGCTATTGATATTATTTTTTAAAGATCTCATATCAAACAAATCCAAAGCAAATGGTAGAAAATACAGGAACATAAAGAAAAATCAAAGAACGATAAAATACATAGAAAAATTGGCCTAAATAATATATTTAAGGGCCAAACAATTGTCATAATGATGCAAATGCTATTTGTACCCAAAATGATAAACGTTTTAGGTGTAATTATCAAACTATAGCATAATATTGCAAAATATGCATAAATTTGCATAATTAATCAGCCGAAAACAGAAATAACAAATTTTCCCGAATGGTACATGTTATGTATGCAGGATTTTGTAGTATCCATGTCGATGAAACCGAGTATTATAAAAGAATATTGTAGAAATAAGATTTTAAATGGTCACTTTGGCAGCCATTTTTTTATGCAAATTAGGTGGTCAAGACATTAAAAATTGGCTTGGGAACCGGTCTTATCAGATTCAGCACATTCAAATTAGGTGAAATAGTCCGGTTTCCAACTTTTACCCCAAAATGCTCCTTGAATTCAAATTCTCCCAATATTGGTCTTGTCTAATATTCAAAATTGTCATTTGAAATACATGTTACTTTCACCTTCCTAAAACAGGACGTTGTGTGACGTTGTGTCTACATCAAAATAGGCCTTTAAATAAGAAAAACCCGATCTACTTGTCATTATCAGGCTTAATGTGTGCTTTATTAATAACCAGACTAATATCATCATTACACCTTCATGGATTTATGCCCAGAATACACGTTATCAGATTTCACGTTTCATAACTCGCTGGAACCAAATTTCTGCTACATTCGAAACAAAAAAAAAAAACAACATCCACTTCACGGTTATGGCTATTGATAAGTAATTTCTGCTGTTTTTTATCTTCTATTTTCGGTTACTTATTATGATGACCACCGCACACAAATTCATATGATTATTCGCATGTTGTCATTAGTTGTCATTAATTACGGATTTAAATTGGTTTTTGGTTAGGAGCGTTCTTGATTTATACACAAAGGAACCCGATTATGGATGAGTCTAAAAAGGGCCTCCCCATAGTAATTAGGCTATAATTACAAAAAAGGATTATAACATCCATCTCGATTGAACATTATTGTGGAAAAAAGTACACATTCGTACAGTTGGCCGACATGATGTAATAATCAAGTTGTGGGTAAATGACGTGAGCGAGTGCCTGTTTCTTTCTAATATTGATGTACATTTTTATTTCGATTTTTTTTCTTTCTTTTTTTACTCTAATACACATGTTTATTGTTACACTCGGTTATTATTTGTTATTGTTTTAAAAACTCCATAGGACTTTAAATCGTGTTTTTTGTACCCAGTAATATAAGTTTGCAAAATCATTCATTTACACGGGACAGTCATATAGATACTAAAATGCATATAGAAGTTGAACAAGACCAGTAGGGGTATAAAGAGCCGGTGGATATTACATATAGAAGTTGAACGAGGCTATAGTAGGGGAACACAAAGCCGATGGATATTACTTATAGAAGTTGAACAAGGCTAGTAGGGGAACAAAAGGCCGATGGATATTACTTATAGAAGTTGAACAAGACCAGTAGGGGTATAAAGAGCCGGTGGATATTACATTGAACAAGGCTATTATAGGGGAATAAAGAGCCGGCAAGGTCAATTCATTATTGAGTGCCTATATATCTCTCACTTTTACGTTTCTTTGAAAATCATTAATTTCATTTTATCATCGCGTTTCCCTTGTCGACGCCCTCGTTACCCTGTATACATGTATTAATTAGCTAATTAATGTAGAAGCATGATATTGTACAGTAAGCGGAAAAAAGGCTGCGAAAATATAATCATGGCTTTTATATTCGGTGTTTTATATAATAGGGTACTTCATAATGTAGCCAGACGACTAGTAAATGTCACATTATTTTCATTTCAATACCACAGGGTTATGTGAACTCTTATGCGTTGTTTTTCTTATTCCTCTTTTCTATTTTTCCTCTTCTTATTTTATTAGCGATTGTCCCGCATTGTGCAGCGCAGCCTTGCATGAAAATGGAATAATGAAATTAGTTTTCTTAGAGGAATTTAGGGAGACTGTAACATCTGATTAATGAAGTCATGAAGGTCATTTATAATCATAGTTATAATGATTACTATCTCTTAATCTTGTTCATATAATCCCAGCTCAGTCAGCCTTTAAAACTTAGAAAGGAAAATTAATCTTTCTACCTGCTCGCTATCTAATCTCCGTTTCTTTCCCTTTTCCTTTTTCAGTACTTAAAAAAACAACCATGGTGGTGTTTCCTGTTCCCCTATATCGCCTTCCTTGATGCTGTCAGGAAAATGTATAAAAACCCTCAATCGGGCAAACTCTTGAAGTTCATGCAGATCATAAGATAGATAAAAGTCTTATCTAGGTTGCATTTGATTTTTCCTGATATATCGAGATGGCTGTTTAACGATGGATCACCGGCCGCATGCCAATTTTACCTTTTCCAATATAATCTTTTCAGATTTTCATTGTAGGTCAGGTACAATCTAGGGTAAATCTGAAACGTTTGCCGGTAGATTCTGGAGAGTGAATTAATAGTCAAGAACTACAAGGGTATATAAAGTACACAATGATACGTGACCAGAATATACTGGGCTCGGCAATTCAGATATGTTTATATGATTAATACCAGCACTGACTATCGCTAAAGTTCATAAAGTTGTTGAATATCTTAACGCACGACTGGTATTAGATTATATGCCCCAAAGTTTCAACAGTGTTAAAGAATCAGCAGTCGTGCATAAAGCTTTCTGTTAGACGAACAGCTTTTAACATGTTTAAGAAACGGCCCGCTTATCATATTATGTTCAATGCTAAAAAAATAATGGGATTTTTTTAGCTGATAAAAGTCGAAGGCATTTTATAGTTGTAGTAATGAAGATTTATCAGATGTATTCTAACAAACATTGTCCAAGAACAGACGAATTTAATAAATGTGATGTAGACTCTCATACATTTGTGCATTTTCATATCGACATTACTTAGATTAAGCGCAAAACAGGGAATATTAGGGGTTCAAACGAATTAACAACGTCATATTTCAATCATAATTAGTTTTGCCTTTTTCAGGCTTTTTCATGATCATGATAATGATTATACAATACACTTTATGGGCACAGAATTATTGCGATGTTTGCATTAATTTAAAATAATACACGGATAGGCCTAGATAGGTCCCTGAGAAAAAAAAGTAATAGTTTGATAATAAAAATAATAATAAAAATGGAATGTGATTTCCTATACATAAAATACTCCAGTCAATATTGAGACAAACTACGCAAGCTAATCACACTACCTCAAACGATATTAAGATATATTCTTCGTATGGTAGTCTTTGGAACAATTATAATTGTTTTGGCAAGCATGGTGTGCGTTCAAGGTAGCCCAGGCCTGACAGAAGAAGCAGCAATTCATGACGTTACAATAGGTTTTCTTTTGAGGTGTATCATGTCTTACGTAACAAGAATTTTACTCCCAGTCTTCACACCCTCGACTGACGCAAAAGATAATTGGTTTTACATCATAAACAAATGCTATCTTTAGATAGCGTTTTCGTAGTATTTTTTTTTCTTTTCATTTTTCTTTTACAGCAAAATAAAATCACGCAGATTCGTTTTAAGCATTGTTATAACAGCGGTCTTAATTTCTCCAGTTTTATTGAAATAACATGGAATAAACATGGATCGAATCAACCAAGAGTAAAATCATTAAGTACATTAAAATTATTACAGTCAGGAATTAGGAGAACGGTTATTGGTTTAAGATTTTTAATTCTTATTCGTTAATAGATAGATAGATAGACTTGTAATAGACTTCCTCCGTATTCACCAAACTGTAACTGAAATCCATGAACAAAATGAAGTATAAATTCCATTCGACTTTTCTTATTCGCAATGAAATTACAAGAAAGTTTGTGAAATCAGGGAAGTGGGAGGTCTAATCTCCTACTTCCCTGGTCAAATCGATATCTTTGTGACATTTTGTAAACGAATCCAGACCCATTCTTGAGATGGTCATTTGTTGTGAAGACAAGAAAATTGCTATTATTTTTAATAATGACGTACATCTTGGACTCCATTGAAGACCATATTCATGATCTTTATAAGATATTTTAAGGGTTTTTTCATGAATGTGATGAAGAAAAAATCATTTGTTTTGCGTCATGTCCATTCATACGATATTGACTGGATCCGCCTCGTTCTACAGTGGGTATCACCGAGGCAAATAAACATTTCTCAAATTGCCCGTGGCCTCAGTGTGATTTCAAGACTACGTAATGGAGAAAAATGTCTCCGAAAAAGCGCACTGAACATAAGGGCAAATCAACAACCCCCAAGCTTGAATGGTTTTTTTTTAAGCAAGCAGTAATCATACTCCACATTAATCGCATGCCTTTTTGTATGAATATTATCATATTTATACTCAGAAATTACTAATAGGCACCTCCCCCCACCCTTTAGAAAATTACGAGATGGGTTTTGGTAATAGTGGAAAATGTCTATTTGCAAATGAAACAGATTATAAATGACTTTCGAATAAAATATTTTGTCGTCGACTTGTTTTCTGTATAAGTTTACCTCTCCCAGTCTCTTCCTTTATTTGTTCACTGGAATAATGTTACCATTTTGTGTCGGAATTATTTCTTTCAAATATGTCTGCATTTAAAAAAATGGAGTGAGCTTCACCTATAAATGAATAGTATCTGTGAACTTCACCTAAAAATGATTAAACAAAATTTGATATCAACCTTTAAGATGGATAAATGGACCCCACCCTTTTAGATTCATAGTCAATATTTTAGATATAAATTATAAACATGTCGCTCAAACACAGGTGTACCTCCCCCCCCTCATATTTCTAACTTGGGGACCCCCTTTTTTTTGCTTGGTAAATTTTCCTTGGGAAAGTGTGCCCCATCCCCCTATTGGCAGTTTTGAGAACCCTAGATCCACCCCTGTAAGCGTGAAATCGTGCACAACTTAAGGCCTGGTCACACCGCCCGAACGTTGTTGGAGCGGTCGTGGAGCGGAAAGAAAAAAATCATCACCGTTCACTACCGCTCACCATTTTCGATTTCGATATTTTTTTTTCGATTTTTTTTCCCCCAATTTTGTGAGCGAAATTCGTCTCTGTTTCCCTTCCACTCCACGACCGCTCCAACAACGCTCTGGCCTTTACGAAGAACTTACCACATGGAATTGTTATCTGGATCTTAACGTCGAAACGGCATGCAACTCCATTGCATTAATACTGGTTAAAGGTTTCCCGGATTACCCATGTTAACACTGCGCCTTGCCGGTCCTCTATCTTACGTGATTGGCTGGTTTCTCATGTCACGTGTCACAGCTCCACCAAAAAATGCAATCCGAATATAAGGCCTTTGCAAAATACACCCTCTCTCCGGCTCTTTGTTTGTTAGCATCAATCAGCATAGAGTAAGAATTCCACTAATAGTAACTGTATACTGAGAGGGTGAATGCCTGTTCTATACAATAACAATTTCCAATTTAATGCATAGCTCGTGTAAATCGTTGACATTTTACTAGGTTTTCAATTTTAGGCACTTAAACATTGTTTAGGAGGCTATAGGGTGAGCAAGGGTTTGGGTTGGACATTGACTTCCAATGAATGGGTTGGAGAATTACTTTGATTTGGTAAATTTAAACCCGAAATAACAATCGCTGACGGATTTAAGCTTGTCAAATCCTTAGTCAATACAGATTGACAAGAACTTCAGAATGGAAAAAAGGAGAGGAGGCATAGAGTTAACCAAATCTTTTGCACGATGACACGATATTTGATATATACATTTATGTTTATATAAAAGGCGATTGATTAGTCATCGATAGGGTACATTGAATAACTACAGTGTTAATTCCTTAAAAGTTGTTTGTATTGCCATTGTTTTTTTCTTTGCTCTGTTATTTTCATACTTGAAGGGGAACCCCCCCCCCCCCTTGATCTCCCGACAGTCTCCCTCTGATTGCCACTGTCGTGACTGCTAGACGATTCTATTTATAACATGCCCTCTCCTCCATTACTATACACTATTGCTTTTGAAGCTGCGAATGAAGCCTAAAGCTTAGCTTTTAAAAGGTTATTCGTTGACTTAGCAGAGTAGCAGAGGTATAAAGTACATCCCGAGGGAAAGATTTACATCTGGTATCCTTGTCAACAAATCAACAAGAAGGTACTGCAACAACCCTTGATCATTAGAATAACCAGAACGAAGATCAGCTAAAATTAAAATTGTATATTGTACTTGAAGAAATTGGATGACCATGAGAATGTAAGAGTTCAAACACTCTATTTCAACTCGATGAAGAGTGGTAGATTTCAAGGACAGCTTAGTTCTTAATGTATGAACAAATTCAGTCAAAGCAACAAGATATAGTTTACCATTTATTTATTTATTTATTTTGTTTTATTTATTTTATACTGCAGGGTAGGCCTGTTCAGTTCTTAAAACTGCTTTACAAAGGCGCCCTGCAGTTTAAAATACATGTCAAGATAACTATAAAATATGTCATCAAAAAACAATCAACGTCAATAATACAAAATACAAACTATTTAACATCAGAAACAATTAACACCAAAAATATAGAGTGGGAAGTGACAATTTAAACATACAAGTACATAGCATTGTAAATCAATGGAATATTATTTCGCTCTTCATCAATTCGTATGAAAGGCTTTGCATAATTTTTTAAAAACTAACAAGGAGGTACAGGCTTGTAAATTTGAAGGAAGTGCATTAAATAATTTGGGTCCGAAATATGCGAAAGATTTTCTTTTATATTCAATTTTAGCTTTGGGAAGCTGAAGGGGGCATCGCAAAGAAAACCGTGTCCTGTATTTCACGGGCCGTTTACATACTAAAGGTTTTAAATAATTTGGAACTAAATTATTCATTATTTTATATACAAGAACACAATACTGATATTTTATACGCTGATCTACTGATTGCCACTTCAGTGACTGCAACAAAGAAATTTGTGATGTATTATAATCTTTTTTTCAAAAGCATCCTGGCATATTTATTTTGAAGTTTTTGTATCTTATCTAAATGTATTTTTGCACTGCTTCCCCAAGATGTACTACAGTAATCAATGTAAGGTAAAATCATAGAAAAGTACAGCTTCTTCATGATATCAAAGGACAGTAATGCTTAATCCGCCTTATACAACCTATTGCTCGAGATATTTTACAAACGATATTAATAATGTTCACACCAAGTCAAGCCCGGATCGAGCATGACACCTAAGTATCTAATCTTTTTTACATTTTCTAATTGTATGTTCCTGAATTTCACTGGCAAATAAGCACCCCTCAACTTTTTCTTTTGACCAAATACCATGGCTTTTGTTTTTTGCGGGTGTAAATGCATTTTATTTAAGTCTAACCATTTACATATTGAATCAAAATCATCTTGCAAATACTTTTGTACCTCCTTAATTGATTCACCGTGATTAAAAATGGCAGTATCATCAGCATAAAGAGACATTTTAGAATGTACATGCAATTTCAAATTACACATGTCATTAATAAAAAATACAAAATATCAATGGACCCAATATAGATCCTTGTGGAACACCTGATTTTATCTTTAAAAATTCACTGCGACAATTATTAATCATTGCAAATTGCCTTCTGTCTGTTAAATATGATTCCATCCAGTTGTATTCATTGCCAGTAATACCATAAGTGTTGCAAGTATAAAATTGTAAGGAATAGCATCAAAAGCTTTGCGTAGGTCCAAGAAAATACCACCAGTAACATGTTTTTGGTCCATTTTATCATACAAAAAGTCTGTAATCTCAGTTAGACAAGTGGCAGTTGAATAAGACGGTCTGAAGCCAGACTGACAATTTGCAAGTAGATCATTTACATTTCAGTACTTATACAATTGATCATGTATTGCTCTCTCTAGTATTTTAGACAGGATTGGAAGCACAGAGATTGGTCTATAATTGTCAATATCAAAAGATCCTCCCTTATGTACAGGAGTAATTCTTGCTGTCTTAAAATCTTCTGGAATAACACTAGTTTGTAAAGTTGCATTAAATAAATGGGTTAAAGGTCCAGCTATAATCTCTGCTGCCAGCTTAAGAAACTTAGGGCGAATGACATCAACTCCGACCGCTTTCGAACAATAGCTCTTTCAAAACATACTCCTTTTTGATTGCACAAAATTTAAATTCACAATATGGTGTTTTTCTTTTCAAATTCGATTTGCTTCTCTTTTAATTCAACTGACTTATAGAGTTTTAATTTTTAAACATTATTAGACTGTCTTCAGACTTATATAAATGTAAAAAGTAATATAACTGATTAAGATTCTGTTGCCAGCACTATTCTTGTACTTGCACCATCGTGCCTTAAATATTCTCTGTGATTAAAAATAAAGTGTATTTTGTTTTAATGATTGTCTGTTATGATAACCAAAATAATGAATCACACTTCTATATTTCATGGATTATATGGATTTTTTATCAGATCTCTTAAATCTAACTTTTTTATTGCATAAATTATAATGATGTATAAGATACATATCAGCATGTTTAACCTGGCATGGGATTAGGTTTCATATGCAACAATGTCTCTATTGTACCCTTAAGAAGCACCATAAGATTCGTACACATTCAATTTCCAAAGATTTTTTAGTTCATGAAATCTCTCTTTTGATATCACCAAGCATTGCTTGATTTGAGGGAGATGTGACGTAATAAGCTCGAGGTTAAAACAGACAGTCTGGCTTAACAGATGCTCATCAAGTATCAAGATGACATTTATAATATGGAAAACAATCAGAAAGAAAGAAATAATCAATGTTTCACTGTTATGTCAAATCGAGTTAATGTTTATCCTTCGATTCAAAAGAGCTAGTTGAAACGTCGATATTTAGGGCTCATTAAAATGAAACTCAGGCAACGTAATTATTCATCATTGGCATGATAAGGAATTGTGCACTCATTGTGGCAATTTGTAATACACTGTAAAAAGCGACTAATGCATTCTTGCTCGAAATCAGCATACACCATGACAACCATACACCAACGACAGTTACGACATCAAATTTATTATATTGTAGGTTCATGGCGAAAAGGTAGTATATTTGGTATACATTATTATATTTGGCTAGTTCATTGAGGCGCACCTTATATCACCTAGCAACGGTTTCTAATGAGCAGGTGTATTTTTATACACTTCACATTTAAAACGGAATCAAATAGAGATGCCCTTTTTCCAGTTGTTGCTATATTACACATTGGTATTTCTGCAAGGATAATAATGTTATGCTTAACACCCCCTCCCCCGCCCCCTTCATCATGTTCATGAATTTCTATAGGTGAAGTGTTCACATTTTTTTTGAAAATCGACTCATTCCCAATATCATATTCAGACAACGTCTAGCCATGTATCCTGGTCTAACAATTTTAATATTTTATCCTTGGGCATCCACTCAGATTTTATTCATAATAAAGTCTCTGCTCAGTTTTTATTCATAGGATATATTTATATCATAGACGTCGGTCCGATGCTCTTTCCATTATTGAATTAGAAGACGATCGAGATGCATATCTTATTAATTTTGCCTACAAGGAAGTGGACGCGGAGCAGAGTTTAGGACTCGTGAAGAATTAGGGGAGTATGTCAGTGGATGTTCATTGGAAATGGATGGTAGGGTCTTGTTGGTTTTATTATCTCAATATCTTTAAGGAGATCGTCAATAAACTAAAAATATTATCGGTTTTTAAATAATTTAGAAGGGTTTGATGTAAGATGGTATACGCATGAATTTCTTTTCCATTATTGTAAGATTTGGGGGAAAACATGAATCACAGTTCACCTAACAGATGATGATACTTCTCGTATCGCCTGGAATGACATTTAACCCCCCCCCCCCTCCACCTCTCTCTCTCTCGCTCTCTTTTTCGTTTCTTTTGTTTTAGTTCATCCGTTCGTTCAATATGTCTGCAGTTTTTCTCTCTACAGCCCGTCCGCACAAAAAATTCCCTTTGGCATAGAGCTGAATTAATTCTAAAATGTGGTAGCATTCTCAAATAAATGTTCATAAGTAGTAAGCTCATTTCATGATCCATATTCTGTGAAAAATTCATGGGTCTCGCTTCAGCGGTTTGAATACACACTCTGTTACGTAACAGTGGCGCATTTTAGCCCATTCCAAGTTTGCAGCATTGATGCATTTCTGCATTGTCTGGCATGTTAACCCCCATTTTGACATCCAGAATCTGAGCAGGGACGTTTCCCTAATCTGCTAATCATATCCAGGCTCATCAAATCATAAACTTAGGCATATCCAGAAGAAGAAACATAAAAAATAAGTTTGTTTGATGATTGATAATATACGTTTGCGTTGAGAATGCCCCCCCCTTGTTATTTTAGCTATTTTGCCACTTGGGATGATATATTTTTTATCATTCTCTCATATTCGTATTCAGACTGGAACCACATTATGCACATCTACGTCATTAACAGAGGCTCTACAAGATATCGGTAAGTTATTTCTTGATTTCTGATATTCATTGATCAAACAAAGTATATACATATTGTTGGGTCACACAGATGTTTAGAATGAACCCCGTATAGTCTAGAATTTTTGGTGGGGAAGATTTGACAAGCTTATCCGGGGTAAAATTGTGCGCTGATTCCAAAAATGTCACTCTTATTGACCGTACTCACGCCATTTTGGTCATTTTGGCCAAATTTTGACCAAAATGACAATTTTGACCACTCTTTGGAAAAATGGTCCCTTAACAGACTGCTTTTGTAGCCACATGCAATTAAAAGGGTCTATCTTAAGTAAAAATTCGAACAGATTTCAGATAAAGTGCTTTCATTTGCCATTTGCCATTTTGGTACTTTAGACATAACTGACCATTCGCACAAAGGCAGGAATTTGAAGTCTTCAGTGTGTTTTATCTTCTTCCCTTATAAAATGGGAATACATTTAAATGTCCATCTTGTATAGAATATTATGCTGATTCTAAATATATCAGTCTTAATGACCCTATTGAACACCTAATGATCATTTTGGCCACTTATGGCCATAAAAATGACCAATAACATCAGTTCAATTTATCCAAAATACCTCAATGTTACCAGAATCGTTACCAGGATGTGCTTAGACATCTAACATTGGTGTATAAATCCTTTAAAATGAACATTTCAAAAGTATTTTGACCTCATGTAATTTATATCATCAGTTTTGACCATTTTGGGTAACTGACCATTCGTGCAATTTTGCATAATGAACTGCAAATCGGCAGGAATTTTAGGTCTTCAGTGTGCTTTATCTTCCTCCTTTATCAAAACGGGAATGATGCATATGTCGTTCTTGTGTAGAATTTCATGCTGATTCCCAATATGTCAGTCTTAATGACCCAATTTAACAGATTATGGTCATTTTTGCCACTTTTTGGCCCCCAAATGACCAATACCATCTGTTCAATACTTCAATTTATCCAAAAATACTTTGAATGTTACTATAATCATTACAAGGGTGTGCTGTGACACCTAACACTAGTGTATTAATCATTTAAATTGAGTGTTCCAAAAATATTTTTGACAACCTTGGTCATTTTGGCCAGATTTTCCCCTGCCCAATGTGTATACTAAATTAGCCTATAGTGAACATAGTGAGGAGACAATTCAGGATTGTGTATTAGCATCAATTATTGTTAAATTGGAAAAGTTTGAAAGCTTTTGGGTGAAAATCAATGCAATGATTCCATATAAATCAGTGTTATTGGCCGAACTATTGGACTTTGTGGTAATTTTGATCACCTTTCCTCAATAATTTCTTGTGACCACACATTTGATTTAAAAAGGGCTCAAATGTTGCTTAATATTTTTTTCAGCTTGAGCTACTACACCAATAATCAAGAGTTTAATGAATGTGATAAAAACCTTTACATCAAGTACACATAAGGTTGTTGACCATGCACTTTGGTCATTTTCATGATTTTAGGCACATTAAGCATTTTGTTTATTCATGGAAACGAATTCAAGAATGATGTTAGATAAGACATATTACAAAAACTTTCTGCACCAGATTAATACAATGATTTAGAATATATCAGTCTTAATGACTACTTAGTGGTCATTTTGGTCCCTACAATTAGCAATGACAATTACATGTATCAAAAGTATTCCAATGTACTTGCTCTATATTTTTGTAAGATTTGTTGTATCAATCATAATCAGTGACAAATTAATTAATTCAGTATATTACTAATAGTACATAATCAAAATGTGACCATTTTGGCTACTTTGACCGTTTATCCAATGTGTGAATTTTGAAATAAACATGACTTAGCAGCAATTGTAGGTCTATAAACATAATGAAATGCGTTCAATCCCTTTTCATGGGAAATATTAAAGGCTCACCTTGAGTAAAAATTGTGCCAAATATCATGTGACTGTCTACTGTGGCCCCTTTGATCACTGTATGTTCCTAAATAGCCAGAATTATTTTCCTTCTTTAAAGTCAAATTGTACTGAGAATCATTACAAAGCAAAATAGGTCACAGTGAAGTTCACAAAGATTTTTGACTATCATTCATTTTTACAATCTTTGTTTTTTCTTGTACAGTGATTCACAAAGCTCACATTGGCGTGATTGGTGAGCAGCAAATTTACCCTTAATTCTTTTGAAGACGTACTGGGTAATAAAATACATTCTCTATATGAAATTATTCTCTGTGCCGAATTTTGGTCACTTTTTAACAATTTAGGGCAAGTTTTCCACTTTCAACTTTACCAGTCATGCCAATGTGAGGTTTGTGAAACATTATACAAAATGGCAAAGGTAATGAAAATGCATCATGGTTAAATCTATTCGTGAAATCCACTTTGACCAATAGCTTTGTAATGACGCACCTTTGAGTTCAGGATTAGTGCCTTCCTCTAGAATAAAGTTATCTGTATAATTTAAATAAAAAAGGAGGGAATGATGTTAGGGCTACTCAATGACCATACAATGACCAAATGGTGAAGTATTTGGCAATTTTTTTTTACTCAAGGTGAGCTTTTAATATTTCCGATCGAAAGGGATTGAACGCATTTCCACAATTGCTCCTGTCATGTTTATTTACAAAAGTCATACATGCGATAGATAGTCAAAATGGCCAAATTGGTTTCAAAATTTTGATAATGTGCTATTAGTCATATCATATTGAAATCAATAATTGATATAATACATCTTATTAACAATACGGAGCGACAACAACATTTGAATCCTCTTTGATACATGCAAATGTGATTGGTCATTGTCGGGACCAAAAGCGACCAAAATGACCACTAGCTCATAAATGGTCATTAAGACTAATATATTTCGAATCATTAATCTACATTAATCTAGAAAAGTGTCTTAAAATAACATGTAAATGATGCTAAAATGTCTCATTCCTGAATTTGCTGCCCCATATATGTGAGGTTTCCATAAACATTTACTGTGTGGTCAAGGTGGCCAAAATCATGTAAATGACCACAGTGCCATGGTCAAACAACCTTATGTATGCACGATGTAAAGGATTTTATCACAATTATCAACACTCTTCACCGATTATTGGTAAATGTTGGTAGCTCATGCTGATAATGATACTGACCAGCATTTGAGCCCTTTTTGACCCATCAAAGCATGCGAGGTCTCTCTCTTAGCTGATCTCTCCACTAATTGGAGATTCCTAGGGTACATGGTCACTGGTCAATAATGAGGGAAACGTGGTCAAAATGACCACAGGGTCCAATAGTTATGGTCTGTGTGGAATAATTTCATTGATTTCCACAAAGAAGCTTTCAAACTTCCCCATTTAACAATAATTGATGCTAATATTAACGCATTCCAAAATTTCTCCTCACCATGTTCGATATCACCTGAATTAACATTCACAATGAGCAGGGCTGGCCGGGGGGTCAAGGTGGCCAAAATGACCAAAGTAGTCAACTTTGGGGATGCTCAATTTTAAGGATTCATTCACCAGTGTTGGGTATTACAGCACACCCTTGTTAAGATTCTGGTAACATTCGAAGTATTGCTGGATAAATTGAACTGATGTTATTGGCCATTTTTAGGGCCATAATTGACCAAAATAACCTAAAGCTGTTAAATAGGGTCATTAAGACTGATATATTTGGAATCAGCATCACATTTACATAAGATAAACTTTTGAATGCATTTCCATGTTATATGGGAAGAAGATAAAACACGCTGAAGACCTCAAATTCCTGTCTATGTCATGTATGTGCAGTTTATTACATGCAAAACTGCGTGAATGGTCAGTTGTGGCTAAAGTACGCCAAGTGACCCTCATAGGTCAAAACTGATGGAATAAATTGCATGAGGTCAAAATACTTTTGAGATGTTCAATTTCAAGGATTAATACACCAATGTTAGGTGTCACAATATGCCCTTGTAACGATTCTGGTAACATTCAAAGTATTTTTGGATAAATTGAACTGATGTCATTGGTCATTTTAAGGGTCATAAGTGGCCAAAATGACCTTAATTTGTTAAATAGGGTCATTTAGACTGATACATTTGGAATCAGCATAAAATTCTACACAAGGACATTTAAATGCATTCTCATTTTATAAGGGAAGAAGATAAAACATGTTGAAGACCTCAATTTCCTGCCTATTTGAACAGTTAATAATGCAAAACTGCGCGAATGGTCAGTTATGTCTAAAGTACCCAAAATTACCTTCACAAGTAAAAACTGACGGAATAAATTACATGAGGTTGATGGTTATGATCCAGCGCACATTTTGAAAATAAATGTGGATTTCTATAAACATCCAGTCGTAGCTCTGATCAATACTTGTAACAGATTTCGGCCAAAAAAATCATGAAAATTGTCATTTTTGGCCAAATTATGGCCAAAATGACCACTGCTATTGTGATTTGGCAAATGAAAGCACTTTATCTGAAATCTGTGTGCACTGAGTTTTACTGAAGATAGACTCTTTTAATTGCATGTGGCTACAAAAGCAGTATGTTAAGGGACCATTTTCCAAAGAGTGGTCAAAATGGTCATTTTGGTCAAAATTTGGCCCGAATGACCAAAATGGCGTGAGTACGGTCAATAAGAGTGGCATTTTTGGAATCAGCGCACAATTTTACCCCGGATAAGCTTGTCAAACCTTCCCCACCAAAAATTCTGAATAAAGCCCCCTGTCTCCTAGACTAGTAAGATTGACATCCATCGTCAATGGCTGTGGATGATGCAATGTGTGTACGCCTATATATTCATAACATGAAAAATTGGACCCTTATCCCTGAAACCATACTACTTCACAATGTTTGTATACTAATGAATCCGGGAGGGAGGTCTTTTTACAAAGTGAACTCTTTTCTTTAGCCATAATCAAAACTGTAAAAAAAATTATAAGTTTTGAACTAAGATGCTTGTTAAAAAAAATAAAATCTCACTAGATCGCATTGAGTTCTAGCTAATATGAATAGAAAGGATACAAAATTTCGATTCAACACTTGACAACATTTTCACCTTATATTTCTGATTGTTGTTGAATTTGTAGCTATCCTCTCCTTTCATTTTTGGTGTGTACATTTCATCGATGATATTAAGTTAGCAATACATATATCTGATCTCCGAAGCTAACAGAGGAATCGCAAGATGAAATAGATGTTAAATTTAAACCCTGGATAATGATAATAAAACCATGAATTACTACACTCCCGGGTGAGGTTTGAACCGGGAATCAATCAATTATTCTTCTGTACATTTATTTTCGACTGTGGATTTATTTATTTATTTGGAGGCGGCAACAACGCCAAGACCCATCTTTTCAACAATGTTGAACTTTTCGATCACTTTTCCACAATAAAACATTGCATCCACCAAAAATAATTTTATGTTTAATTCATATATTTTCTGCCAGTCTATTTTTTCTTCACATGCCCATTAGCGCATTTGATTTCTAATAGGCAGGTGTAAACATTGCTCGGTTGCCAAGATTTTTCGCGCCACAACACCTTGCCCGATCAATATCGTATAACATTGCGATTATACACTTTCTGTTAGTCTTTATGGTATATATTCATGGCGCTGAAAGCTAATCAGTCTGATCATGTGACATTATATAATGGAAGAGTAAAATGCACATGTAGAAATTGATTGGGCGCGCGCGGAATTCGTGAGGTTCAACTTCATGAGCGATGATCGTGGAAAGGTATTTGTGCCCTTATGGAGATTTCTTCAAAACAGATATACTTTGAAATATATAGATGTCAATTTTGTCCGTTATTTTATATCGAATTATTGGATTCTTGTGCCTTGACGTCCCCCCCCCCCGGCAATAATAATACTCTGTACTCCAATGCTAATCGCAGACATTGGCAATACTCATTCTTGAATGTTTATTTACGGAAATATTCCCTTTATAAATATTAAACATTATTTCCTTCCATATTGCGAGCACATTATAGTATTATGTTTGTCCTACGTATATAAAGACGATTATAAGGTTGGTTTGTCATGCATTAATTCTATCAACCTGCCGTCTAATTTCCAGTTAAAGCTCCTCAAATGGTCTGCACCCAAGTGTAAAAAACCTCTCAAGATTTGACGATGTGTAATAATATTAGTCTTTCTCTTCCATCTCCCCAGTTGGTTTCAGCCCACTAATCAACCAAGACGCTGTCATACATATGGAGCTCTACGGCTGTCCGGACGAAGCGGCTAGTACAAAAGACTACTGGTAATGTCTGATGACTTGAAGAAATTGGTTTTCCTTGCATGAAATATTTTGCACAATTTTGAGCTTTTTCTATAATGGGAGCATTTTGCGATTTCTTCGCTGTGCCGCATTTTATTCATGAAATCATTGACTGAGGAGGAGTCGATGATAGTGTTGACTATTGATTAATTAGATGTCCAATATGCAAGTAGGAAAATGCAATTGGGTCTTCACATAATATTAAAATAACGTTATGACTATGATGAAAAATCAACCTAGTTTGTTGATTTGATTTGATTATTTTTCCCTCTTAATTTGATGCATGATTATTTTATCCATGCCGTATCCCGTCAACAGCAGTAATTATGCTGCTATCTAAATCCTGGATTGATTTGATTAACATCTTGTTTGGATTGACCAAATGACCTCATTCCTTAATAGTTATGGTAGCTTATTAATCTAAAGTAGTTTAAGAAGTAGTATACTGTTTTTACCTGCACTGCAAAAACTCCAGTGATTTAATACCAGTATAGAAATAACACCAGTTTGGAATCAAACCAATGCTGTTTTAATACTAATTGGTGTTGTATTAAAACATATAATCATTATTATTAGTAGTATATAATGGTGTTAGACTAAAACCAAACTGGTGTTGTTTAACACTTCTCTGGTGTGGACATAATAGATTCCGGGTTGGTATCAAATCAACACCGGAGTTTTTGCAGTGCAGGTAAAGTAGTTTTTAATCTACTTTAGATTGTATATGTCTTGTATACGGAGGGGTATAAATGGTAATTACTAGCTAGAAACAGTCAAGTAATTACTCAAAATGCTATTGCATCAAAACAATAATCTTCCTGTATAGCTTGTCATAGTATGCAAGCTGACATGACAAAATAACTATGTCTTTTAATATTCATTATTTTGTTCCACGTTAAAAACCTTGCAGAAAATAAATACAGAAACTCAAAATAAATACAGATAGAAATTGTTAAAAAAGTATTTGAATATTCTATTACTTGGATTTAAAAAGTGCAATTTTGCACCCTTTAGGCCTATAATGGATATTTGTTTGTTGCTGTTTTAGTGTTCAACTATGTTTCCTTCATGCAAGTGCCTTTCTGTAGGCCTAACTCTCTAAGGGTACATGTAATTTACATCTTCGGAACACAAAGATTCCTTGTTGATGGCAACAGGCATTTCCCTTTAATCAATTTGTAATGATATGTATTTTTGGAACTAGTTTTGATAAGTTTATCTTCTTTGACGTTATCTTCCATTAGGTCATGTAATACTAAAAACACGAGTGGTATATGTCAAGGACCAATCGCCATGATGTTCCAATGGTCACGGGATCGTTGTGATAACTACTTAGCCATGGGAGATGCTATTACCGTAGGTGGCGCTTTCATGCACAATGTGGTCCTAATGGTTCAGTACAAGAAAGGTAAATTTGAGTTTCAGTAATCATTGCTTTAAAAAAAATCGGTGTCTACAAACAAACGTCTCAGGAACAATTTTGGCTACAGAATAACCCTAGATAAGCATTACAACAACTCCAGTCAGTGTTGATTTTTAACTGATGGTGCTATTTCAACACTTCTATTCCTATAAGCAGAGCGGGATCGCATCGATAATACCAGCTTGTTTTGCAGTGTTAACTCAACATATGACTATGCTCGACACGTTCAACAGACGCTTCTTATTTATCCAATTTGACAGGCCTAAGGATTGTAATTATGCTAATTAATTGAACTGCGGGCGTTAGAGTCCGTTATCTTTCTGTCGAATCTCTTGATTACAATACAAAACAATTTCTAAATATTTAGAATTTCCTCTCCTAGAAACGGTATAAGAGATGATAATTAGGTTTATTAAAAGGAGAGGATATCGAAAATATTAGAGGAAAGAATATAAGAAATACATGGGATTTGAATGCTCTCAGTGATGAATAATGTGAGACATCTTCTGTTAAACCTATTATCCATCTGGAATACATCACAGGGAAACATACATTCATAAAGACGAATAGTACCAGTAGATATACTTGTAACCATCAAGATTGTATACTTATGAAAAATTTTGCAAAGCAACATTACTAATAAATAAATAAATAAGCTAACAAACAAATAAATGTAGATAAATATATTGATAGATAAATAAATAAATAGATAAATAAATGAATAAAGAAATAAGTAAATAAATAAATGAAAAAATTGAAATAATGAGTACATATAGAGAAATTGTTTTAGTGAATTGCCGTCTGAGAAAATATTGAGCGGTATGGGCGCTATAAAGGAATAGATAAAACAAATAAACAAATAAATAAATACATAGATAGATAGATAAGTAAATAAATAAATTGAAATAATGAGTACGTATATAGAGAAATTGTTTAAGTGACTTGCCGTCTGAGAAAGAATTGAACGATATGGGCGCTATCGAAATTGTCACATTTTGGAAATGACTTTGTCAAAATAAAGTGAGCAAAATCAACTCAAAGTCAACCAAAGAAAATTTCATTATCGCTGTTCCTTGACAATTTTCGCACTACCAAATAGCGATTTTGCCCCCCCCCCCCCCGGCTATGAATCATAATCACTCATTGCCATTCAACAGCAATGATCCTTACATTTGTATGTTGTGTCCCATATACCAAGAGAAATGGCCATCTCTAATTTTTAAAACTATTCTTTAAACTCATGAGAGAAAAAAAATGATAAATTTTGCAGACTTTGATTATTATAGACGTTGAATTTTCGAGTGCAAAGATGACTAATATTCCGGTTAGAAACTACTGTAATAAGCGCTATATAAATGTACATTATTATTATTATTATTATTATTATTAATATTGTTGTTGTTGTATGTTACGTAGATTATGATTAGGATTTCTTTCTTCACATATAGGTGGTTTTGCTGATGACTCTGGTCTGGCGCTTAAGATAATGCCTTCTAGGTATGTTTCATTAAAATTTCGATTAAAATATTTTTTCTTAGATTTGAGTTACGAAATATATTGCGCAAAAATTACTATATTAACTCTAGGAGGCAGAAAGGAAAGAACTGGACAGGTATTTAATTTGGATGGCTATTAAGAATTAGTTTCTTCAGCAATGCAAATGTAGAACTTTTGCCGTGTGTTTCTGTGGTAAGATTTATATTATTGTAATTATGACTTTTTGTATCCAAGTGAGTCATATAAATATTTACATGTTCCTCCCAAGAATTTATATTTTCAAGAATATACAAAATGCATTTTGTGAACGATCAGTAATCGACATACTAAATTAATTTTTAAACATAATATTTTTTTTGTTCCATTTATTCAAAATAAAGTACTGTTAGTCGATGACTGATTAAGCTCAGTGCACTATTGTTCACATTGAAACAAAATTCAAAATTTGTATTTCCATTGTTAGTTAGCGATACAAACTACTTCAAGTCAGAAAATGCTCATTAGACCTACACGTGCCTCTGTTATAACAGTTATCCGGGATGATCCATTTATTTCTTTTAGACTCTAATGGTAACTATCACTTCATTGCGTTCACACCTGCCATATTTCAGAGAAGTACTCCACATTGGTGGCTTTATTCTTCGTTCAGTAACTTAATTGGATTGTTATCTGTTAATGCTTTTATGCACGGATAATTTTTTTTGTAACTTGTGTACGTTTCATTGTTTTTTTTTCATTTTGTTTGAAGTGATTTGTTTAATACATTGCTCTTACCATGCTCTCTTCTCTTTCAGTGATGAGGATAAAGGCGTCATCAAGGCGGTTGAGTACTACTCAGAAGCACTTAAAAACCCGAAATGCGAAACAGAATCATCCCAATCAAACGAACTCGACAATGAACTGAACAACGAACTTGACAACGACGTTGCATTAAGCAGCAGCTCATCCCTAGCCATTGAAGAACCGATTGGGAGTGAGTACTCGACTGCTGACTACCTACAATCTATCTTAGAGGCGAACTCAGAGTGGATGAGTAGTAGCGAACCACGGCTCGATTACGGTGTCGATGGCTCTGTTATGCAATCATCTTATCAGTATAATGAAGGTTCATACATCGACAACGCACTCAACGAGAATTCAGACTACTCACACTCCTCAGATTGGGCTATGAAGCTACAGGTTAGTTGTATCCCATCATTAATTTCGTTAAAGATTAATAATGTGAACTCTAACATTCCAATCTTACCAAAATGAATAGGTAATGAATCTTCATTCAATTTGTTGATTCCTTGTGAGAATTTGATTGTTTCCTGCGGGTTTTATCCCCATAATTTAGAACAATTATAATTTTATTTTAATTTGTAGAATGGATATTAGAAAGGTACAAACTTTGTACTATCTTACGAAATTCTCGCCCATTCCATGATTATGAAGAGACTTCATAATTGATGATAATAATGATGATAATAATGATAATAACAATGATAATAATAATAATGCCAACATGATTATAGCGCATATCACTGCCAATGCATCCTATGCGCTTTTGAAGGAGACATAAAAAGCAAAGAAAAAACCGAGAAATTTGCTGGAAATCGTGGCACTAACTCATTTAAAAGTCTCTTTGAATAAGTATATTTTCAAAGTAGATTTAAACTTGGGTTGAGAAGAGTTCTTTACATATATGATGGGGTGGTATTCCAAGGTGAAGGGGCAGCATGTGCAAATGATCTTTCTACTTAAAACTGGGTCTGAACACAAGGGAAACTTTAAAAATCCTTCTGAGCTGATTCAAGATTACGAGATGGCACATACTTAACTAAACAATCAATAAAATTGATAAGATAAAATAGTCATATACTATGGTTTCATGAAGTTATGGCTTTTTAAAGATTTGCATTATACCGGTGAAACAGTTTTAGGCATGTCTTCATGAATATTCAATAAGCAAAGTGATGATGTCGTATCCCCACTTGTTATTTTGTATTGTATGAAATTATGGGGGGGGAGTTCTTCAAGAACCCCAAATTTGGAATGACAACTGATTTAGTGCGTTAATTATCAATTGCTGAACTTTTTTTGATACTAGAGAGACATATCAATCACTCATGTATGAACAAGTGAAACATTGTAATTTCATGTAATAATTATGATAAAGAGGAAAGTGGGAGTGTGACATCATCAGCATACCTGTAAGGAATATTCATGACGAAGTGCTTTTGGGTTTTTCACAATATACTGCGAAACTTCAAAATTCAATAACTTCTCTATTTGTTATCAGATTTTGATAATTTTGCCTTGTAAACTTTATTCTATTTATTTACACATAACATTTTCAGCCCGGAGTACCCCTTTATGAAGAAGATAGTTTTTCTATTTTTTATGAGAAAATATAAAAATATTTCACAATCTTCATACCACCATTTTTCAGGAGCTGTGGGACTCTGCCAGCGCCTTGGCCTATGGTATGATACTCCGTGGATGGTGGCCTCGTGAAGATGATAGAGTGATCGGTCAAGTAGCTGGTGTTGATACAGATTCTACAGGTCAATTATCATTATTACATCGTGGTGATAGGAGATGGGGAAATGGGTAAGATTAAGATTAATCACGATTTTATTTTATCATTAAAGAAAAAATCATAACCCAAGCAGTTGATGTTGGGCAGTATATATTATCATATTTGACCAATAGTCTTGTTAAAAACATATAGGCCTATATATATATATATATATATATATATATATATATATATATATATATATATATATATATATATACATAATGTCAATTCATATTGTCATCCATCGCTCTTCTCTGTCCTCGACATAAAAAAGGAAGTCAATTTAGATCAGAAGAATGTAAGTGTGGTTAAAGTCTGAAGTACTGTCAGAAGACAAGAGCACGCATATGCGGGTGGCGTTATGGGGGTATGCCCTGGAGTAGAACACTTACTATATTTCAAGAAATGAAAATCAAAACAAAAAGAAGAAAACATGACGAAAGGAATGATGGGTGACGAAAAATGCCTATCGATAAATAGAGTTATGAGTCGTATAATAATCTCACCCCTACTTTAATTCCATATTTCATCAAAATACCCTGACGTTAAATTGATGGCATGTAATAACTGGACACCCTTCATCTTTTTTCATCATTATCACCATTTAATACGTTCATTGACAATAAAAACATGTGAATTTAATACACTGTATTTTCATTCTGTTTTAGTGACTTTGACGAGGATGACAAATTCTTGCTGGAGGAACCTATTTCAGATGAACTTGTTTTGACCCTTGATCCGGCTACTGGAAATGTTCTTAACTCATGGGGAAGTGACATGTAAGCTCATATGAATTGTATCCTACTTACAAAATGTTCTTGTCACAAGAAGTGATATTAGGTCTCTATAAGATACTTCTTACCTCTAAAATGTGTGTATTTCTTATTCCTCTGAAATCTAAGGTAGATGTGGACATAACTGAAGTACCTGTTTGTTTCATGAATAGTATGAATATTGGAACAATACATTCAAACAAGTGTTACAGTCCGTCATTCAGAAGGTTCGTTATTCGGAAGGCTCTTTATTCCGATGGTTCTTAACTCTGAAGCACGTAAATTGCCTATATATACCTCGATGTTTGTAAGTCCGAAACCGAAATGAGGTTTCTCTTCCGATTAATGAATTAGTCCGTGGCGAAGCCGGGAAAACAGGAAGGGCAAGCGTGGTGAAGGAGGGGGGGGGGGAGAAACACCGTTGCTGTTCAATTGTTATTAGGATGATAAGGGAAGGGGCGGCGGAACATGTCTTATGGGGGGGGGGCAAAGCATGGATATTTTCACTATGAGATCATCATCTCCGTGAAGTCTCAGTGTGTTTCGTAGTAATTAAGCTGGTGATTGTTTTACCCCAATACCAACCAAAAAAGGGGAATCGATGCCCGATATTAATAAACTTTCCACCTCTTTCCTATTTTGCAAGCATGGCTGTTTATTATGGTGGCCCTGAAGGGACATCGCAAGACCAAATCGCGAATATTAACGACGTCACCAATTCCGTCGTGAAATTCGCGACGATATATACGATGTCGCGAATTCCGTCGTGAATTCATTTTGCTTGCTTGGGCGGTACGTGCATATGGAACTCTTTTCGAGACTTTTAACCATGCTTTTTGTGAAAATGGTAGGTTTTAACTTCAATTGTGATCCTTTTGTACTTAGTGGAATAAGTATGTAGATTTGTTAGATCTAAGACTGCCATCGCCTAGACTATCTAATTCTAAGTAAGTTGTTGAAGACTACCGGTAGGTTAGAGCGATATGTCTCGTTTCTTAATTCAGTGCCAAGCCCATGCCAACATGCACGTGTTCGAATCAAAATAATAGTCGTCTCTTGGCGCTTTTACGAGGACCGCCAAGCGAGTGAAACAAATTCAAGACGAAATTCGCGACGTCGCACAGTGGGCCGGGGCGAAACAAAAGTGCGCCAAAAGTCATTTTGGGCAATTTCAGATTTTTAATTTTTATCATGCCCAGCTGAAAGACAATACTTTGAAGAATATTTCAGCAAAATATTTCATTCCGGAATTTGCATAAAGGTTGTTAATTTCCTACCTCAAATCGTAAAATGTGACATTTTGCGAAATGTCACGTATATGACATCCTAGTTGGAAAACAGGCCCATTTCTCAGGAGGTTTTTCATGTAGGAATCTGAAATGGCTCCCACATAATCCTGATATATTCTTTTTACATTTGAAAGGGTTCAAATGAGATAAAAGACACCTTTTAAGAGGTTTGTATGATGATTTTTCCTCGAAATAGGCTGAAAAATCCATGATTTTTGCATTTACAATAGAATCGTTTAGATTTCCGTGGATTTCCGTCTAAATTCTATAAGAATCATTTTTTCCGATGTCTAAGCTTTAAGTCGATACCAAATTTAGCTGCCCGTTTTTGCCCGTTTTTATGTTAGAGCCGATTTTACTTGCCACAACAACCCCAAAACCTGTTCGAAAACGGTAATTTGTTTATACCCCGCAGTCATCGTAGCGCACCGCATGCGGGTACAGTGCCGTCCGCTTTTGCACGAGTACGATTCCCCTTCCATTCCATGAAAATGACATGAATTCCGGGCATAATGTAAAGAAAATAAATGTTGCTTAAGCAAATAAGGGCTATACCCACAACTTTTCCAGGGATAAAACTGACTTGTAGAATAATTTCATCCCCAAATCATCCTCACAGTGATACATTCATGGTGTATTCTGCGTTTTACACATGTCAACACAGCTTGATAAAGCACGGTTAATATTTTTTAGATTTTGAAGTTTATTTTTTTATAAATGTAATTGATAATTTTGATGCAATAAAAATATTTTTGGCATCTCATAAACACTTTTTAGGTATAACCCAACATTCACTCTGGCCAATTTTAAAGTAGCACATAACACAAAGTTTATAGACTACACAATTTGCTTCGCGTAATTTGTCTTTTCACAGATATTTTAAGTAGCCAATCAAAATGTGGCATCAAGGTGACGTCATATCGGCTTTAAACTATGTTCAGTCGATTCTACGCCCAAAATTACCCATAATCGACATGTTAAAGTAAAAATCTAACACGGAATATAATTTTGGCGCACTTTCAACTCATTCTGGCCCACTGTGCGTCGTGACTAATTCGCAACGAAATTGGTGACGAAATTCACAATGTCGTGAATTTCGTCTTCAATATTCGCGATTTGGTCTGTTTGCATGTCCCTTCATGGTCACCATAGTTTCTTAATATTCATAAACAATTAAAGGAGAATGAGAACTTTCGAACAAGATAGCTTGACAAGCTATTTATTCCAAATGTGTGAAAACAGAAAAATCAAAGAAACAGATCAATGAAAGTTTGAGAAAAATCGGAAAAATAATGAGAAAGTTATGAGCATTTGAATATTGCGATCACTAATGTTATGGAGATCCTCAAATTGGCAATGCGACAAAGATGTGTGATGTTACTTGTGAGCAACTCTCCCATTACTTTAGTACATTATTTCACTTAAAATGCCTCTTTTATCCCATATATCAGTAGATCATGACTATAGGATAACATGTAATGCAGATTTTGAAAGAATACATCATGGAAAAAGAGTTTGTATTACCATAAAAAGTAAAAAGAGAAATTTTTAGGGTATTTTATAGTCCATCAAAGGGAAAGTTGTTCACATGTGACCTCACACATCCTTGTCGCATTGCCAATAGAAGGATCTCCATAGCATTAGTGATTGCATTATTCAATGCCCTTAACTTTCTCATTGTTTGTCCAATTTTACTCAAACTTTCTTTGTTCCTATTCTTTGATTTTTCTTTTTCGACACAAGCCTATTTGTTCAAAAGGTTTCATTTCCCTTCAATAACACGGTGTAGGACCTGAATGAAAGTGTTTATAAACGGTACACGGAATAATTCAAACTATAATTGAGGAATTAAGCTTATGTCAAGTCCATTTAAGTTCACCATGAACGAGGTATTACATAAATAATTCAAAAGTTGCTCTGTGTATACATTTAGAGCTGCTACTCTCAGAGGTGCATTTTGATAATGAAAAATAATTTCTTTACTGCTAATAAAGGTGTTCTATTTTATACACATTTATCTATGATATTTTGGTGCCTGTTGTTGATGTAGATCTTGTTAACAATATTAAATCTGTCTCTTTCTTCCTATAGTTTCTACATGCCACATGGCTTGTACATTGACACAGAAGATAATAAATGGATTACAGATGTAGCCTTGCATCAAGTCTTCAAGTTTTCTCCCGGATCTGAAGAACCATCTATGACTTTAGGAAAGGCGTTTGAACCTGGTCAAGATTGGAATCATTTCTGTAAACCTACAGATGTAGCTGTTGATAGCAGGACTGGAGATGTCTATGTCGCTGATGGGTAGGAAATTATGTTTTTCTTTTCTTATAAAAGGAGAATGAAACCCTTGAAGACAACTGAGCGTGTGTGAATACAGAAAAAAATCAATTAAAGATTTAGATACAAATGATTGAATAAGAAATTTGTCATGGTTATGAATAACTAATGTTGACTAATGTTGATAACTGAAGTACTTATGATGTAGACATCCTGCAATTGTAATTTTTAAAGTTTGTTTTAATCTTTAATGAAGAATGAAACATAGGGGGATTTAAATGATTAAAAATTGAAATGAACGGAACCAAATTTCTAGGAGCATATTCTTTAGTGTGCAAGGAGGAGGGGGGGGGGGGTAGTATAACGTCAAAACTCTTGCTCGCATTGTCAATGGAACGATTTTCATAGCATCAGCGTTCTCGATATTCAAATGCTCATAACTTTTTTTTTACTTTTATGTACATGTACCTTATTCTTTGATTTCCTTTTGGTCTTCTGATTTATACGAGCTTACTTGTTGAAAACGTTGCATTGTCCTGTACTCTGCAATGTATCCCCTACAGTAAGATGAAGGTGAGGAGAGGTTAGAAGTATTATATCGAAATATCTTCAGATGAGACTCCATGAAAGTGCGAATAGATTTGAGATTATTAAAATTATACAAAAAGTCGTAATAAATCATTGAATATCATTTTTTTCACAATGATTTTATTACTTTTTTTAGAAAGCATATTTTTTTCATCATGAAGATTGTGATTTAAATAAAGATCATCAATATGTTCCACTTGGGTATTTTGGTGGTATTTGGTTCAATCGGTAACAAGAACAGGATTTTAACTATTTAAAAGCTCGTTGAACATGATTTTTCTCTCTTCGTTTGATACAGATACTGTAATAATCGTATTCTCAAGTTTAGTTCAAATGGAACAGCATTACTAGAGATTACAGCAGGAATCATACCTGGAGGTACGTATATAGCATAGCATAAAACTATTTTAAGAAGAGTTAAAGATTTACAGCTGATTTATAGAATGGTTTTAATGAGGAATTATGCATGAGTTAATCATAGGTAATATATTTGTTTAAATCACCCCCCCCCCTCCCCTTCTTGTAAGACTATGCTCAAGTGTATAATGAGATGACTATAGTATGACATGACAGTGAAATGCAGATATCTATTCAATTGTTAAATCATAGACCAATGTGATACTTTCATACAAAAGAAAAGCCCGCAAGCATGGCAAGTGACAATGATTGTGACTATGATTGGTACCATTAATTTCTATCCAGTTTATGATTGGAATTCTTTCAGACATAATTATACCATGAGAGGGTGGTTTTAACCAATGAACATATCTACATGATTTTCTTGATAGAAAACCTACCAGAATGGTCACCGCTGAGGAAACTACAGATCCCCCACAGTCTTGCTCTGATTGAAGCACGTGATATCATATGTGTAGCTGATCGTGAAAATGCCCGGATACAATGCTTCAATCTGACCAATGGCGAGTTAGAAAGACAGATCGCATCACCGATGTTTGGAAAACAACTCTTTGCTATTTCTTACAACAGTGAACAAGGTACCTTTATTTCTAACAAACAGAAGCACTCCCCGCCCCAGCAAAAATAATGCGATCTTAACTGCAGTGATTTCTCGTTTCAAATGAAATTATAATTTCTTTCGATATTCCTTCACTGCATGGTTTAAACGAACATAATTTATTTTAGTTATTCCAATCAAAATATCACCACATTATTAAGGTCATATTAACAAAGATAGATAGATAGATACGAACAAACAATCATTGTCGTTATTTTGGAGAACTCCTCATGATACCTAAAAGAAAATGTATTCATTTCAACATGGAAAAGCATTTGAAAAGTTGTGTTTGCTTTTACTATTAGTTCTGTCAAGGAAATTCTACCTTTACGTACTTTCGATTTACAGGACTATGGTAGAAGAAACATTTCTCGTTGGCAGTGAATCAATGAGCCCTTCAATAGAGTTAATGATTCACCTCATGTTTACTTGGTATATGTATTTTTAATCATGATCCAGATATTATGAGATATATTTTCACTTTGTTGCAATGCAGATGTATTGTACACTGTAAACGGACCTAATGAAGAAGTAGGAGTGCCACCCCTCGCATTCACTGTGGATCTTGAAACTGGTGAAATATTGAGCACATGGGATCCCTACCCTAAAGTAAGTATGCAGGAACGGATTTACTAGGGATGGAGCACTTTTATTTGTACACCCCCCCCCCCCAAAAAAAAAAAGTTATTACCATTCACAGACTGATTTTTCCCGATAGAAATATTTAACAAGCAGATGGTGTATCTGTATATGGGTGTATACTGCGTAGCTTATGAACTTATCGATCTAATTTAGCTGTAATTTTCGTAATTAGGCATCACTGTTCATGAAATAACTTTGTGAATGATTTCTTCTTTTTCCATGTTTTCATGCTTCTCTTCTCATCCAGAAAAAGTATGAAATGTATGATGACACAATTCTGAGGGATTACTACGCAATAATAACATTTGTTTTATTCTCAAAACAACTTCTAACATACCTCGCTATGTTTCTTTCTATATCAGGCATTTGGAGTGGTACATGATATCGCCACATACTCTCCCGATGGGTCCGTGTACATGGCTGATATTGGACTTGATCGAGTCTGGAAATTTGAGACTACATCAAGCAGTCTTAGCAATGAGATCTAAGATATTGGACTTGATCGAGTCTGGAAATTTGATACTACATCAAGCAGTCTTAGCAATGAGATCTAAGATCAAATAAATCACTATAAATTATCAAAGTTTTAAGAGTTGTATACAGAGATGAAATATAGTTTTATGACTTGGCATAAAGCGTGGTTAAGCATACATTATAAGATCCATTGAAGTGTAATTAAAACTAATTTTATAGGCCTAGGTTCTCCTTTCATGACTAATAACCATCCAAAGGTTTGCTGTGTAAAGTCAATGAATTTGAATATTGACCTCTGATTGGCTAAAAATCAAGCTGTGATTGATCCTACAATCAATTGGATAGTTTGTGCAACACGCCTCATCTGATCTAGAAACACACGGGTTAGACAATTAGAATTGTCAGAAAATAGATTATGACATAAGTTTGTGCACAAAATTCATAATATTGATATACCATCATTTTCAAAGTAACATTTCAGCGATTTATTTAGAATGTAGTATTTTCAGGTATATCAGCTTAAATAGTAAGGAGGTAGGTTATACTAACCCAAGAAATATCAAGGGCTTGAATAATTTATTCTTAATGTGGTTTAAGAAAAAACAAGTGAATCCCTCGACAATTTATGAACAAAAAGTTATTCAAACCGAATTAATCATCTGACAAAATTTAGTTTCTTGGTTTCAAAAATGAAAAAAATTCAGTACTCATGTGATTTTTTTAATTCTTATTTTGATATTTACTCGATTTGAATGAAGTTCGAAGCTTTATACATTTCCCGTCCAATCATTATAAATTGAATACCTTGAAGTAGAGTTGTTATTCTTCAATCTTCCTTCTCATAAAGCAATTCTTTATTTTTATTTTTTTTAAGTGCCGCGAGTAATGATGTGCAAGGTTTGATAAAGTTTTCACAGCTAGCTCTCGCATGCACATTTACAAAAAAAAATACGAAACGATAAGACCAATAAAATATAAGCATCTGCCGATTGCAGAAGAAAACTTAATTCTATTTGTAAATATTACTTGATTTGGTAGTGAGATTTAAAATTTGCTTACGAAAAAGTTGTTGAATAACGATCCTCCTCAAGATAACAAAATTCATTGTCATCATGGTGCAAGCAAAAAATTACAAGTTTGATTAAGATATGGTGTTTCCAGGCTTGTTTACTTATATCAACTCACTGATCAGTTAAGAAGATAAGCATAATGTGTGCTTACAATGTAAATATAAATTACAGAAAATTATCTTGAAAATGGGTAGATATCGTATTCAAAAAGGGAACATCAACAGTGTACAGCGCTATGAATTATACTATAGCCTTTTAGCTTTTGAATGCAATTTGCTTAGACAAAAACCTTGCTGTAGATAAATTAAGCTTGCTCAGTCATTTTATTTGATGTGGAAAATAGTTCACAAATATGTTAAATGCCTTATTTGAACAGTTGTACTTCACTGTAGTGAATGGTTTGTTCGAGATTGGAATTCATTGCAAAATCACACAAAACTTGCTGTAATATTTTATTTCTTTTTATTATAATTCTTATTTCCTTTTTGTTCTGTGTTTAGTACGGAAACAAACTATTTTGTCATTTTTTTCAACGAAACGAATTTTGCTTGGAAATAGTTTGGGGCTTATTTTGATTGGTTTTGCATGGCTAGAATCACAGTCATGTGTTTAAGCTATAGACAATAGCCATGATAGTATTCATACATGTTGTGTATGATAATCATTGTCGTGTACATGGTGTATTAGCGTATTTGCTTCATTTTGTCTAAGTACGCCTTTTATTACTTTTATTTCAGTTTGCGATATTTGTGGAAAGAGTTGTATAAATTTGAGTTTGATTATGTAATAAAGTCGCAGAGAGAGATATATATATATATAGCTAATAGTGTGAACTGTTACTTTTGTATTATTTGTCTTTGCTAAGTACTCTCTTTCATCCACATTGCGTATCAATAAAAGTCCTGGGGATGGGGATAATTTCTTTCACACATATTCTTGGGTTTGGGTCTCATCTATCACATGACAGTACAAATTTCGACAAAATGTTACACTTAAGTGAGCACTGTCCAATTTTGTCTCACCTGCATAGCAGAGTGAGACTATATATAGGCGCCGCTTTTCCGACGGCGGCGACGGTGGCGGCGAAGGCGGCATCAACATCAAATCTCAACCGAAGGTTAAGTTTTTGAAATGACAACATAAATTAGAAAGTATGTAGACCTAGTTCATGAAACTTTGTCATAAGGGTAATCAAATATTACTTAACATTCTGTCCGATTTTCAGGTCACATGACTAAGGTCAAAGGTCATTTAGGGTCAATGAACTTAAACAATGTTGGGGAATCAATATCGAAATCTTAACATCAGGTTAAGTTTTTGAAATATCTCATAAAGTATGTAGACCTAGTTCATGAAATGTGGCCATAAGGGTAATCAAGTATTGCTCAACATCCTGTGCGAGTTTCAGGTCATATGACTAAGGTCAAATGTCATTTAAGGTCAGTTAACTTTGGATTTAATTGTTAAATTGGTGTTGTTTGTGAATAATTATTTTATTGTAGTTTTCAAAGTCAGCACTGCTGCTATATTGAATCGCGTTAAACAAAACTCTTTTTTTTCTAGGAAATGTTTTGACGTTTGTCTATACAATTCTACCCATTCATCCCTGTTCTTCTTTTATGGGCATATGTCTTCCCTTTTCAGGGATATTCCCAACAAATCTAACTGACCGGTATAAGACGTTTGACCATCGTCATAATTAATAGGAAACCTTTCACAGGAAGTTTCTTTCTTCATTTGTACGACTTATATTCATAACTTAGGAATCTAGTATATAACGAACATCTGCATAACCGATACATAAAGACGTGTAGGGATATTCTACTAAAAAAGTTTTACTCTTTACACGAATCCATAAATTGACTGAGTTTATTCTTCTATATCTTTTTCAATTCTTTCTTCCATTCTCTCTCCATCTCTCTCCCTCTCTCTCTCACACACACATCCACACACACACACTCTCTCTCTCCTATTCCTTTCTTCGTTTCTGTCACTCTCTCCGTCACCAAAATTATACGGATAAGGGGTAAGGAGTAGGAGTAGGGTTTGGGTTAAATGTTAGGATCAGGTATAGAGAGACCCGCTCTCCATATGAATTTTAAACTAAATTGTAACATTTTTTATTTATTTTATTCCTGTTGTTTCTTACATAGATATTGTGTGTGCTGAAAGTTTCCTTTGTGACGGTCTGATTTTTGCATGTTGACTTTATCTAAGGCAATCTAATCTGGGGGAAAAAGGGGGGAAGGCTTATTCTGTTTGTAGCCGAAATTAATGAATGTTTTTTCATTTATCTATTTTGTATTATAAATAATTCATTTCATGTTATTCAGTACTGAAATAGTGCCGCAGATTTAAATAAAAAAAAAACCAAAGAAAACAATAATGAGAAAAGAACAAAGAACTACGTGAGAAATAAAAGAAACAATAGAAGACATGAGAAAATAATCCATTTTTCTTTTCAAATATACATATAAAAAGAGTCCTAAAAGAATGTCTAGACAAAAAAATGCAGGTTTGGAGCAATATTCAATGATTTACAGCCAAGTTAGATTTTATTTTTATATAAGAATAGGGTTCGCATTAGGATAGACACTTGTCTGTATTGGCGTATGCCAAAACCGTACTAGTCTATAAGCTTGAACACTGATGGATTTTTTCTTAAATTAGTGATTAATTTTGTATCCTCCCCAAATAACTATGGACCTTCTACTCTGACTACTCAGAGTAGTAGTAGTAGTAGGTCAACCCAGTCAGGGAAGTTCATTTTCGAAAAGACTACCCTTTCGTTGTTGAGGAACAGTATCATCAGATGAGTACATCAACCCAGTTGATACTTTTATTGAGTATCCCCGATAATTCAAGGTTTAATTGGGGGAGCCCTGAAGTTGAGCAGAGTTTTGACGCCACTTTAGGTGGACTAGAGTACTTAAGCTTACACTCGAATTTACTGTCTGAGATAATGTATTATTTCATATCGTTCCCCTTTATCTTTTCAAATCTCTCTTCTTTTCACGCTCTCCTCTCGCATTATTCAGTCCATTTTTTTGTTTACTTTAACCTTATCCCTAACCATAACCTAACGAACATTTATTAATTTCGGCCACTAAAAGGTTTTACCCCCCCCCCCCCCTCCCCTAATACCCGCCTTAGATTGACACAAAGAGAGTCAACGTGTAAAAAACAAAATAAATCAAGTACACACAATATCTACGAAAGATAAAATAAAGTAAATAAACAAATTATATAAGTTTCCAAAGCATAAGAAAAAAATGGTGACGGGATCCACCATTATAGCACAAAGTGTCTATAACCCGAATGGTGACGGGATCCACCATTATAGCGCAAAGTGTCTATAACCCGAATGGTGACGGGATCCACCATTGTAGCGCAAAGTGTCTATAACCCAAACCCACTAGCTCTAAGGAGAGTAGAGGTGGTTTTTACTACAGTCCGTCTCCATGAAACACAGTCCAATCTGAGCTAAATCCTGCGACCCTTTAGGGCTTCCCCAATTTAAAATTGATTTATTGGGGATTTCCCAACAAAAAAATGTCAACGATCACCACTCTACGGCGGCAATGCCCTACCACTCCCATAACCAATGATATGGTAGTTTTTGTTTGAGAGAGAGAGAGAGACAGACAGAGAAAGACAGCGAAGTACTGAATAAGACTAGAGGGGGAGGGAGTAAAAAGCATATACTGAAAACATGGAAAAGATGAAGGGGAACGATACAAGGGAGTACATTCTCTAAGACAGTAAATTCAAGTAAAAGCTAAAGTTTTTTAGAAGAACACTCTAGTTCGCCTAAAATACCGCCACAACTTAGTCTGCAAAGCACAGACTGATATTTGACACTTCAACCAATAGCAGGTCTAGAGTGAAGACTAGGTTCCAAAGACTCCCTGTGTCAAAGAAGAGCCAGCCGCAGTATATATTGAATCTAGTCTCACTAATTCAGACTCGGCATTATGCAGTATGCAAATTGCGAAAAGCAAGGGTCTGTGCCTTCAGACTAGTCAAAATTCTACCTCTCAACTTATGGGCTTCTCGTCTCCGTCATCGTCGGTCCATGCTTATGATTGTTGTTTGTTTGTTTGTTTGCTTTGTTTCAGTACATAAAATAACAATAACAAGGTACACATAATACATACTAATACCTATAAAATGAAATTATAAGGTCAAGGTTTAAAAAAAGGTAAGAAAGAAAGTAAATTATACGGCTAGTACTCCATTTGACACAAGCAAATCGTATACAATACTAGTTCATGTTTGCATCATGTAAGCGGGTGGTTATACTCAACTCAATTTAATTGATATCAAATTCATGTGCAGTCTCATGATAGTATTTTTTTAAAGTAGCCACTCAGTCATGAAGGGAACATATTTCTGTAATTTGATATCGAAGAAACCTCTCAGTTTGTTCCATAAATATATACACATTTTATGAAAAATAATGCATAAGATTTTATTTAGGAGCTTTTTCAAGAGTGATAACTTTTGAGGAGAGGGGGTGCTCGGTTAAGCCCATGATTAATTACAGTGGCGTAACTACATTGTACGAGGGCACGTCCCCCCCCCCCCCAAGCGGCTCGGAAAAACGATGAAAAGTAGAAAAAGAAATTAAAACTGGGGGAAGAAAAAATGATTTTAATATTACATTATAATAATTATGCTATACCATATTAGATGCTGTATATAATATCATATTACATGATAATGTACATAATATGAACCTCACTGTTCAAAATGACGTGTCGTGACCAACGGTACGCCACTGTTTAATGATGATTAGCATGATTAAGATTACATGATATGATAAGTTTATAGAAAATCAGCAATGCTAATATAAGAAAGACCATTAAACCAGAAGAATACAATTTTTGATTGGAAGAATACAGCTGCGCACAATATTATAACACGTATGAATTCTAAACAATATACAGATATGAATAAAAATACAAATGATAATGATGTATTCATTCATGTATACAGTACGAAGAAAACATTCTCTGGTCCTTGAAATCATTCCTGGGGCCGCGGAACACCTTTGAAAGTGTGGGGGGCGCTGACCAGATGCCTACATGAAATTACAGCTTTATGTTCATTTTCGCGTTGCACGTACATGGTTTCAAAACTGAAAATGATTGGAAATTTAAGCACCCATCCCCTTCATATTAATATTTGAGATGAAAATTTGACTCATTTTAGAGCAAAACATTAACCGGAAAGCTTCGTTGCGAAACATCTCTGAGTCTGGGTTTTCTTTTCTTTCTGCCTTTGACAATTTAAAGGACTTGCAAAGAAAGCTTCGTTACGAAACATCTCTGAGTCTGGGTTTTCTTTTCTTTCTGCCTTTGATAATTTAAAGGACTTACAAAGAAAGCTCTGGAATTATGAGAAGCACTAAAGCGGAATAATGAAAGAACGGTAAACAATTTTGAGCAAGACTGAAAGTGATATTATTAACCATTTGGTTTTCACCATTGTCTATTGTTATCATTGATTGTAATGAATAGATAAAATACATACATTGACTTCGTTTATATTCGAGCACAAAATTATTGAAGGGAAATAGAATTGTCAGATTAGTTTAATAAATCAGTGAAATATTATTGCTATTTTTAATGTTACAAATGCAAAATCAGACAAACTTGGGTACGTTGGGTTATTAGTCATTTTGGACCTTCATTTTCCGCTCTCTTCTAGAATTGATAGGTTGATAACCCTTCAAACTAATCAAATAAGTGTAGTTACTTGGCAACGCATCATTCGTTCATGCAATGATCCAATGAGTAGGACACCTCTATGGTAAATAGCACTAGTTGACATGGTAATATTCCTTCCATCTTCACTGTAAACTTCAGACATTTCATAATCGTCGGATCCAACTCTTATTCGTAAGACCTGAGATGGGACGATGCCTTGTTTTGTATCCATATAATGAAGAGCCTTGGATGGTACTTTTATACAGCCAGCCCATATATCACCAGATTCGTCCACGTAAATATTATCTGATGTGGTTCCCAGATTGATAACGTCAACACCCTACAATAATCATAAAATTAGGATTTGGGTGTTTTATGTTGAAAACATTTTAGGCGAAATAAGATACTTTCAAACATGTTAATTACAATTCGTAATCCAATGCCTACCGATCTGCATACTGTTTCTAACAGAATGTGAATTTGATCTGATGTCAATCACACATTTTTAATCAATCCAAATAGGGGGAGGGGGACACGCTAAAATGTTAAATGAACGATGGTTGGCTAAGTGACAACTTTTTTTCCACACATTGTATTTGCCCAATTAAAATGGTTTAATCCACCATGCAAGGTTTGATATAGACCAGTTCGTAGTTACTTCATGGACAATTTTGGTCAAATGACCTTTCATTTCTTTCATTATGATAGGCAGATTTCAAAGCAAGATATTACGTAAGCATGCCTTACATAGCAGGATGAATAGATTGAATAGACCAGGTGACCAGAATCGCACACCAATGAACACTTTATGAAAGTATTTGTTGCATTCCTACTTTGCATGCACATCATAGCATGTTGCACAAAGTACTTGGCAAACTGTGCGTTCGTGGACGCATTGTTGTTGTTTTTGGATGTAAATGAAAAACACAATTCAAAAGAATAAATGAATAATCAAGACATCTAAGTTGGTGCTTATCTCATTAGATTTTAAATCACCATGTCATTTTAGTACAAATGACCTTCCTCTGATCATGCGCAGAATCTTTAGATCATGCGCAGAAAAGAACTACGAACTGGCTTATTGGAGAACTTTGTTATTCCTCACACATTTTAATTTCTGAATAACATTTCAGTTTTTGGTGTAGGCATGGTGGGAGTTGTAATCTGCTTGGAATTCTAAGAATCTAGAACATAAATGTCATTTGTCATTGTTGAATACATCTTGGAATCATATGATCATTGTTTCAAAAATCACTTTACAGCTTAATATTTGCACTATATACTTGACTAATAGCATTGGATGTTGTTTTGCTGTTGCCATGGTTGTTAAATTTGCCCCACTCTCACTATATCCTCCCCTTTAAATAAAGAAAAAGATTGTCTATATACCTTGTTTGGTGTAAGTGAATTATCAGCCAGGTTCCTTTCATATATACGGATTTGTCTTGCAAACGGCTGGGAAACGTAAAGAAGCCTAAATAAAAAAATAAAAAAAAACAATTAGAACATTGGTGTTAAAAGTATAAATGATTAATGCAAAGTCTCTTATGATAAACCATCCCTTCGCAAACATACAAATATAAACAACATTTATGAAAAAAATGACGCACTGAGAGAGCGTGCTGTGAGGAGAAAATTGAATTTGGCAATGATACATTAATGAGAAAGAAAGAAAGAAAGAAAGAAAGAAAAGAAAAGAAAAGAAAGAAAGAAAGAAAAAAAAAGACAGAGAGAAACAGAAAAAAGGTAAGAAAGAAAGAAAGAAAGAAAGAAAGAAAGAACGAAAAAAGAAAGAAAGAAAAAAAGACAGAGAGAAACAGTAAAAAAGGTAAGAAAGAAAATGTATGGCGGGTTTTTGTCTTGCTTTTTTTAATGAATAAGAAACTAAACAATGCTTCAATATAGTGATATGAATGGACAAAAGACAATGTATTTTAGATATAGTCCATAGTCCAAATCAAAAATTATAAAAGATATAGGAGGTGTATATAACATTAATGAACATACCTCCCATCCCTGGAGAGATCGATGCCATTAGGATTGTTTAACGATTCCGAGACTTGCTTGCAGCCAGTGACATCACAAAAGAGAATGTAACCCGATCTTAATAAGAGTGTATCTTCCAGAAACCTCATCCGTGGATGAAGGAAGTTAGCTTCGTTAGTAATGAAAAACGATTCAGGTCCAGTCGCTATCAAGTTGTTCACACTGAAACCAAATGAAACAAACAAATCTAATTAAATATATATGGTTTATTCCATCAACAGATATAATAGACACCCTCTTACTTTCCACTGGGTGAACTTATTAGAGAAATAATTCCTAAATCGTGGGGTAGAATTTCAATAGGACCCTAAACTTTCCCAAAGGAATACTTATAAAAATGAAAGAGGGTTTTCCATCTATTTCCGTCCTTATTTTCGATAAACAAAATAATCATAAAGATAAATCGCGAAATTATATTTTTCCATAAAAAGACCCATGGAAATGGCTTTACAATATTGTGCAGTGTAATGTCGACAAGAAACTGTTGTTGACATATAGGAACGATGCAGAGAAGATGACACGCACAATCGTGAAGCGTTCATAATAAAACAAAACAATATTGATTTTTATAAGATATTGCTCTGCAATAAATAAAATACCTATAGCAGTGTATGTTTTCTGATCGAGCAATTCAGTAGGATATAGGCTGCTTTCCAAACATTTCACCATCAGCTTACCAAAGATTTAAGAGTAAAATAGATTTTTAAAAATGATCTGGATTTGACCCTTACCTTCTGATCAAAGGATCTCTCTTTGACTTGATGAATGATAAAGACATTGTGTTTCGATCAAACTCAAAAATATCCACAACATCAAATCCAACATGGTGGTTTATGACAAAAATAAATGTCTTAGCTGTGCAATCAAAATAAAAGAAGAAAAGAGAATAAGAAATCATAAAATTCGGTTTTATTAAAATATACTCATCAAAAAGTCCGAAGGCTAACAATGTGAGTTCACAGTAAAATAAAAAATTAATATACGAAATGCAGACCATTATTTGACCAATTACAAAAAGAAAAAAACATTATATTTACTTTAGAGAGGAAATTATGTGGTTCAAAACAAGACGGCGCCAGGGAACTTCCATAGCGGTGGGGCAAGATGACAGAAAAGTGATATCACACCACCCCCCCCCCCCCTCAACCGCCTCATTTTAATCACAAACATGACAAAGACAATACAGTGTCAAGTGAACACTTATTTCTACACTTTATTCCCTTTCATTTTTGTTCTTGTTTTCTTCATTCTATAAGTACTTGAAAATGAAAAGGTGTTGTTGCCTTCCCTGCTCGCCATCTCTCTGAAGCACTAATCGCGTGGCCAAAATAAAATATCAAGTATAAAAACATCCCGGTCTTGTCGAAAAAAATAGGTGCATGCGTCAAAGGCAACAGCTATAAATTCATGTAAAGTTTGCGTTGTTCATATGGAATTACTCTATTTGAACATCAAGACGCGTATATTATGTGTGATGTTCTAAGGCACCCATAATAATTGGGAATGGAAAGACGGAGAAGGGGTGAGGGGTTCTCATTTGAATAGGGGTGTTATAGACAGGACTATCTGTTCTCTAAAATATTCCACCCCAGCCCTCCCCCCCCCCAAAAAAAAAAAACACAATCACATGGGGATGATCGACCCCTGCCCCCCCCCCCCAGCAACTTCCATGCACCGCCTTTGTTTATTGGCCATTCTATTATTGATTACAAAGATCTTGTCACATTTTCCCTACGTTGGCTTTACGACGAATCGATAACAGCCGTTTTAACCCCGCGGGTTTTAACATTTTTTGTACCAGCATTAACTTTAGATGGTTTGGGTTAAACGGCTGTTTTTTTTTATTCGCGGCCGCCGTATAGGGGATAGTGGCCGCACCATAATGTGGTCTATCGTGACTAACACGATAATGCAAATATCCAGTAAATTGTAGAACTGACAGGGGCTGATCCAGCTTTTGCCAATAGGGGGGGCGAAAATATTTTCATGAACATTTTTCTCGATTGGCCGCTATAATCTGATTTTTTTGTTGGTTTTTCAGGGGGTAGTCCTATAACTAAAGACTGAAGTTTTAAGTATATGTTAGCTTTTATTGTAATAAACAAGAAAAGGTATCTCATGTGGTCTTAATATATAATGCAAGCGGGAAGCGCGAGCTAAAATTCTTTGATATTTTATGTCCTTATAACTGAAGATTCTGAGCAGTTTTAATAATCATGAATAAAGATAAGTATCTAACAATGCGAGCGCGAAGCGCGAGCCGAAATTTTATTATAGTAATGTGAAAGGGACTCTATTGGGACTGTTTTTAGTGATTAATGAATAGGATACATGATCACCAATTAAATGAGAGTGCGAAGCGCGAACTCAAAAGTTTTAATCTTCCGACCTAAAAACTGGACAGTCTGAGCGCATTTTTATTTAATAAAGAACAAGCTGTGTGTCTCAAACAATTAAATGCGAGCGCTAAGCACGAGCTTAATATGTTGATATACTGACATGATAAAGGAGATTTTTGACAAATTTTGACAATTTGTGGAGGCGCGATAGCTCAGTCGGTAGAGCGGGGGATTCGTATTCAGGTGACCCGGGTTCGATTCCCACTTGGTGCGCTATTGCCCTTTGGTAAGGCATTAATCCTCAGTACCAGGTCCTTCGGATGGGACCTTAAGCCGTCGGTCCTCTGGTTGCTTGCTTACAAGCATTCATGCTTTCTTAGCAATCAGGTAAAAAAAAATCACCAATCACCAAAAATCACCAAATTTCCAAAGAGCATATGTATCTCACAAATCAAACAATGCGAGCGCGCAGCGCAATCTGAAAATTTTGATATAACAATTTGTGTTAATCAAACAAAAGATTGAAAGCTTGATGTGTGAGCTAAAATATTGTGTGCAAATTGATTTCAGAACTGGATATATGAAGTGTGATTTAATCCTCTTGAATGGGATTCATTACACGGGCAATGCAAGCGCGAAGAGCGAGCGAAAATATTTATACATAGTCTATTTTCCAATTCTTCCCTCACCTTTTTCATGTTTACTTTCGGGGTCGGGCCGGCCGGCGCGAGGCTGTAAATTACACATCATGGGTATAATACCCCTTTCTTACTTTTCTTTCTGTTTTTCGTAGTTTCTATCGAGATAAAGAGTACCCTTTTTCTGCAGGTTGTCAAAAAATAGGGGGGCCGGGGCCGGCTCGGCCCCCTCTTGGATCCGCGCCTGACTGGAATTGAGTTCATATCAAACCTTTCAATTTCAAAACCTGTTATCCACATCAAATCAATAATTCAAGCTAAAAGATTATGAATTTGTAGAAATAAGTTTTTACCTGTGGTTTTATCTTCAAATGCTGTAATGCCATGTGGGTGAAGTGTGTTGACATCGTAATCACCCTTGATCTTCAACTCGATAGCTCCCTTATTATGATTGTTGATATCATAAGCAAATAGATGACCTCTTGGTGCTCCTTCGACACGGTCTTTGAAAGTCAAATAACCCTAAGAATAGAAACAATTATCTGTCAGTCTCGCCTGCAATACGCGATTCATAGCAGCAATATCAGCAATACTGACTTTGAAAATAATATAATACTAAAATAATTATCCACAACAAAAACACCATTCATATAATGATATACTATACGTTCATTGACCTGAGTCATTTGACCTGAAACTCGGGTAGGATGTTCAGTAATACTTCATTACCCTAGTATGTGTAAGTTTCATGAACTAGGTCAAAATACTTGAGTTACTGATTTCGATATTGATTCCCCCAACATGGTTTAAGTTCACTGACCCTAAAAGAACCTAATCTCAGTCATATAACTTGAAACCAAGGCAGGGTGGTTGATTACTGTCCAAGTTTCATGAACTAGGTCCATATACTTTCTAAGTTATGATGTCATTTAAAAAAAATAAACCTTAGGTTAAGATTTAATGTTGATGTTTTTTTTCAATTCAATTCAATTCAATAATGGTTTATTAAAAACATGCCTCGCAGCCAAAGGCTTAATAAAAAACATGTGTACAATTTACAATAGAAAAATACTTATTTTTAAATACAAACATGCAATGACATAAAATTACTAGAACTTCTTATTGTAATACAAGGAAATAAATTGTTGAAAGTAAATTAAATCATAATTGTACTGAACATAATAAATATCAAGTATGCAAATTATTACCACTATAGTGAGTCCGCCGCCGTCGGAAAAAAGCAGCGCATATAGTCTCGCTCTGTTTGGTTATGCAGGCGAGACAATAAAAACGGAATAATCACATGGCATTCTTTGTATGGGATAGGTCGTCTGATTGGATTTTTAAAATTCTTATCTGATATTACTATTGAGGAACCTTGCTATTTGCCGACCTCTGTTTTATTTGAATATGTGGATATTTTTTGGAGCCTCTGTAACAAGCTCAGATGAAGGATTTACAAATTACAGTTCAGCACTTGATAGCAAAAACAATGGATTGATTTTGCCGAATTCAGCTTGTTTTGTGGTCCTCTCGACTCTAAGGTCTGAGTGGGTGCGGACATTCCGTGTATGCATATGCTGTAAACATGATAAAAAGTATATCTAGTTGAAGTTTTATTCCAGAAATGGGTGGGGAGCAACTTGATATATAAACGCGAATACACGATATATTTTATGGGTCAAATTGTGTAACCGTCCGTCAAAGGGACTTGATTATTTCAATAATAAACATTACTGTATTTATAATCACATATGTTTATAACTGATACCTCTACCTCGGTCGGTCTACGGCAGCCGTACGGCGAGTCGAAAACAGCCGTTTTATACATTTTTATTCAAACCACTTATGTAGCTGGTACAAAAGCATGTTAAAACGGCTGTTTTCGACTCGCCGCACGGCTGCTGTAGACCAAATGTGACCGAGGTATTACACAATGCACCATGAATTCATTGCTTACCTCTGATACAATGACGATGCCATCTGATAAAAGTTCTAGATCTTCCGAGCCATGTTCTAAAAAAGAAAAATGCAAAGATCTCAACAATCCTTTTGTCTACAAAGCAGTAGAAGAATGCATTAATGTACAGGTCCATTTTTATTAGATTGATTTTTCATGGCATTCTGAATATTATTGTAGGATGACAGGATAGTATACAAATTGTTTGAATAGATGGAAATATAATAATAACAGAAGTAAGCAAACTCTTCGCCACACTGGCCCCTTTTTATGGAACTCTTTAGACTTAACCTTATTCAACCTCCAACACAATAATTCGTTTAAAAAGCAATATAAGACTCACCTTTTAAATTCATACTAGTACTCCTCATTATACCCCCTTGTGTTTGTTTATTTGTGTCATTTCCTGTCATTTAATGTTTATTTCCTATTTGTTTCCGATTCTTTGGTTATTCATTTCTCTTGGTGTATTTTATACAAGCCATGCCTTGGCTTTCTCATATACACCATTTTCCAATCAATGAAATACGCTGCATTTTTTTGTGTTAAATTGTACATTTGTTATGTTTTTCTGCTATTTTTTTTAAACCTATTATTGTACATTTCTGTTTATTTGTGATTATATGTTTTTTATCGATTGCTTTGAATTGATTTGGAAATAAAGTTTACCTTTACCTTTTAAATCTACAGATCAACATACACCAATGCTGGTTTCTAGTAATTAAATGTGGCTATACCCCCCCCCCCCCAGGATAGATTATACTGAAAATAAAGTGTATATAGCGAAATGTAAAATGAATAAAACAGTATTTTCGTAAGGGTGGGAGTACGTGAGATAATACATGAAATATGAGATGTTTTCAGACCATATATGGAAATATGCTGGTTATTTTTTCAAGTTTAGTTTGGATTTCACTATTGATATCGTCAATCATTAATCCTCAATAGACATGATAGAGCGTTTCTTCCTACTGATTGTTTTCTACGGCTGACCAGGTATTGTTAAACTGTACATAAAATATGCAATTTCATCACAAATTTTCAATTTCCTTTACATAATAAAAATTGACAAAATAGATATAACCATATTTATGTAATAATGTAATTTCATCTAAACCTGTATATCGAACAAAACAGGGCATAATGTTATCGTGTGGACAAAACTTGTCAAAGGATATGTGCGAAATATATTTACATTTATATTTTTTTCAGTGTAGAACACTACGAATCTTGACAATATGAACACATACAAATAGAGCGTTTTATCATAGTGAATCTCGTCTCCGAGTGCTGTACTGTATTTGAACACTCAAGCTATGTCTTTACACTGTTCACTGCTGTAACCGTGTAAATGTTATATGAACATTTTGCGTGACACTTCAGCGTGTCTAGTGGTTTGTCCTAGGTATCTTCTGTGAATAAAAAAAGAGTTTGATGTAGTCCTATTTCCCTTTTTGGTTGCTTATTTAGTAGATTTATGTTCTTGGTTGATTAAAATTGGTTCCATTTATCTATAAACACGATAAAGCTGATAGGAGTACATGATATTCTTTTGCAATGTATGTAATGATATGAATATCACCAAAATGAATGAGCACATATTCCAAAAGGAAACTTACCGATTCCACGAACAAAGTGGCATTCCCCCGGTTTGACATTGTAAATGGTTTTCTCTAAACCTAGAATCTTTCTGAAAGAAGAATTTCAAATTTGTGAAGTAAAAACAAATATAGGTGACCTTAAAAGTATAGGTACATTAGGGGCAAGTGACTACACTCCTTTCTTTCCAACTGTTAACATATCATATCAGTGTTCAACTGGCCTCAGCATACTTAAGAGTCTATGAGCGAATATCATTACAAGAACATTACAAACATTACAAAAATATTCGAATTTCCAAGAGGAAATAGAATTAAAAGGGCAATACAATTTTTAAATGAACCCAATGGGTACAAAAAAGAAAACACTTAGAAGGCGGGAACAGAGTGAAGGAATGAGAGAGGGTGAGAGATAGATGGGGAGAGACGGAGGGGAGGGGGGGGGGGGCTGGCGGGTGGGAAGGACGGAATTTGACAATAATTATTGCAGATAATATGATTTATGGAAAGATTGCAAGGGAAGAAGAAATCTTTTGTCAATTATGAATCCCGGTCTGACCTATGATACTACGACGTTCCACTCAATTTTGAAATCAAGATGATTTGGGTCAACTTAGATACCTGAAGCATTAAAAACCCAATGGGATGCAGTTCACAGACATCTATAAGTTTTGCATCATTTTGTGAAGCAGTGATATTCACTATTCCAAAGAGTTAAAAAGAAAATACAACATTCCAAAGAGTTGAAATAAAAATACAACATTCCAAAGAGTTAAAATGAAAATACAACATATTTGTTACAAAAATGACAAGCAAGTCACAATGTCATAGTATTTTATTATCTATAAAATTATGAGGCATTTGCATGTTATCAGACAAAATTGAAATGACATTATGACTTGCTTGTTACTTCTGTCACAAATATGTTGTATTTTCATCTAACATATACGCTACAGAAAGTAAAGGTGTTATGATATTATTTTCCACACATGAGAATGCATCCTCTATAGAATGGTGAATCTATTATCATTATCCATGTTCATTTTAATCTGATTTTTTTTTTAAATCATATATTGGCTCTCGAATCCTTCAAAAGAACCCAGAACAAAAAGAACAACGGTGCTTCCCCCAAAGAATTCAATTCGTCTCTTCAGCATGTTTAGTCATTCTAAAGAAACTTGAAAACCTATCTGTATGTCTCACAATGTCTCTCAATACCTTATTTAAGATAAATATCAGTTGTGGTAACGATCTCAAAATAAGTTTAAACAGAATCCAATAAAATTATCATCAAAGTGTTTGTACATGTACATGTATGTATAAACATAACAAATTATGTGCCCAATGGCTCAGGAAGAAAATTCGTAATTGCTGATAAATGAGCAAAATAAGCACAGAATTCCATCCGAAATATGTCGGGTATTTTTCCCTAGCAACTATTAATACAGTGTCTAACATATGCTTTTCTATGTTAGTGATCATCATAATTATCGGTTTTAAGCTAAGATTTCATGATTTCACAAAGATAAGTTTACATTCATGTACCGGTTCTAGATGCATGTGACACTCCCGCCGCCTATGAATTGCAGTATAACTTTCTTCATGAAATGTTTTGATTTTGTTCTACTTCACTGTTTATTATGTTAAATTTATGTTAAATTGCTATGCGCCTTGATAATTTGCTTAGAGTGGATATGCGCTTATTAGAAATTTAGTTATGCCTACTATGATTGTTTTTTATCATCAACCACCCTCCCCCCCCCCCCCCCTCCCCTTCCCGCTCGTCTAGCCCCACCCTTCCATATGTGTAAACGGCACATGAGTGCTCACTATATAGTACACAAGTACTCAACAAACCTTTTATCATCTAAAATGAGCAGGTGTACCGTATATCACGTATTGATTCGTTTCAGACTATTGTACTATAATGCATCGACGCAGTACAAAGCAAAACATGAATTTACGAGCATATATTAATCAAATTTGTGTATCAATACGAACGTTAAACCAGTCGATACTAAGCAGATATATCTTGATAAGTAAGTACTTATCTTAGCCATGTTATAGCTCTGGTCTACAATGTAACACATTTAATCAGGGCTTTAAGCAAATATTTGATGTTATGCTATGCAAGCTTAAATTCTCATCAATCCATTGAGACGTGAGCCTATATACTCGTCGATCATCAACATGGTCATGTACAAACTAATAACTTTTACAATAAACTGAGGGGGGGTCATAAATCATATAAAAATCCTCCATTACTGGAAGAAATTTGATCACCTTCACTTGAACTTATAACCTCATACGTGGTGAAAATATTCATGTTCCTCCGGTGTACTGAGATTGGAGAAGGATCCATGGATGAAGTACGCATAGTCAATAAACCTATATATATGCATGTACATCATTATGAGGGGGAATTGCCGGAGCAAAGGGCAAGCCATTGTCAAAAAAAATTAGTTGCATCCAAATTCAAAAGGAACTTAATTATAATTGACTGGGGGATGGTATCGATGACGTCATGTTAGAAGCAGGGTTGAATGCTATATGGTATTATTAATGGCTGGGTCCTAGCACATATACATACATGTACGTATAGTACATTCAGTATCAGAAAAAGGTACGTGCATATAGTAGCAATAGTAGCAATATCAGCAGTAGTATTAGTATATAATAGTAGTAGTAATAGTAGTTGTAGAAGTAGTAGTAGTAGTAGTAGTTGTTGTTGTAGTTGAAGTAGTAGCAGCTGTAGAAGTAGTATAGTAGTAGTAGTGAGTAGTAGTAATAATATAGTAGTAGTAGTAGTAGTGAGTAGTAGTAGTAATAATAATATAGTAGTAGTAGTAGTAGTAGTAGTAGTAGTAGTAGTAGTAGTAGTAGTAGTAGTAGTAGTAGTAGTAGTAGTAGTAGTAGTAGTAGTAGTAGTAGAAGTAGAAGTAGTAGTAGTAGTAGTAGTTGTTGTTGTTGTTGTAGTAGTTGAAGTAGTAGCAGTAGAAGTAGTATAGTAGTAGTAGTGAGTAGTACAGTACTGTATTATTATTATTAGTAGTAGTAGTAGTAGTAATAGTAGTAGTAGTAGTAGTAGTAGTAGTAGTAGTAGTAGTAGTAGTAGTAGTAGTAGTAGTAGTAGTAGTAGTAGTAATAGTAGTAGTAGTAGTAGTAGTAGTAGTACACTCTAAAAAATGAAGTGCTAATTCAGCTCTTAAAGAGCGTGTATAGTGACTGCACTTCGGAGTGCTGATTTGTCTAGTTCAAATTTGAACGAGAAAAATCAGCACTCCGAAGTGCAGTCACTATACACGCTCTTTAAGAGCTGAATTAGCACTTCATTTTTTAGAATGTAGTAGTAGTAGTAGTAGAAGTAGTAGTAGTAGTAGTAGTAGTAGTAGTAGTAGTAGTATTAGTAGTAGTAGTAGTAGTAGTAGTAGTAGTAGTAGTAGTAGTAGTAGTAGTAGTAGTAGTAGTAGTAGTAGTAGTAGTAGTAGTATAGTAGTAGTAGTAGTAGTAGTAGTAGTAGTAGTAGTAGTAGTAGTAGTAGTAGTAGTAGTAGTAGTAGTAGTAGTAGTAGTAGTAGTAGTAGTAGTAGTAGTAATACGTAGGCCTAGCAGTAGAAATGCCATCCCTGATAAATATCGTCGCGTACAAATTCAAAGCCCCGCCGAAACATCGCAAAGCTATATATTCCGATCAGTCACTGTGAAATGTATAGTCTAATAAAACTTACATGAAAGTTATCATATGACGAACAAAAGCTGCAACAAGCACCGCAAGAATCAGACGTTTCCACATATTCAGTTTTACTTTCAGTCCTCTTTGAGTACAGCTTGAAGTCAGGGATTCAGAATGCGACTGAACATGAAAATTACTGAGGGTAGCAACATCATTTCACCTCAACTCGACCCTGGTGCCGAAGATTGGTTGAATTACAGGTCACTGAAGACTCAGGTCACCCAATTCCAATGCATGTGCTATTGTTGAAAATCACAATCCTCCCAACGCTCGTCAACAATAAATGACGGGCTTGTCATGCCTGGGCTTTTTGTTTGTGCTGTTTGTGCACGTGTATTGAGCAGTGCTATATAAGACATATTTAATGGCGCTGTCACACCTTGGCGTTTTAGACAGCGTATGCCCGACGTATGAGGAATTTGGCGAATACGCTGGCGTACGTCGAATACGTTACGGGTAAGTTTTGCATACGTTAAGAGTACGCTAAAACACGCTGGTATACGTCGTGATACGGTGAGGTCGTCGAAAAATTTTGTGCAAGCACAAAAATTTTCGACGTATGCCAGCGTATGGCTCATACGTCCCGCATACGCGGGCCATAAGTTGTAGGCAAGTTACGCGATCGTTGATACACGTTGACACACGTTACTCGTAAGTTACTCATAAGTCGATGTACGTCGAGATAATGTCCAGCGTACCCTAAAACTTACTTCTAACCTATGAGTAACGTGCTTTGAACGTATGTGTAACTTTACTCCAACGTATATTGACGTATGAAGACGTGCTCCGGACGACCACAAAACTTAATGAACGTGTTTATAACTTACAGCTACCGTATAATTGCGTATTGACAACGTTTATAGGAATTTGTATACAAAGGTGTGGTTCACAGGAGGCAGCGTTCTTCGAAGTTTTCTTCGGCATGGCGGTGGTGTTGATAGGTGATGTATCGTGCGGTTATGATTTGAATAGTCGAGCGGCAGCCTTTTTATAGGCTACGACACGTGTTCATCAGCGATACGCTGCCGCGCGCTATGCGTAAGTTAGGCTATCGTAGGGCATAAGTTGTGTACGCCAGCAATACGCTAAGCATTCGTTGGAATACGTTACTTATAAGTTAACGAAGCGTTCGATATAAGTTACTAATACGTTATGTATACGTCCAACTCGTTATGAATACGCTAAGTATACGCCAAGAGTTGAAAAAAAAATCAAAGTTCAGCGTATGCCGACGTTTTCGAGAAATTTTGATACGTCGGGCATACGCTGTCTAAAACGCCAAGGTGTGACAGCGCCTTATGGACAAATTTAGACCCCGGATAATGCCGGTATCAACAAGGACCTCCCGGTTCCTACAGGGAACCTCCGGGATGCGTTCGGTAGCAACACGGATGTACAAGGTGGCTACACGGATGGATGCGGACGATTATCCGCCCGTGTGCTTTCGACGAAAAGTTTAACGTTTTCAAATTTTCTCCCTGATATGCCTGCATGCCTAGGATGGCGCCGGGTGAGTAGCCAGTGTTCACACGGTAATCCCGGACTGTACACAGATGACCCCGGATTGACAATCCGGGATGATCCGTGTTGCTTCCGTAAAGGTACATGTAAAAAAGGCTTTAAAGGATACTCCAGGTTGAAAATAATATGATTTGAACAGATTACAAAAGAGTAAATAACAACAAAACTTGACAAGAAACACCAAAGTTATGACTTTTTAAAGGTGAAACAGTTCTAGGCATGTCTTCATGAATAACCAATGAGCAAAATGATGATGTCATATCCCCATTTTTTTTTCTTTTGTATCTTATACAGTGCGTATCAAAAAAAAGTTTACACTTTGAAAAAATCCTGTAAAATTATACATTTGTAATTTCCTGAAGATTTTCCCACACTTTAACATTGGTACAGATCCATTTGAGAAAATACGATATAACTGTCGAAAAATATTTCCGCTTGAGTGAGCACCACTCACTTTTGAAAAGTTAGTGAAAAATGATTTGCGCAGAACTTTGAAATAGTAATGCGGATAGAAGTAGACCTTAATCATGAAGAACATGTGGAATTTAGCTAGGAAACTTGATTTGAAGATATTTTTTACCTTTTTAAACTTGTTTCCTTGCCAAAAACACTTCGAAGAGTGCATTGCGCCCCACCCCACTTCCCCACACACTGAGGCCATCGTGACGATATTTGCTTTACACTGAGCTGTAATTTATATGAAATGGCTAAGGCTTAATTTTCACTTTGATACTCATTGTCAAGCTTTGGAAAGGTGTGGAGAAACAAATATTAAATGAAAAATGAAATGTAAACCCACTTTTAATGATAAAACTTAGTGATAAAATGCTGGAGATGTCTGAAATAAACTTTTGTTCAGATTCGGTCATGTCCTGGATCCAGCTGGCACAAAAAGGTTAAAGGTTATGCTTACTAAGTGTTGAAATGTCAACTTGGGCGGTAAAATTGTTACAAGATGCTTGAATGTATCCGTTTTATTTCAATGGACTAAAAGTGCAAGTGACATGTATGAGAAATGTGTTAATTTTGCCCTTTCCACTTGACACAGCGTGAAAACGAGCATTTCTGCGCAAAGAGATTTCTGCGAGCTTTACAAAAATGGACAGTGTTCACTCAAGTGTAACATACTGTCAAAACTTTTACTTTCATTGGATAGATGAGACCCAAATCTAAGATTATATGTGAAAAAAAATACCCACATGTTGCATATTTTTTAATTCCCAGGTCTTTTTCAAAGTGTAAACTTTTTTTTTGATACGCACTGTATAAAAAAATGTTTATTCATATTTTCCTTCAAGAACCAAAATATTTAAATGAAAACTGATTAAGTATATTAGATATTCATTGCTGCAACTTTAAGGGAGACATATCATTCAGACATGTATGAAATAATGAAACAATTATTGTGATTTTATGTAATAACATAATAAAACGGAAAGTGGGGATGTGACATCATCAGTCCATCTAATGCATATTCATGAAAAACGCGCATATAACTGTTGTCACAATATATTGCTAACGTTTAAAATTCCATAACTTCGCTATTTGAAATCAGACTTTGATGACATTTTCAGCATTTTGCTCTGTAAACTTTACTCTACACGCCAAAAACTCCGGTATTGATTTAACACCAGCCCGGAATCTATATTATGTTCACACCGGAGAAGTGTTAAACAGCACCAATTTCGTTTTTGTCTAACACCAGAAAGGTGTTTATACAAAACCAATTAGTATTAAAACAGCATCGGTTTGATTCCAAACTGGTGTTGTTTCAATACTTCTCTGGTGTGGACATATATAGATTCCGGTCTGGTGTTAAATCAACACTGGAGTTTTTGCAGTGTATTTATTTAAATATGAATACTTTCAGCTCGTAGCATCCATTTAATGGACCAAATAGTTATTAGACGAAAAATGGTGAGTGGACGAAATAACAATATTAGACCATGTGGATAGTGGACGAATTGATGTTAGACAAAATGATAGTAGACGAGTTGGTAATTTGACGAATTGGCATTAGACCAATTGAACCATCTCCAACAAAAACTTTGAAATAGTCAGAATGGTTGAATGAAATTAATAAACAAGAGGCAACAATAATTTTACACAGAACTATTCTCTTATTGGAGATTTATTTCTGAATGAAAATGATAACAGTGATAAAGTTCAAAGGTTCCTTTTAACAAAAATGTTTTGCAAATTGGATTTTTTTGTATCCTAAACGTAAGAAGTGCTGTAAATATACATTTGAATATTAAAACAAAATAAAAGATAGGCATGGACACACACGATTCGAGGAGAAGTTTACAATATGACGTTAAATTACTTTTTACAAGTTAAGGCATGTGATTCTTTCTGTTTTTTTCTTTCATTTTTTTAGAAACGAACATAAAACATTCCTAGTCCGTATGCCAGCGATTCTAATTAGTGATTTCAAACATCCATATTATTTCATTCCTTATTCGATTTTTGAAAAGTTTTCATTGTGCTTTTGCTTTACTCTGTGTCAACACAATTAGATTTAATGCACACTACAGATCTATTTCTTGTCTGTACGGGTGTGTGTTTGTGTAATTGTGTATGTGCGACTGTGTTTTTGTGTGCGGGTGTAGTTTTTATATACATGTAGAGAAAGGGCAAATGAAACCATCAGGAAAAGAAAGATAAATTGCCACAAATTACTTGTTTTTATACCCTGAATAAATCGTCCTCTTGTTTTATGTGAACATGATGAAGTAGTCATACATCAAACATAACAGATATGAACAAGAAGGAAAAAAATGATCAAAACACAAAACCAATCTATTAAAAGCTATTCAAAATCTTTATCTTAGCTTATATTATTATTGTATGATCGTGTTATCCACATTAGAATTTAAATCGCTAAATAGTTTTTTATATAAGTAATTTTAATGCTTATTTGATTAAAAATACTTGTTGGTGTTAATGTATACATTTCTAAATATCTGACTCCCTTTCCAGGCAACCTAAGTGCTATGATAGTCTATTAAAAAACACTTTTAAGAACCGATCAAAATTTTGCGCGATCTTTAAGAATCTCTAGATCCTTGCTGTTTGTAATTATTGCTTGGGGTCATGATCTTCAAGATTCCCTAGATCCATGGTGTTTGTAATCATTGCTTAAAGTCATGATCTTCAAGAATCCCTAGATCAATTCTGTTTGTAATCATTGCCTGAAGTCATGATCTTCAATAATCCCTTGATCCATGGTGTTTGTAATCATTGCTTGGAGTCATGATCTTCAAGAATCCCTAGATCCATGCTGTTTGTAATCATTGCCTGAAGTCATGATCTTCAAGAATCTCTAGATCCTTGCTGTCTGTAATCATTGCTTGGAGTCATGATCTTCAAGAATCCCTAGATCCATGCTGTTTGTAATCATTGCCTGAAGTCATGATCTTCATTAATACCTTGATCCATGGTGTTTGTAATCATTGCTTGGAGTCATGATCTTCAAGAATCCCTAGATCCATGCTGTTTGTAATCATTGCCTGAAGTCATGATCTTCAAGAATCTCTAGATCCATGCTGTTTGTAATCATTGCTTGGAGTCATGATCTTCAAGAATCCCTAGATTCATGCTGTTTGTAATCATTGCCTGAAGTCATGATCTTCAATAATCCCTTGATCCATGGTGTTTGTAATCATTGCTTGGAGTCATGATCTTCAAGAATCCCTAGATCCTTGCTGTCTGTAATCATTGCTTGGAGTCATGATCTTCAAGAATCCCTAGATCCATGCTGTTTGTAATCATTGCCTGAAGTCATGATCTTCATTAATACCTTGATCCATGGTGTTTGTAATCATTGCTTGGAGTCATGATCTTCAAGAATCCCTAGATCCATGCTGTTCGTAATCATTGCCCGAAGTCATGATCTTCAAAAATCCCTAGATTCATAGTGTTTGTAATCATTGCTTACAGTCATGATCTTCAAGAACCCCTCGATCCATGTTGTTTGTAATCATTGCTGGGAGTCATGATATTCAAGAATCCCTAGATCAATTCTGTTTGTAATCATTGCTTGGAGTCATGATCTTCAGGAATCCCTAGATCCATGGTGTTTGTAATCATTGCTTGGAGTCATGATCTTCAAGAATCGCTAGATCAATGCTGTTTGTATAATCACTGCTTGGAGTCATGATCTTCAGGAATCCCTAGATCCATGCTGTTTGTAATCATTGCCTGAAGTCATGATCTTCAATAATCCCTTGATCCATGGTGTCTGTAATCATTGCTTGGAGTCATGATTTTCAATAATCCCTTGATCCATTGTTTTTGTAATCATTGCTTGGAGTCATGATCTTCAAGAATCCCTAGATCAATTATGTTTGTAATCATTGCTTGGAGTCATGATCTTCAAGAATCCCTAGATTCATAGTGTTTGTAATCATTGCTTGGAGTCATGATCTTCAAGATTCCCTAGATCCTTGCTGTCTATAATCATTGCCTGAAGTCATGATCTTGAAGAATCCCTAGATCCACTAGATCCATGTTGTTTGTAATCATTGCTGGGAGTCATGATCTTCAAGAATCCCTAGATCAATGCTGTTTGTAATCATTGCTTGCAGTCATGATCTTCAAGAATCCCTCGATCCATGTTGTTTGTAATCATTGCTGGGAGTCATGATCTTCAAGAATCCCTAGATCAATGCTGTTTGTAATCATTGCTTGGAGTCATGATCTTCAAGAATCGCTAGATCCTTGCTGTCTGTAATCATTGCTTGGAGTCATGATCTTCAAAAATCCCTAGATCCTAGCTGTTTGTAATCATTGCCTGAAGTCATGATCTTCAAGAATCCCTAGATCCATGTTGTTTGTATTCATTGCTTGGAGTCATGATCTTCAAGAATCCCTGGATCAATTATGTTTGTAATCATTGCTTGGAGTAATGATCTTCATGATTCCCTAGATCCTTGCTGTCTGTAATCATTGCCTGAAGTCATGATCTTCAAGAATCCCTAGATCCATGTTGTTTGTAATCATTGCTTGGAGTAATGATCTTCATGATTCCCTAGATCCATGGTGTTTGTAATCATTGCATGGATTTATGATCTTCATGATTCCCTAGATCTATGTTGTCTCAGTTTCAGTTTGGTTTATTTTCATATCTCACATAATATTGAATACAAATAAAGTTTAACGTCCAACCAAACACAAGAAATCAATAATAAGATGATACCATACATCAGTATAAATAAGACTATAATTCCATGAATGTTATGATTCATCTAGTAAACTTGAAATATCAATCAGTTATGAATCTTTCACTGGAATTTTGTGAAAGTTGTAGAAACTCGCTCTGTGGAACCAAGTGGCGTTACGGTCTACTGATCTGGAAGCAGTTTCATTTAGAAAAACGTGCTGATGTTTCATTCGCCTGATGAAGCCAACAGCGGTTGGTAGCGACTACAGAGAATTGTGAGTTTCTTTTACAATTTTCAAAAAATTTAAGTCAAAGATTCAAAACTGAGAGTAAGACGATGGTTATACCATTTGAATCAGTAGCGTAACTACGGGGGGCGCATGGGGGGCACGTGCCCCCCCCCCCCCCCCATCGGCTGGCCAAAAAAAAAACGGGGAAAAGGAGAAAAAAGAGGGAGAAAGGAAGAGAAAAGTTGTGGGGAAAGAAGAAATTATTGTTCATTATAACATGTTATATTACATTATGTTATGTTATATCCCCAAAAAGCATTTTTTCATCACTTTACGAAACATTATTTGCTCAGGGCCTATGTCTTCATTGTTCGTGTTGCTCGCATAGACTGTTTAACGAGATCTATAACCCTGCTGTACTAAAACCTCCCGTTTTCATATCAATATACTGTACGCCAAATATATTTCCTCTCAATTCGAGTTATTGTTTTATGTAGTGACATTTGCTTACTTTCATGACCACTTAAAGTGATTGCCCTATTTTAAGGTCTTAATATAAAACATTTCCTGTTCGTGCTATAGTTCACATTAGATGATTGGTGAGATGTCTGCTCTTCATAACTTCCTAAAATCAGTCCTTAAAATGTCAACTTTTCTGATCTCAATATTAAAAATTTACAGCTCGCGCTTCGCGCTCGCATCATTTGGTAAGTGAAATACGTACAGTCTTAGTGAATCCCTGCAAACAAGCCTCTTCAGGTCTGAATTTCCTAAATTTTCAGCTCGCACTTCGCGCTCGCAGTATTTTATTAGTGAGATGCGCATGACTATGACAACAAAATGTGCTTCATGTGTTTAGATGTAATTCTAACAAAATCAGAAAAGGATGGCATTAAAGTATTAGATGACTATGATGAGATATGTATACTCTTAATGGATTCCTAAAATATATTCCTTAAAATGTCCCTGTTTGGGGTCAATATATACAAAACTTTCACCTCGAGCTTCGCGCTAGCATTGTTTGTTTAGCGAGAGGTACTAATTACAAACAAATTGCTTATAATGCCCCTTTTCAGGTCTGAATATCAAAAATTCACAGCTCGCACTTTGCGCTCGCATTATGTAATCAGTGAGGTACATATCCGTTTAATGGCACTGTATGTCCTTGAAATGTCTCTTTAAGGTCAGTATACCTGGCAACTGAGCGCGCCCTAAGTGACTCCAAATTTTTGCTGGTGCCCCCCCCCCCCATGCCGTGACCCACGGTACGCCACTGATTTGAATGTTTCATATTGGGGACAGATTTATCAATAAGCTGAGGATGTGTAGGGTAAACTATTAAAAGCAGTGCTTGTAATTTAAATTTCCTAATTTAATTTGTTTTGATATCTATGAATCTCCTCATTACTTCTAGATAGGAAAGACACAGTGGTGGGTATTTCTCTTCTTGAGTGTTAAAACATTAATATTTAAAGGCTAAATGTCTGAAATCATGTCTTGGAGTCATGATCTTCAAGAATCTCTATAGATCCTGGTTGTCGGTAATCTCGGGGCAATGCTCTTCAAGATTCCCTATATCCTTGCTGTCTGTAATCATTGCTTGGATTCACGATTTTCGATCCACAAGACTTCACGTAGGTACCATTCTGGTAGAATGGCGTAATCATCTTGGCGTTTCTCCAGAAGTTTGAATCTTCTAGCTTGAAGTCTCTTCTTTACACCCTTTCCCTTCATCACCTCGGGCAGCTCCAGACGGTGGACGATTCTTAGCAAAACAACAACATAAAGTACAATCAAACATTACTCTTTTTTGTTTTGATTATTGATGTATAGCATATTACACGCATTATGGCCCGTATTTTGAAGTCAGGTTTAAGTTAGACCACGGTCTAACTCTGTGCTAAAATTATGAGAAGCCAAAATTTCAAAAAATCCGTTAATATTGTATATTTCTTATGTTTACTATTTCGTTTCCTAATGAGGAAAAATACTAAAGTTATTTTTCACAGGCAATTATGAACAATTTGAGTGTCAAATGAGTTAAAGTGGATTTGTGCACTCATTAGCTATCCATAGTTAAACCACAACTTTAGATCACTAATCCGAAGTTCAGAATACGGGCCATTGTGTATTCGGATTTATTTATTCGGATTTATTCGTTCCTATTTTTTTCTTCTATTACATATTGTGTGTTTGTGTTTGTTGTGTTTTTAGCTCCTTAAATGTTCAGAGAAAAAATTTCATTTCAATTATATTCATTTCACCTTTGCATCAAATGACAATTCATATAATTACAGTAATAACATATTTATAGGATCAAGCAAAATACAGAGAAAACAAATACAAATGTGTGGAATTCAACAAAGGACATGAAGGCAAACGGCCTATCAAAGGCAAATATCCCACTGCGGCTGTAAACAGACAAAGTGTTAAAAACAGATAGGCAAATAAAAAAAAGCATGTATTTCGTATCTCCATGGCTTGTGAATAGTGAGGTCAGGTGTCTGTGAGATCCAGTTCCAATAGAAGGCTATAATTAATGTGATATGCACTGTGAATAACATCCCTGCAGTGAAGCATTTTTTACTACAATTTATCATTCAGTTCTTAGGAAGCATTGTCCAGTATTATTGGATGTTATCATGCTCTTGGGGCCCCATTCGGAATAAGAAAATTTTTGTTAATAAACACGTGATTCAGGAGAAAATCACATGAATAAAAATAAGGGGTTATTGGAGAAGGTATAGGTCCCAAAGATACGTCTTATTCAAAAATAAGCATCAAACTGAATGAATTCATAAATGAGATAGAAGAGGTTAAATAGCATGCTTCAAGAAAGCATGGTATACGGATAGAAAAGCTTTAGGTTAAGGCGACTAATATGCCAACCATAATTTATTTTCTGTCTTTTGGTGATATATCAAGACGTCATTATCATTTACCTCGGGTCATCTTCTTTGATCAAGTCCTTGATGTTATCAAGGAGAGTTTGAAAAGTTTCAAAACATGCATCGGCCTCCCAGAATCTCTGCAAAAGAACAACGTAATGAAAATGAATGAAAATAAAGAATAAAACAGGGGGGTCATCATAAGTTGAAAGGTTCTATTCGATTGTTAACTACCCCGCCCCATCCCGACTCTCCCTCATCTTCCAACATTCTGTGTCAGAAACTAACCACGCTCTTCAGGGAATACGTATGATGGTGTAGGCCCTTGTGGTCTACGTTGTAGTAATGATGATTACGGCGATGATAATGATGATGATTATCATTGTTTTCATTTCAATCAGTTTTATTAATTTTCATAATCTCATCACTGCTAATTGCATTTCAAAAATATATTTTCTTAAAAAAATAATATCCATTTCATTAACGATACCATTATTAATTGTTCCATGATTTTTATTGTTATTAACGTCATACATTCATCATCGTCACACCCGATATCTACCAGGACTTGACATAGCATGATACAGGGGTGGCGGAAATGTGCGTGTGTGGGGGTGTAATCGCCTGCAGTATAAGTTTTTAGGCAATATAAACTTTTGTACTTGTCATGACAAGTGTAATAAATTATACCTTAGTCACATTTCCCGTACGGTGGCCGTGCAGCGATTCAAAAACAGTCGTTTTTGTCATGTTTGTCTCGACTGCATAGCAGAGACTATATGGGCGCCGCTTTTCCAACGGCAAAAGAGGCGGCCGCGTCGTCAGCATTAAAATCTTAACCAAGGTTAAGTTTTTTGGAAATGTCATCATAACTAGTATATTTTCAAGTTTAAGTTTAATTTATTAAAAAACCACACATATTTGTACAAATCAATGAACAGACAATACAAAATGATAAATATACATGATAGGCTTTCGAAGACCCCTAAAAAGCAGAGCTTGTGAGTGGGGCCTATAAAATCAGACAATAAATGAGTCGTAAAAAGTAAAGGAAAATACTGTACATAATAAGAATAAAATGCAGATATGTACAGAAAAAAGAGAAAAAGAAAAACAAATATGCAACACATACGCACCCACACACACACCCTCACACGCGCGCACACACACGACTAGGCTGGCCAGCGACGTGATAACTCGTAGTTTTATAGAACAACATTTTTATACTTGATTTAACCCAGATTATCAAAGAGATATATTTAACATTGTACTTTAAACCGTTAAGGAGTACTACAGTTCCTAATATCAGCAGGCAACTGGTTCCACTTTTAATACAAGATGTTATGAAAGAATTCAAGGAAACATCAGTTCTTACATAAGGTCGGTGGATAAGATTTTGTTGACGTGTATTGTAATTATGTATTTGGGAATTAAGGGGGAAGATGTCTAAGGTGGCAAATTTGCCGACGAAAATGAAGACAAAACATTAAAATCAAACAATTAAGTGCAACTAACTCATCAAGTGAAGCGACTTTAACTGAAGGAATTAGGGTTTACTAGGATGTCTGAAAGTTGAATCGGTGATAAGCCTCAAAATTTTCTTCTGTAAAACTATTCTTTAGTTTGTCAATTTAAGTCTTAAAATTATCGCCCCATGCAATATTGCAGTATGTCAGGTAGGAAAGCACAATGCTGGTATATAAAGTTCTTAAATTACCCTCAGGTAAAACACATCTTAATCTACATATAACACCAACACCTCGAGAAACCATTGTACACACTGACTCTAAGTGGGGTTTCCAAGTCAAATGCTCATCGATAATTACTCATAGAAATTGAACATGCTCACTACGAGCAACATTATGACCTCGAGATTATCATCGAGATTATCCACTGTTTCTGGAATAGTTTTGCCTCTTGATCGAAAAATAATACATTTAGTTTTTTGACATTCAGCAAATGTTTACTATTGGTGGAAGCGCCGTGGTGTAGCAATTATGACTCTCGCCCTAAAATCAGAGGGTCGTGTGTTCGAATCCCACCATGGCCTAGCGCCCTTTGGCAAGGCGTCAATCCACACATTGCCACTATCACCCATGTGCTAATTGGGTACCGGTAGGAAACAACCGTCATTGTGGTTGGTTTAGCAAGTGTGCGCGTAACAGGCTGCTTGAAATGCTATGAATCCAGTGGCCGGGTAATAATAATTGTGAAGCGCTTTGAACAGTCGTAGATTCATAAAGCGCTTATATAAATGCCAATTATTATTATTATTACAACAGAACCAAGCTAGTAACTTTTTATTTCTATATTCGCGACTGACATAATAACAACGTTTTTATGAGAGAATAACAAACTGGTGTCATCAGCAAACAGAGACTACAAAAATATATATGATGAGTTAATGATATCATTGATGTCGATTAAAATAATAAAGAACCGAGTACCGACCCCTGGGGCACACCGTAGTGAATATTACCAGATTGTGATTTTACGCCATCAACCATGACTATTGAGTATAATCATGTAGTATGAACCAAGCCAGTGCTACTCCGCGTACTCCTTAGTGCTCAAGTTTACTGAGAAGGATGACATGGTCAATCGTATCAAATGCCTTTGACTAATCAAGGAAAATTCCAAGGTAAAAAATACCATTATCAAATGATTCTAGAATACTATTTAATAAGTTGAAAAAACCCATGCTAGTAGAGAATTGTTTACACGGAAAAAAAACAAATTGCTGAGGGACCAAACTGTTTCTTCTCAACAAAAACTCATTTAACCGCTTGTGAACAATTTTCTCCAAGATCTTAGAAAACATAATCAAAAGAGCTAGATCTGTAATTAACAATATTCTTTTTGTCATCTTTTTTTGGAAAACGGGAACAACCTTAGCTACCTTTAACTTCGATGGAACTATTCCAAGAAATAAAGAGTTAATAAGAATAACACATAATGGTTCAACAAAAGTAATGAATACATTCCTTAACAACCCTAGGGGCTATATCATCAGAACCACCTGACTTTGATGAAACAAAATTAATTATTTAAGAGACAGAAGTTGGTCTAAGAAACAGAGAAAAAATATTTATGAAAAGACTTTTATAATTTCAGTTCTTAATTTTGCAGGCAATCCAATAACAATGGATATCTAGAGGCGTTAAAAACAAAAAGTACCATAGCGCATATAATGTATGAATGATAATTTAACATTTGCAATAATAACCACAATATTCAAGATAAACAGGGAAATTAATTATTAAGGAAAAGGGTATGCCTTAACGGTGGTCAAGTATTACTGAACATCTTGTTTGAGTTTCAGGTCACGTGACCGAGCTCAAAGGCCATTTAGAGTCAATGAACTTAGACCATGGTGTGGGAACCAAAGTACATGGACCTAGTTAATGAATCTTGGACATACTTAATCAAGTATTACTAAATATCCTGAGCTTTAGGTCACATGACTGAGGTCAAAGGTCACTTAGGGTCAATGAATTTTGGCCAAGTAGGGGGAATTTGTGGAATTGCCATCATAACTTTGTAATTTTATGGATCTAATTAAATGAAAATCGTACATAAGATCAACCATGTATCCCTAAATATTCTGTGCGTTTTAGGTCACATGACCAAGGTCAAAGCTCATTTAAGGTCAATGATTTTTGGCCGTGTTAGAAGTATTTGTTACGTTTTTCTAAATGTCATCATAACTTAGAAAGTATATTGACCTAGTTAATGAAACTAGGACAAAGGGTAATCAAGTATTACTAAACATTCTGAGTTTCAGGCCACATGACTAAGGTCACATATCAGGGTCAATGATCTTTGGCCAAGTTGGGTATTTGTGGAATTGTCATCATAACTTTTAAATTTTGTGGATCTAATTCATGAAACTTGGACATAAGCATGATAAGAGCATCCATCTTTCCATGTAAATTCTGTGCGCGTTTCAGGTCAAAAGACTAAGGTCAAAGTTCATTTAAGGTCAATGAGTTTTGGCCGTGTTAGGGGATTTTGTTTAATTTTTGAGTAATCATTCAATAGCTGTTTTCAAAATCAGCACTGCTGCTATATCAAATCGCGTAATATGCAGGCGAGACTGTCAGAGGCGTTATTCAAACTACCTAAATTTATATCTTGTAGCTGGTACAAAAAAAATAAAATAAACGGCTGTTTTCAAATCGCCGTAAGGCCGCCGTAGGGGAAATGTGACTGAGATATTGATTGTGTAAATAGGCAAATACATAATGATATGTAATTAATAGGAATAAACACATACCGAGGTAATGATTTGCTGGGAAATCAGAGAAAAAAATCAACAAAATATAAATGATTTAGGAATATATTCTTACCCTTCCACTGGTCATCATGGGTGCTCTGAGAGGAAGGTGTTCCGTTTTCATTAGCTCTACGGAGGAAAGAATGACTTGTTCCTTCTTATTCTCTCGCCACCCACATATCACCTCAGGAATTCCAGCAATTACTGCCTGGGACCACCACTTAAGAGTGGTATACCTGTATTTGGGAGGAAACAGTACTTTCTGGTGTACTTGTATTTAAAGGTTTCCTACCAAATTACAATAATAAGATATTGAGAAATTTAACATTTTCGACATTTTAATATGCAAATACTTTCTTATAGGAAGCGGCATGACCAACCAATGATTTTAAGCCCCTGTCTTCCACGTCCAAATTAACTATAAACATATATTTTCTAAATGCAAAACTGGCCATTACTTAACAATATGGTTTCTGTAAAACAAAATCTTTATTTATCGAGTATATTAAATCCCTTACCAAATGTTTCGGCATCTTCCTAAGTATTTAAGAATAGACATGATAGACAACGCAGTGGACACACCATAATTTCAGTCATTTTGTCCGAAACATAATCCATTTAAAGGTCAATTCCACCCCAGGAAAATGCTGACTTGAATAAATAGAGAAAAATCAAACTAGCATACTGCTGAAAATTTCATTAAAATCGGATGTAAAATAAGAAAGTTATGACATTTTAAAGTTTCGCTTATTTTCACAAAACAGCGTTATGCACAACTAGGTGAGTCAGTCGACGATGTCCATCACTCACTATTCTTTTGTTTTTTATTGTTTGAATTATACAATATTTCATTTTTTTAATAGATTTGACAATAAGGACCAACTTGACTGAACAATATAGTATTAAACAATGCTAATTCCACATGTTCAGTGAGGAATTAATCATTGTATCATTGACAATAAGAAGAAAATTAGAATATTTCATATAATAAAATACAAAAGAAATAGTGGATGACGTCATAGTCTCCTTATTTGCATACCAGACAGGATGTGCATATAACTATTTTGTGAAATTAAGCGAAACTTTAAAATGTCATAACTTTCTTATTTTGCATCCGATTTTGATGAAATTTTCAGTGTTATGCTTGTTGGATTTTTCTCTTTTTATTCAAATCAACTTTTTGTTGGGGTGGACTTCTCCTTTAAGAGAGGGGTCTTCTGTATAGTATACCATACATCATGTACATAGTGGGGATTTTCCATTGGTATATACAAATTAGTTACCTCCTAAAATTGTTCTTGTTCTGTTCAGAATTGATTTGATATCTTGTCTTGATATCAATGTAGTTTCCAGGAGGCACTAAGTCGGGATTATCCCGTTCGGCATCGACCCCGTAGCTTAGTATCAGTTTATACCGCTCACATTGAGTCTTCATAACAGCTGAATAATAACTGTCATCGGATAAGTTAATATCTGGGTGTGCTCCCTCGACTAGAAATCATGATTGAAATAATGATTTGAGATAAATAATTTATTTCCACGATAAAATAAAAACATTTGATACATATACAATTATACAAATACAATTTGGATGAAAATCAAATATATGACTTGATCCCAAAATATGGTTACAAGCTTTCCTTCTCCTATCGCTTCATTTCCCTCATTTCCTCATCCTTATTCTGCTCCAGGCTCTTCATATTCCCCGGTCATATTCTTCTTCTTCTCCTCCTCCTCCTTTTTCTTCTCCTTCGTTTTCTTCTTCTTCTTTTTCTTGTTCCTCTTCTTCAGGCTTCTTTTTCTTCTCTTCCTTCATCGTCTTATATTCAGTTGGGTCGTAAAAGACCTAGACTTTGATGACAAAGTTCTGGATGGAAGGACCTTTAGTAAGATATTTCCTGTTGTTGTTGTTTTTATTGCTTGTTTAATGTATTTAACTATATTATTTATGGAATTCAGTATGTATAATTATCACGGGGGGGGGGGGGTCGGGGAGGGGTTTCTTCAAATAAACGCGTATTTCCAACATAAATAAAGGATTTTTGAGAGAATTATGATAATATACATCATCTTACCAAGTGCCAAGTGTCTCTTAAAATTCTTAAAGCAGTAATTCGCGTCTACCGCAGATGTGGGTTTGACTTTGAACGTTTCCATATAGTAGGTACCATTACAAAGAGTGACGAGAATTTCCATGCGATCAGGAGTCTCAACTGCACGAAGAAGACGACAGAACACACCGCGTTGACCAAAGAAATCGATATCCAGTCTATTTTGTAAAAAAGAAGGAAATTATGCCCTAAATTAATTACTACGAAGTAATATAATACCGGGAATATAATACCACTCTGGACAAATGCATATAGGTCTAGACATATTCCAGTGCCTTCTGTAAGGCCCCGTCTTGATTACAAAGATTTGCGATTGATGCGATCAACCACAGCCATGAAAAGCAACGTCAACATCTAAAATGCATGTTTGTTTAAAATATTTCCTAGATAATGCTGTTTATTCATATATCATTTAGGCCATTCTTCATAGGCGGATCCAGCTTTTGGCGAAAGGGGAGGAGGGGTGCCGCACTGCCGAGCGGCGCACATATTTTTGCACTTCACCGGCGCCATAAAAGAAAATGTCGAAAAAGTCTGACCCTGTTAAATACTCTTTTCAAAATGTCGAACATATATTTGAAAAAAATAAAAAACGATAGAGTAAACGGACCGAGCTACAAAAGTATTTGGTGCACATCTCACAATTGCACATTTTTCATAGTTTTAAAGGAAAGAAATGTGTTTTCACAACAGCTGATCAGGAATCACGAGTTGTTTAGCTCAATCACGTTTGCTGATTTCTGTGTAACATTCCATCTTATTGTATTTTTGCACATACGGAATTATTGGGGGAGGGCGAAACGATATGTTTGCCCCCCCCCCCCTACACAATGATGCTACATCATGAAGCATTTGGAATACATCACCAATCCAGGTATATATATATTATCATTCAATTTTCATGTACATGAGGCCTATATACATAAATTTGGTATTTATATATAATGTGATTCTAAATGATGAGTAATTTTTATCTAATTACTTTGATGAAACTGGATATAATGCTTATGACCAGAATTCAGAAAGAGATCCTTCAAGACAGAGCTTTGGAAATAGATCTCCAGTTTTATAGATATCGTTATCTTTGTTTTAAACTTCTTCCAGAGTGATCAGATGAATAATATCTCACTTAATGGAAGATGAAAATAATCAAATTTTGTGGCGTAAACATTTAAACGTTAAAACAAAGGTATTGACAAACTGTATTTATACATTGAAAATTATATTTAGTGGTTTAAGATCTAACGAATATACGTCTGGTTGCGTAATTATACGCTCCTGGTATAAGCAACGGGTTTTAGCAAAGTTTTGGACTAAAATATCGAATCATCTTCATAAAACACTATAGTAGCTGTCTTACACTAAAGGCCAAAGAGGTGGCACAATGTGGAATGTGTAAAGAAGAAAGGTGACTGACCTCTTTCCTACTAAAGCATCAAATTAAATGATGTGCTCTACACTTTTGTATTATTTTGGGATTTTTACAGAACAAATTAAAGATTTCATGACATCTGTGGGCAACTGTCCCGCCCCAATCCACTCTGTAAGGGCATGCGATAAGCTTTGTTATTCGTTACGACCATTTAACAATAAAATGTATAACCAGGTGCCGCTTGACCGGTGCCGATCTAGATTTGGTTGGCCATAGGCCCTTCTTCATTATTCTACTGGCGCCAATTTATTGGAATCAGGGGACGCTGATCATTCTTGACCGGCGCCGATTCAAATTTAGGTGGCGCCGGTTAAGACAAAGGCAGCGCCGATTTGTCTTGACCGGCGCCGATTTAAACAAGTAGTGCTGATTATTTTTTCCGACGTCACGTAAGATTCAGACAGCGGCAATTTATAATCGACTGGCACCGATTAAGAACCAGGAGACGCGGATTTATAACCAGATGGCGCCGATTTAGATAATAGATGGCGCTGATTATCCTTGATCGGCGCCGGTTAAGAACTCTGGCAGCGCCGATTGTTCTTTATGTAAGGGTATAATTTTAAAGAAAATTAAATGATCTATTTATTGATATTAATTACACAATGATATGTACTAAAACCGAAGAGGGATCATCGATCAAATTCAGAACTTTTTTGAGGAGAGTTTATTATTTTATTTCATATTGTCTGGTCACGTGACATTTTAGAGGGTCACGTGTGACATACAGGTTTAACCAAGATTCAGTTTTTGAAATGCTATCATAACTCTGACAGTGTATGGATGTAGTACATGAAACTTAGACATAAGGGTAATGGTGTATCACTAAACATCCTGTCTGATTTTTAGGTCACATAACTAAGGTCAAAGGTCATTTAGGGTCAATAAACTTTTGCCATGTTGGAGGGTTGTTTTTGTCTCACCTGCGAAGCAGAGTGAGACTATAGGCGCCGCTTTTCCGACGGCGGCGGCGACGGCGGCGGCGTCAACATCAAATCTTAACCTGAGGTTAAGTTTTTGAAATGACATCATAACTTAGAAAGTATATGGTTCTAGTTCATGAAACTTGGCCATAAGGTTAATCAAGTATTACTGAACATCCTATTAAAGTTTCATGTCACATGACCAAGGTCAAAGGTCATTTAGGGTCAATGAACTTAGACCATGTTGGAGGAATCAACATCGAAATATTAACCTGAGGTTAAGTTTTTGAAATGTCATCATAACTTAGAAAATATATAGACCTAGTTCATGAAACTTGGACATAAGGTTAATCAAGTATCACTGAACATCCTGCATGAGTTTCACGTCACATGACCAAGGTCAAAGGTCATTTAGGGTCAATGAACTTTGGCCGAATTGGGGATATCTGTTGAATTCCCATCATAACTTTGAAAGTTTATGGATCTGATTTATGAAACTTGGACATAATAGTAATCAAGCATCACTGAATATTTTGTGCAAGTTTCAGGTCTCATGATTAAGGTCAAAGGTCATTTAGGGTCAATGAACTTTGGCTGAATCGGGGGTATCTGTTGAATTACCATCATAACTTTGAAAGTTTATTAGTCTAGTTCATTAAACTTGGACATATGAGTAATCAAATATCACTGAACATCCTGTGCGCGTTTCAGGTCACATGACCAAGGTCAAAGGTCAATGAAATTTCGCCGAACTGGGTGTATCTGTTGAATTACCATCAAAACTTTGAAAGTTTATGGATCTGATTCATGAAACTTGTACATAAGAGTAATCAAGTATCACTGAACATCCTGTGCGAGTTTCAGGTCACATGATCAAGGTCAAAGGTCATGTAAGGTCAATGAACTTTGGCCATGTTGGGGTTTTTCGTTGAATAACCATCATATCTCTGTAAGTTTATTGGTCTCGTTCATAAAAAGTGGACATAAGAGTAACCATGTATCACTGAACATCTTGTGCGAGTTAGAGTAGTATTCAAAGTCAGCACTGCTGCTATATTGAACCGCGTGATGCAGGTGAGACGGCCAGAGGCATTCCACTTGTTTAATTATTACCATAACTTTGAAAGTATAAAGATCTATTTCATGAAACTTGAACATCAGAGTATAATCAAGTATCATTGAACATCCTTCGTGAGTTTCAGGTCACATGATCAATTTCAAAGGTCATTTAAGGTCAATTATCTTTGGCAAGGTTGAGGATATTTGTTGAATTGCCATCATAACTTTGGAAGTGTATGGATCTTGTTCACGAAAAATTGACATACTGAGGGTCATTATCACTGATCGTCTTGCAGGAGTCTTAGGCGAATGATCAAGATCAATGGTTATTTCAGGGTCAGTGAACTTAAAGTTTAGTATCATTATGAATGGTGTTTATTGTGAATAATTATTCAAAAGTTGTTTTCAAAGTCAGCATTGCTGCTATATAGGATCATGTCATGCAGGCGAGATCGCCAGAAGCATTCTACTGGTTTATAGTCAACATCTTTAAAAAAAATGTTCCTGGGCAAAAAAAAAAAAAATCATATTCATGGAATAGGGACTTGGAAAATCAAAATCTTAACCTTGGTTAAGTTTTCAATACCTGAAATTACATGTCCACAAGGTCAAAGTGACCTAATGCGACCTGAAACTTATGTTAATTAAAACATGATGTTGATGTCCAAGTTTCATGAACAGAGTTCTTAAAATTAATAATAATAATAATAATAATAGCTGTATTCATAAAGCGCTTTTTGCCTGAGGATACAAAGTGCTGCTAGCATTGCCCCGGCTTTAGCTCGAGCTACCATCACCGGCGCTCAGTGCATTCAAGGATATAATCCTGCCGGGTATCCCATTCACCTCACCTGGGTCGAGTGCAGCAAATTGTGGATAAATTTCTTGCTGAAGGAAAACACACCATGGCTAGGATTCGAACCCACGATATAATTTACTAATGAAGTTATGCCATTTCAAAATCTTAACCTGTCAAGATATGATGTTGATAATGCCACCAGATAAAAAGCAGCACTTACACGTAATATCTTACACATAATATCTTTTGTTTTTATTTTGATTTGTGATTCATGTTTGTGATCACTCGCTTTATAGAAATTGATCAAGCAAAGCCTTGATTAGCTAGAGAGGGTTAAAGAGTCCAGTCATTCCTGCAAGAGCATGATTTGTTTTCAAGCAAAAACATTGTAAGTTACACTCGTGACCAATTGTCAATCTTATTAACACTTATTATGAGTTCATATTTGGTGAGATGCAAGGTAACCTAGATTTAGCTTTTGAGAAAAAAATGATGCTAATACCAGAGCTTGAGGACACATGTGTGACATTTGAAGGTAATTAATTTCTTTTGTTAATTATACCTATGGATACCTAGGGAAGTATCTGAATGTAGGCATGTTATGCCTCTGTATTCAGTTCTAGGTTTTTCCTCCTCAAGATGGCTGGCTCACTTCCGTGAACAGGGCTTTCATAGTCATATTTTATTGGCTCGTTTTCCCAGCATCTATCCAGGGCAGCTTCAAAACTGTGCACACTTGGGGCAGTGACAACATCATTATTTAGGCTGTTCCATGTCTTACGTATTCTAACATAAAAATAATTCCTATATTTTTGGGTCTTTGTCCTTGGTATGAACAATTTTTTACTGTGATATCTGGTATGCTCAATATGTTTTTCTTCTAGATTAAGTTTTGTACATTGATCATAACTACTAAAGCATGGGTTCTCAAATGGTGGCGCGCGCGCCACTTGTGGCGCTCCGAACCTTGTGGAGTGGTGCTTGGGAGCCGGTATCATAAAAAAGTAAAAATAAGGAAAAATTGGGGAGAAAAAATGTATCTACTAGTAACCTGGAAATAAGATTTTGGTGATCATTTTAATACAAAGAGAAAACAAAAACTCTTTACTTGATACTTATTGCTAATTGAATTGTAGGATTTCTATTTCAACGGTGAGAAATTTTGCATTTCCAGAGTATACGTTTTGGTTAAGAGTTAAACATCAAATAATATGATATTCCGGGTGATATTCAAAGAACATCCTGATCATAAAAGATTATGAATTTAGGACATAACAAGTGGAAACTCTGTTTCCGGAGCCGATTAAAATCCGAAGTTGTAAAAGTGAAATACATGTATGCTCAGATGCATTGCCTGCTGTGATTGCCTGCATGCACTCTTGCTTGACATGAACTGAATGAATGATACTGCATGTGAGTTGTAGAGAGAGAGCGGGGGGGGGGGGGCAGTTGGGACGTTAGTGCAGCACAACGCCTAATATTCATCCCTTGCAAAATCGGGGAACGTAACTTAACCACTGGCGTACAGATGGGGTGGGGATTGGGGGCCGGCCCCCAAGTGTTTCATGGCCAAGAAAAAACAAAGGAGAAAGGGGAAGAAAAGGAAATGGAAAGAGTGGAATATTGTATTATTTTCTTAATATAATGTCAAAATATAGATATTTGTATTGAAAAGTTCAACATTTTTGCTTCAGCTGCCATATCAAGCCCCCTCATTTTTTTTACTCATTACGCCACTTGCTTCAGCCAATAGATCTGGTGCAGAACAGTCTGATCTAGTGGTATCATTGGTATGTTTTGAAAAAATCACTGGTCATTTTTTTTAAATATTAATATTGTGTAGTTTGTTGGCATTTGTATTTCTTCTGTTGATAGTAATTAGAGCCCCTCTGGGAAATTAAAAAGGCCTCATATTCCAAAATTTCTGGGGGCTCTGCCCCCTCGACCCCCACCAGGGGCCTCTGAACCCCCTCCGCTGATACATTGCTGGTTTGCGTAATGGCTAGTGGAGCATTACAGATTCTCAAAAAGAAATGTGGCGCTTCAAAAAAAGTAATTGAGAATGGCTGTACTAAAGTGTTTATATGTTTCAATCATATCACCCCTAACTCTTCGATACGCCAGAGTTGGGATTTTTAACTGTTTAAGTCGTTGTGAATAGGTAAGCTTCCTTAATTCAGGGGACTAATTTTGTTGCCCTTCTTTGTACGTTCTCTAATGCATGTATATGTTTCTTCAGTACAGGGTTCCATAGGTCCATGGTTCTACACAGCATGGGCATACTCAACTTGTGGTCGGACAAGCGACTTATATAACAGAGCAAAGTTATTTTTGTCTAGTTAAACAAAAGTTCGTCTGATCAAGCCCTTAAGCCTGTTGGCCTTGTTTATCTTTGATTGCATGTGTTCTTCAAAACTGAGTTTATCATCAATTACAACACCCAAGTCCCTTTCGGAGGTGACATGTTCAAGCGCACCATTCATTAAAGTGTATGATACAATAGGCACTTTTGTTTTCCATTTAAATTTAGAGGAAGTAGAGTCATATTTTGACATTATAAAATTTGGGAAACCAGCATTCACAATCCATATGCTGTTTAATGTATGATTTTCATATTTTATTATCATATATGTTGTATTTATGCAAATGAGCATGATAAACTGTTAAATCTTGAAAACGTTTATTTCATGAAACTTAAGACATTGCTCTTTTTGAATATGCAGCTTAAAATCAAGAAGCTTAAACTTTAATTTTTGAAAATAAAATACTTTTCAAAGAATTGCCAAATTGCTTTCTTGAAAAGTTAGGGTGACTCTTTGTTAAGAGATTGTACAAATCTCCTGTCGAAAAAAAGTATGACACTGCATGGATTTCCATACATTTAATTGTAGCTCTTCTAAAGACGGGCCTGTTGCGTATAGGTCGTGTAATAATGGTGGGAGGGGGGGGGGGGGGTACCAATCACCAACAAAAAATGAATCCAAATCAAATTCATACAATAAATTTTATATACAAAATACTGTGATATTGTTCAATTTTCAAATATACAATTCAAAGATTATGAACAGATAAACAGAAACAAAATAGTATTTCGTCAAAAAAGACAGTAACTTAAGTTAAAATGCATTAAACACATTATGAATTAAATAAGTAACATGCTATTCCCAGGGGACTGATTTATTTAGTTATTATTTATTTATCTATTTATTATTTATTTATAAACTTATTTATCTATTCATTTGTTTATGTATCTATCTATTTATTTATTCTCGAATATTCAAACAGGTTAAAAAATGCCCAACCCTTCCCATCTATATATATAAGATAATCAGCATACAAGGCAGTTTAACCTCGTCTTGCCCTACTATTATAGGGAATGAAACCTTTGGAACAAGTAGGCTTGTGTCGAAACGGAAAAATCAAAGAATAAGAACAAAGAAAGTTTTAGAAAAATCGGACAAATAATGAGAAAGTTATAAGCATGTGAATATTTAAAGCACTAATGCTGTGGAGATCCTCCCATAGGCATATGCGACAAAGATGTGTGATGTCACATGTGAACAACTTTCCATTTGATGGACTATAAGATACACCCAAAATGTCTCTTTCTGCTTTTTCTTATGGTGATACATACTATATCCATGCAGTATTCTTTAAAAAATTTTATTGCATTCCCTCCTGTAGAAAGAACACATGATATACTGATAGATTTGATAAAAAAAGGCAGTTTAAATGAAATATATACTAAAATAATGAAGAAAGTTGTTCACAGGTGACATCACACATCTTTGTAGCATTGCCAATATGAGGAACTCCACAGCATTATTGATCGCAATATTCAAATGCTCTTATTACCTCTAGGGCGCTGTTTTTGCTGCTGCTGCCTTCATTTTTGCTCTCCAAAATCTCACATTTTTCAACTGTTTTGTCAGTGCATTGTGATATAATTTCTATGTCAACTGTTACAAGTGGAATCACTGATTCTGGTGAACTACTTTGCATTCTGGATTGGTGCCTACTTTTTTTCAGAATTTTGAGAGAAAATTTCTGCGCAACTGCTTGGTTTTGAGAAACCAAAAGGATATAGCTCTTATGTACAGAGTCAATGTGGACTTTCAGCCCTTTGTTATCATGGTTATTGTAAAACCAGCCCAGATGGGAACAATCAAAAGTGATCTTGCCTGTGGACTGTGTCTTTCGTGAAAGGATTATAATCAATGGTAGAAGAGATTATCATTGACTTTCACAGTGTTAATGATGCACAGGTCAGCCTTTCAATACAGCAGTGCTGAGCTTCATTCACTGAGACATGCATGTGGTACCAAACATGTTGATGCACATGTGTTTCAGACTTTAAAAGAACTTAACTTGCTTCATCTTCGTAGTCGACGGGCTGGATCTCACTTACATAAACATCATCGGGAGAGGCCCCACGTATCATCAAGAACACATAGGTCTGCATCTCGACCTGTGAACCAAAGGAATATCTGCCCAACAGTGTATCCTTTTAAAACTCAAGCAAACTTCTGCTCTATCAATTCTCAGTCACTGCGGAATAAAACAACAGAATTTATTGAATTTGTGTTAGACAATCAACATCGATATCGTGGCCATTTGTGAAACCTGGCTCAAGACCAGAGACGATATTGTCAACGGAGACATCACGCCAAGTACAGGTTATACGTTCAAGCATTTTCCACGCACAAACAACAAACGAGGTGGAGGCCTTGCTCTCTTATACAAATCTACTCTGAATGTGCGTTTTCCTGAATTTATCGCTAACCCCAAGTCTTTTGGGGTTTTCTCAGCTGAAATTGTCAGTTCAACATTATCACTCCTACTTGTTGTAGTGTACCGCCCACCAACTAGATCAACTGGTTCTTCATTCGATGCGTTCACTGCAGAATTTGAGTCACTTATTGAAGATGTATGTTTGAATCAACTATTATCATCACATGTTATTTTAATGTTCATGTCGACTCAGCGTCAAATGCAAATGTTTGTGCCTTCTAGAATCTCCTCTCTAGCCACAACCTTAGACAAAGTGTTACCTGTCCTACGCATAGAAAAGGTCACACTCTGGACTTACTGATCACCAAGGAATCAGACCCAACCTTTTTCGATGATCTGCATGTCATTGACGGGATAGCTGATCATTCAGCAATAACCATCAAGTTGTATCTTTAGCGCCCTCAGAATCAGAAGGTTGAAGTAAAAACAAGGAATGTATCAGCCATTAGTAAGGAGGCTCTCTGTGATGGTATAAAGTCTTCCAAGCTTATACCAGTACAGAGTTCAAACTTAACTCATTGTCATCACAAGCTGAGCAGTACAACACTATCCTTGGAAATATTTTTGATAGTCATGCTCCAATGAAGACACGTACAGTGGTACTGAGACCCCATTCTCCATGGTTCAAGAGCAGCTTTCATATTGAAAAGCGGGAAAGACGTCGCCTAGAGACCTTGTGGAGAAACTCTGGACTTGAGATTCATCGGCAGAACTATACATCGCAGAAGCAGAAGGTCAATCGACTCATTCGTCAATCAAAGTCAACATACTACAATGACCTGTTCACAGAGAATGCAAAAGACCAGAGACGACTCTTCAGTATTGCTGATAAAGTCCTTCATCGCAAGAGCAAGTCTCCTCTCCCACAGTACCAGTCAAAGGAACAGCTATCCAAAGAATTTTGTAAGTTCTTTGATGAAAAGATCTCAAACACCCGCCAAGGATACCAGATTGCTGATGACCTAAGCCTTCCTTCTGCTGGAATACTGTCATCACCTAGTAACTTGTCGGTTTTCGAAGAGGTAACAGAGGATGAGGTACGACGCATTGTATTATCTTCACCACCAAAATCATGTGATCTTGATCCTATCCCAACTCTGTTGCTCAAATCCTATTCTTCTACTGTGATCCCTATTGTGACATCAATCATTAATACCTCTTTACAATCTGGAGAAGTCCCAGAAGTTTTAAAAGTTGCACAAGTTAATCCAGTGCTGAAGAAGTCAAAACTGGATCCAGAGAACATGAACAATTATCGCCCGATCTCCAACCTCAGCTTTTTGAGCAAGACACTAGAGCGCGTCGTGATGAACCAGTTGAGTTCCTACATCACAGATAATTCTCTCCATGATACATTCCAGTCTGCCTATCGTGCCAATCATAGTGTCGAGACAGCGATCCTCAGAGTCCAGAATGATCTATTTTCCGGCATGGATCAAAAGACGATATTGCTTCTAGTTCTACTGGTCCTTTCAGCAGCATTCGACACTGTCGACCATAATATTCTTCTCCATCGACTTAGTGACCTATATGGAATCAGCGGAGTCGCACTACAATGGTTTCGGTCGTACCTGACAGGAAGGACGAGCTATGTTTCCATCGATGGTGCCAGATCCGACTCATCAACGCTGAAGTATGGCGTTTCCCAAGTCTCTGTCCTCGGCCCGCAGTTGTTCAGCATGAACACTTGGCCCATATCTCACATCATCAAGAGGCATAGACTCCAGTACCATCGATATGCAGATGATACACAGATTTACTGTACCGTCAACTCAATTCAAACTGAGGTCAATATAGGACTTCAGCGCACTGAATCCTGTGTAGCTGACCTCCAGGAATGGCTGTATAATTTTTATCTCAAGATGAACGAGGACAAGATGGAATTCCTTGTTGTGGGATCTCGTCAACAACGAGCCAAAGTTACAATAAACCATCTAAGAATTGGCAACTCTTTAATCAAGCCTTCTGATCAAGTGAGAAACCTTGAAGTGGTGTTTGATTCCTCACTTACAATGGAGCAGCATGTCACAGGCACTTCCAAGGCTGCCTGTATCTCTATCCGTAATCTTGGAAGGATCCGCAAGCATGTAACTAAGAAAGTTGCTGAACTCCTTGTTCATGCCTTTGTAACAACCCGACTGGACATTTGCAACTCGATTCTGACTGGTTTGACTCAACATCAACTGCACAGACTTCAGCGTCTGCAGAACATGGCTGCACGTCTTGTGTCCCTTCAAAGAAAGAGTCTACACATTACTCCAATTCTGCGTGACCTACATTGGCTGCCTGTCAACCAGAGAATAGCCTATAAACTTGGGGTCCTCGTATTTAAAGCGCTTAACGATAAATCTCCACCCTACATATCGGAGCTCTTATCTCAGCATAGACCAACACGCAGTCTCAGATCAGCAGATAAAGCATTGCTGACAGAATCTCTCAGCCACACAACGTGGGGTGACAGAGCCTTCTACATCTCTGGACCAAAGCTGTGGAATAGCCTTCCCCAATTTATCAGGAGAGCAGAGACCCAATCAACTTTTGAGTCTTACCTGAAGACCTTTCTGTTCCCCACTCCAACATTATTGCAAGAATAACTAAATTGTAGCATTACTAGGACAGTACTTGAACTGAATGATGATCCTAAGCACTGTTTGATGACGTTGAAATTTTTGAGCAAGCGCCATGAGCGCCCAGCCATGCCAGCTGAGGCGGATACCGGCGCTATACAAGAACCCATCATCATCATCATTATTTGTCCGATTTTTCTCAAACTTTCGTTGATCTGTTTCTTTGATTTTTCTGTTTTCACACAAGCTATCTTGTTGCAAAGATTTCATTCTCCTTAAATATGTGAATTGAGTCTGGTACAAATTAATGAGTATCTATATATCGACTTCGCTTAGTGCGTGGTCGTGGACTCACAAACGAATTCCCGATCGATTGTAGTTGTAATGGATAGACAAGGGGTGTGCAGTGGCATAACAGGGGTCGGTAGCCGGGGGGGGGGGGCAAGAGCCCCAAATTCCTGGTATGAACAGGCGTAATGGTGTAATGAGGCGACGATTTTGAGAGGGCCAGACAATACGTATCAGGCAGAATTTATCTTTTTAAAAAAGTTGCGAGCGAGCAAAAATTTTGACATTTTTAATAAAAAAAAATCAAATTTTGTGATAGATTTTGACATGATTTCCAGAGAATTTCACTCTTTTTTCTATCCGTTCCTTTTGTTGTGGTCTGTGTGCCACTGTAAACGTGTTTTTTTGCGGCAGTAGCGTGAAGAGTAAACAAAACGAGAGGCACAGAATGGCGCATTTGCCGAGCGAGAATAAAATCATTTTTTTAATGAGAATTTAACTTTGAGATATTTTTTTACGTTATATTCAGTAAATTAAATCAAATCCTAAACTTTTCCTTTGCTTTTCTTTCCTTCTTTTTTTTTGTCTTGGTTGTAGAATTTCTTGCTGACCATGACCCAACCCTTATACTCATATACGGCAGTGTTATGCGGTTGGGGTCCGTCTGGAGCCACCAGAACTTCTTGATATCAAAGCCATTTAAACTTCGCAGATTGCCGCAATCTTTAATCAAATCGCGGGTATATACATGTAGCTTTTACACAATACATTTATTAAACCCACTTGAACCAAATATTTTGAGGGGGCAAACAAAGCAATGTGGGAAAATTTGTATGAAAAAAAAAAGTCGCCAGCGAGCAAAGCGAGCTGGAAAAAATGCCTATTGAAATTAAATTTAATTAAATTTTAATAATGTGATATATATCCATTATATTCAGTAAATAACACATTCCATTATTTCCATTCATTTCATTACACGTTGTCTCCTGTAATTTAATTCATTTCTTTTTGGGTGTGGAACCGTGACCATACCCCCCCCCCCGCCTATACGCCAGTGACTGAACGTAAAGCTTAATGTAAGAACTTAAGCTATCAACAAATGTCTGACTAGCAATAATTGACTCAGGAATGGCTGACTTCATCCTATAGCCCGTAACTTCCTGTAAGACCTTTTATGCTGTTTTAGGGTTGTTTTCTTGAAAACTTCTTTCAATTTTATCTTTATACAACTGCTTAGAAACAACAATCTGTCTTTTGATTTCCTTTTACACTCTTTTCATAGGCGGATATAGGGGGCGAGGGGCCCGCCCCCTATTAGCGGAGCAAAAAAAGAAAAAAGGGGAAAGAAAGAAAAAAGGAAAAAGAAGGGAAAAGAGAGGAGAAAAAAAGAAGGGGAAACATAAGAGAAGGAAGACGAGTGAACAAAATAAAATGAGGGGGAAAATAATCAAAAAATCTTTCATGTCACTATATAAAATTTTCGCTCGCACTTCGCGCTCGCATTGCCTTTTAGGTGATTTGCATATTTTGCTTAAAGGACAAGTCCACCACAACACAAATTTGATTTGAATAAAACGAGAAAAATCCAACAAACACAACACTGAAAATTCCATCAAAATCGGATGTAAAATAAGAAAGTTATGACATTTTAAAGTTTCGCTTAATTTCACAAAACAGATATGTGCACATCCTGGTAGGTATGCAAATGACATCACTCACTATTTCTTTTGTATTTTATTGTATGGAATATGAAATATTCTAATTTTCTCCTCATTGTCCTTTAGAACAAAGTTTCATTTCCCTCTGAACATGTAAAACTACCATTGTTAACATTTTATGGTTCAGTCAAGTAGGTCCTTATTTTGAAATCCGTAAAAATTGAAATATTGTGTAATTCAAACAATAAAAAACAAAATATTGAGTAACATCATTGATACTCTCATTTGCATGTGACTATAAACAGCCTCTAAATTGTGCATATTACTGTTTGTGAAAAATAAGCGAAACTTAAAAATATCATGACTTTCTTATTTTACATCCGATTTTGATGAAATTTTCCGCATTATGCTAGTTTAATTGTTCTCTATTTATTCAAATAAACAATTTTCTGGGGTTGACTTGTCCTTTAATATAAAGCTTCAAATATCAAATTTTGAAGTCAATATACAAAACATATTTCAGCTCAGAAATCGAACCTTCATTATTTTGTTTGATTTACAAATTGATTTTTCAAAAAGTGCTCTGTAAACATATATATGTATATTAACATTTTCTGCTCGCACTGCGCGGTCGCAATATTTGATTTGTCAGGTACCTATTATTTTCCTGTATTCCAAAAAGTTCTCAAAATATCCTTATTCAGGTCAAATTGTCAAAGCGTATCAGCTAGCGCTGCACGCTTGCATTATGATTGGTTATTTATATCTCAATATTAATTCTAAAACAAACTACTTAAAATCCCCATTTCATGACAGTATATCAAAATTTTCGGCACGCAATTTGTGCTCGCATTGATTGTTGAAAAGACATTAACTCCTGCATCTTATTCATAATTACAAAAGTGCTTTATATGTCCACTTTTCAGGCAGTCATATTAATAGCCTTCGCGCTCTGATTTGGATTATTAAATTAATTAGATATTAATTTAATAACCAAATTGTCCTTTTTTTTCAGAATGGAATATTGACTAGTTTAATCTCGCGCTTAAGAAGAGAAATTTATTTATTTTATTGAAATATATTTATTCAGGAAAAACACAAGATCAGTATAAAAACACTGTTTTTCATCAAGGTCCTGAAAAGGTTAAAAAGGTTACATCAAAATTCTAAGCTGATATAAGAATACGACCAGCTGCATATAATAAGCTAAAAAAAAAGAAAAGAATGACTATGGCAGTTCGTATTACGCAGTTTTATTGAGAATCAGTATTTACAAGTTAAAATGAGAAAGAGAAAAGGAACCAGGAACCATTTGCAAACCTCGTAATCCATTTAAAGAGTAAGCCTACACACTACGCACCCATCCATCCATCCACCCTATCACCCAAAACACATTCACCCACAATTAGTCACAATCAATCGCAATCAGTCAACCCCACCCAGATTGATTCATAAACTCTCAAACAATCACAGTAGACAGATCACC